>NW_008357929.1:7589193-7615435 GCF_000622305.1 Nannospalax galili
GGACTGGAGTTACAGACAGTTGTTAGCTGCCACGTGGGTGCTGGGATTCGAACTTGGCTCTTCTGCAAGAACAACCAGTGTTCTTAAACACTGAGCCTTCTCTCCAACCCCAATAACTATTTTTTTTAAAGATATAGTCATTGCTCATTATTTTTACATTAACAATTTCCTGTGGCTGCCATAGCAAACTACCACACACACTGGGCAGCTTAACAGATCAGCTGTGCCACAGATCTGGAGCACAGAAATCGGAGACCAAAGGATAGTGAGGGTCTCCCTTCTGAGGGAAGTTGTTGTTGCCATCTGCCTTGCTTCTGAGAATCTCAGATGTTCCGTGGCTTGTAAATGGCACTTCCCCTGTGTCTTCACATCCTCTCCTCTTGGTGCACGTGTCCCTGTTAATGCCTCCCTTTTATAAGAATACCCATAGCTGATAGCCTCATCTCCTGAAGTCCTTTTTTCTATTGATTTTTTTTTACATTAATTGGTGTGTATGTGTGTGAACACACACCAGCCATGATTCAAATGTGGAGTTCAGAGAACAACTTGTGGGAGTCTGTTCTCTCCTTTCCGGAGATCAAACTCAGGTTGTCAGACTTGGTGGCAAATGCCTTTACCTGCTGAGCCATCTCACTAGCCCAAAGACTTCTTTCAAGAAAGGTTGGATTCGTGGGTACTAGAGGGTCAGACTTTAACATCTTTTGGTGGAACAACTCAACTCCAACAGTTATTATAACAACAGTTATTTTAAAGTTATTACAAAGAAGGATTTCCACATAATTCCTGTCCAGCTGGACTATTTGGACTTATTTATTTATTTGTATGAATTTTTGTCTTGTATATATGTAATTGAACCACATGCATGCAATACCCACAGAGCTAGAAGAAGGCATCAGATCCCCCGGAACTGGAATTATGGAGGATTGTTAGCTGTCATGTGGGTGTGAAACTGATCCTTGGTCCTATGAGCTCTTAAGCACTGAGGTGTTCTCCGTGTGTAGAGAAGGGGAATGTTACCCTACCTTTTGAGAACCTTTAGTTAGTTATAAAGATTTGTGTGTTTAATTTCTAGGAAATAAATACTACTATGAAATAAGAAAGTGAGCTAAAGAAGTTGGGGCAGAAGGCGGCTCAGCTGTTAAGAGCGCTGACTGCTCTGGTAGAGGACCTGGGTTCAGTTTCCAGCACCCACATGGTGGATAATAACAGTCCATAGCTCCAGTTCCAGGGAATCCGGTGCCCTTTTCTGGCCTCCACAGGCATTGTGCGCATGTGGTGCACTCACATAATGCATGCAAAACACTCAAACACATAGAATAAAAATAATAAATAAAATATCTTTAAAAAGAAGTTGGGGTGGGCTTTGTCGTTTTTTATTTGGTTTTTGAGACAGGGTCTCATTGTGTCGCCCAGTTGGCCTGAGCTTCACAGGGATTCTCCTACCTCTGCCTCCCGAGCGCTGGGATTAAAGGCATGCAACACCACGTCCAAAAAGAAGACTTTTTTTTTTTAAATGGGGAAGTAAGGAAACTGTAACATTTTTCTTATACATGGCTCAAATTCTGGCTCAATTAAGGTAGACAAATAACCTTGAACAAGTCCTGTCTCTTCTATAAAAGGCATGAAAATCACTTCAAGTTACAGATCTGGGTTTTTGAGAGGGTGGTATGTTTGGAACAGGGTGGGAGATGTCACTTCCTCCCCATGACCAACAAACTTAGGGTAAATTCTTACCTCCCAACAGGAGAGTACAAAGCTGGACAGCAGGAGCCAGACTGGGTCAGTCATATCTGGGTCTGTGCCACTGGAGTAGCAGGTGATGCCCTTATGCCATAGTCCTGCCTCTTCACATGCACAGCCACTCACTGGGTCATCAGCTAACCCTTCAAGGTTGAGTACACTATCTTCCAGTTTCTAAGAGGTCTGCACAGAACCACTCTTACCCCAGAGTTAAGGGGTGCTGTGGAAAAAGCTTCACTTGTCCTTAATTGCACTTCTGAGAGAAACATTTTCTTGCAGGGTGTCCCAGCTCTTGGGTTAAAGTGCTTTAAGAGCTATAAACACGGGAGGAAGGGGGGCGGGCTGGAGAGATGGCTTAGCGGTTAAGAGCACTGACTGCTCTTGCAGAGGACCCATGTTCGATTCCCAGCACCCACATGGCAGCTACAAACCGTCCTTAACTCCAGTTCCAGAGGAATCCGAAGCCCTCCACGGCTTTGCACAACACGGGTGCACTCACGTACATGCAGGCAACACACTCAAACACATAAAATAATAATAGCCAGGTGTGGTGGCGCACACCTTTAATCCCAGCACTCGGGAGACAGAGGCAGGTGGATCTCTGTGAGTTCAAGGCCAGCCTGGTCTACATAGTTCCAGGACAGCTGGGGCTACAGGGAGACCCTGTCTCAAAAAGACCAAAAAGAAAAAAAGAAAAAGAATAAAGAAAATATATTAAAAAAATATTTTTAAAAAAAGAACTATAAACATGGGTTGGAGAGATGGCTCACCAGTTAAGAATATTCACTGTTCTTTCAGAGTACCTGGGCTTGGTTCCCAGCACCCACATGTGCTGTGGCATGTTTGCACACACTTAGTAATAACTTTTTGAAGATTTATATATTTGCTTGACACAGCATCTCACTATGTAGTTCTGGCTGGCCTGGAACTTGCTGTGTAGACCAGGCTGGCCTTGCTCTCACAGAGATCCACCTGCCTCTACCTCCCAAATGCTGGGATTAAAAGTGTGCACCAGCACATCCAGCTTTTATTTTTATTATTTTATTAATTAAAAAAAATTTTGTGTGTATGTATATTGCCTGAATGTAAATGCACTGCCCTCAGAGGTCAGAAAAGGGTGTTGAATTCCCCCAGAACTAGAGTTAGCCCCCTTATTTTATTATTTTTTATTATGTGTATGTGTGTGCATCTCTGTGTAGGTATCAGTATGTGAGTGCAGGTACCCAAGGAGGCCTGAAGAGGTCATTGGATTCCTTGGAGCTGGAGTTACAGGTAGTTGTAAGCTGCCCAATATGGTCCTGGGATCTGAACTTGAGTCCTTTGGAAGAGCAGCAAGTACTTTTAACTGATAAGCGATCTCTCTAGACTCAGTAAGTTTTTTAATTAAAAAATAAAAAAAGACCTCTAAAGAGCCACACCAATGCTAGACTGTATCTTATACTGATTGCTCTCAAAGACTACCAGGGCATTTCCAATCCTTAAATACAAAGATGCTTTCTCACTCTTACTCCACTCTGATCCCTTTATGCACATCAACACCCACTCCATGCCTTTGCTGCTTTCCATTATTAGGCAACCAGCCACCTAATGAGTCTGCTGGAAGCAAAGCTCTACTCAGAATAGTAGTGAATGTCACTGAATACTGATTCATCTGCAATACCAAGTACTTTAAACTGCTTTTTAAAATTTACTCTTCAAGGCCAGGCATGATGATGGCACATGCTCTTAATCCCAGCACTTGGTAACCAGAGACAGGTGGATCACTGAGTTTGAGGCCAGCCAGGGCTGCATAGCTAGAAAGAAAAAAGAAAATAAAAGAAAAAAAGAAAGAAAAGAAAAAAAATCTTAATTTGTAGAAACAAATATTAATGGGTAAAGTAATTTAAGAACTTAATTTCCCTCAAGAAAGTAAGTAGCCCTAGATTCAACCCCAAATGCTTTTTAATCAGGTCAGTGCTTGCTCAGGACCCTTCAGTGGCTTCTCCTTGCTCACAGCATAATGAGTTAAACTTGACATTCACGCTGGAATGCGATTTGTCCCAGTAAGCTTTGCAGCTTTAGCATTGTGGCATCTGATCAAAGCCGTGTATTTTTCAGTAGTTTTGTGTGATGTGGTAGAAATGTTCTTGGGCTAGTCTAAACACTTTACCAGCTCTATCTAAAACAAAATGCCTAGGGGTGTAACTCAGAGGGGGAGTGAGTGCTTAACATGTATAGATCTTGGGTTCAATCCCCAACACTGCCAAAGAATAAAAGGAGAGATGATTGCACCAGCTCATGGTATAGAAATAGCTGTCTCACACTTTTGGGCTTCCTGTCTTTCCTAGAACTCCAGTACATGAACTGCCCCCCAGGGCTCATGCCCCTACTTTTGAGATGGTGTGAGAAGATGGAAGGCTCAGAGATGTGTGTGTGTGTGTGTTTGTACATGAGTGCTCTGTCATGGAGTCCAGAAGAGGGTGTTGGATCCCTTAGAGCTGGAGTTAAAGGTGGTTGTAAGTCACCTGTCTGGATGTTGGGAACTCAACTCGGGTCCTCTGGAAGGAGAACAGTGCTTTTAACCAGTGAGCCATCTCTCCAGCCTCAAAATAAGTGTTTTGGACTGGTCTCTACTTGCCTCTTTCTCAGAACTAACTTGTGGCTTTTTTTTTTTTTTTTTTTTTTTTTCCGGTCTTTTTGAGACAGGGTCTCCCTGTAGCCCCAGCTGTCCTGGAACTCACTATGTAGACCAGGCTGGCCTTGAACTCACAGAGATCCGCCTGCTACTGCCTCCGGAGTGCTGGGATTAAAGGCATGTGCCACCACGCCCGGCATTAGCTTGTGGCTTTTAATCATGGAAAAGAATCTGCTTTTCTGTAGCTCGAGGGGAAAGAAAGCATATTTTCCCTTGATGTTTTCGAGGTTCAGTTGTCAGCAGTTTCTTGAGACTAAAGCATGTGTTTAGTTAGCACTGAGCAGAAAGGGCATGGAGGTACTGTGGAGGTGGAAAGCTTTTGCAATGTAATGGTAATTAAGAACTTTGTAACAGGAAAACTCTTAAGAGACAGGTGTGGGGGAGGTGAGCAGGAGTCTCCCCATCCTGCCCCTGTGGTTGCCCAGGATGGAACTCTTTGTTTCCCAAGGTTTTCCCATTTCTGTAACCTTTGTGGCCACATGTTACCTTGCTTAATTATCACATGTACCTTTTACTTAATTGTCACCTATGTGCTGCTTTGCCTTTTGTTTGCATTCCCCCACATGAGTATAAAAGCCCCCCAAAACATGAACATGAGGTCTGACTCCTTTATTCGTGATGTCAGGCCCACTAGCGTCAAATTAAACTTCTTCTCCTCACCTGACTTTGGCTGTTGGTCTCTGATTTTTCCATAACCGTGGCACCTGAGAGTCATCCTTGCTTCCAAATGATTTTACATGCTTTGGGGACATCAGTGCAACAGATGGTTGCAGGGCATGCCAACGGTTAGGTTCAGCCGCTGTATGAACCAGTCGCTTCAACCCACTTCCTTAGGCATTTTAGATGTGATGGCTTTGGGTTGTAGAATTTGAAGGGGAAGAGGTTTATAGTTTTTATTTTATGTGTGGTTTATAGGCCTTTCCAATGGTTTTGTAAAAGTTTTATGGAAATTGAGTTGAAACCTGACATACTTTTAAATATGAAAGCAGGTGTTGGGGTGTAGCTCAGTGGCAGAACACTTGCCTGGTGTTCCAGAGGCCCTGGGTTCCATCCCCCCCTACACACACACACACACACACACACACACACACACACACACACTGGAGCCCTCCCAGAGTTCTTTCAAAGTTAGCTGATAGCAGAATAAGAACTAGTTTTGTCTGAAATCTTCAGTATTTTGTTCAGAGTTTTATCCCATTGAACTTGGTTTCCTTTTTGTTCCTTGTTCCTTTTTATTTTTTGTTATCTTGGTGCTAATCTTTGTTAACCCAGGTTCTGATGGTGTTTTTTTTTTTTCCACCCTGCAATTAATTACCCCAGGTGGTCAACTCCACAGAGTTTTCCAAGCAAACAAAGTCAGCAGGAAATATGAGCTTCCTGCAAAAACTGGCTTTCCGATCTAGCCAGAGACTTTGCCTTCGGGAATTTATTTATCTTGTGCCTGGTTTTCTTACTTATAACTGATTTATGATTTGGAGAGACTTGAATGGATTGTGACCTTTTCCATTTAAAATTTGATGCTGATGCCAGGCTTGGTGGCGCACACCTTCAATCCCAACACTCGGGAGGCAGAGGGAGGTGGATCTCTGTGAGTTTGAGGCCAGCCTGGTCTACACAGGGAGTTCCAGGACAACTGGGGCTAGAGGGAGACCCTGTCTCAAAAAAAAGACCAAAAAAAAAAATTGATGCTCATATCTTTAATTGACCTTTTACGAATTTCATAACAATTTATTTTGATTGTACTTAGACCCCCTCCCCCATCTGCACCCCCACTACCTCCTCCACCCCGCCCAATTTTGGTGCTGATAATTTGCTTTTTGCTTTCTTTCCCAAGTCTCCTTTGCAGAACCTTACTGTTCTAGCTCATTTGAATGTCTACATTCTTTCTGCCCAACAGTTCCTTCCTCAAAACAACTTCACACCTGGACCTTTAGCCTAGGATTTCTTTCACTTCTAGGCTCTTCCTGTGACTGCAGAGTATGTGCTTGGTGGATACTAAGCCTTTCCTCTAAGTTTGCACAGATGGGTCACTTGTGACTCTGGTGGGTCACTCCTGACTGGTGAATCACTTAGTGGCCTCCTCTCCCAACTCCAGCCCAGCACTGTTTTTCTCCTGATGCAGTGACAGGAATCCTGAGAAATGGCTACCTTAAATGTAGTGACCTTGAGGATCTTGCTCAGCACATCTGCCAGGTCACCTATAATAACACAGCCACCCTTCAGTCCCAACACAGTCTCTCTGCTTCAAATGGGGTGGACAGGAGCAGCCCAGACACCCTTTTTCCTCTACAGATGCAAATGA
Organism: Nannospalax galili; assembly: GCF_000622305.1. NCBI lineage: Eukaryota > Metazoa > Chordata > Mammalia > Rodentia > Spalacidae > Nannospalax > Nannospalax galili. The sequence continues at coordinate 7,595,910 of NW_008357929.1, forward strand.
GTTCTATATCCAGAAGCGACCTGGAAGTCCATCTTTAAGGGTGGAGGATGTTGCTCAGTTGGTAGAGTGTTTACCTAGCATGGACAAAACACTGGTCTGGATTCCCCAGCACTACATAAACCAGGCATGGTGGCAAACACACCTATAATCCTAGCACTCTGGAGGCAGAGGCAGGAGGATAAGTTTAAGGTCATTCTCAGCCACATAGCTAGTTTGGAGGCAGGCTGGGCTACATGTGATCATGGAAAGGAAGGGACAGTAAGAGGGAGGGAAGGAGGAAAGAAGAAAGAAAGGGTCCAGACAGTTGGCTCAAGAGTTAAGAGCACTGGCTGCTTTTGCAGAGGACCTGGGTTCAGTTCCCAGCACCCACGTGGTGGCTAACAACTATCTGTAACTCCAGTCACAGAGCAATTCAATACCTTCTGACCTCTGCATGACATGGGTGCCCTTACTTACATATCATGCATTGCCATGGAGGTCAGAAGAGGGCATTGGATTCCCTAGAACTGGAGATGCCATTGGTCGTTAGCTGCCATGTGGGTGCTAGAACCAAACCTGGGTCTTCTGCAAGAGCAGCCAGTGATCTTAATTGCTGAGCCATCTCTCCAGCTCCACTGGACTATTATTTACACTCAATGAAAATGAAATTCTGATGTTCTATATAACATTAATCTTAAAGACATTATGCTACTTGAAATAAACCAAACACAAAACAACAAATATTGTATGATTCTACTTATATGAGTTAACTAGAACTGTCAAATGACAGAGACAGAAAGTGCCGTGGTGATTGCCAGGAGCTGGAGATTAGGAAGCTGGTGTTAAGTGGGTGGAGTTTCAGCTGGGGAAGATGAAAAGGCTGTGGAGCTGGATGGTAAGGAGGGCACTACATGCCAGTGACCCACATACCTACAGAAGGTTAAAATGTCAAAATTTATATTTTACTACAATTTTTGTCCACAAATTGTTGAGGTTTAGTTGGGGTTGTAGGGATGAGATGAAAGTCTTCTGTTGTCTTGGCTGACATTGAACATTGAATCCTTTTGCCTCAGCTTCCTGAGTAGCTGAACTATGAAGCGTGTTACCACATTCAGTTCACAATTTATTATTTTCATTTATTTATGTATTTATTCTTATTTTATGTGTATGAGTATTATGCCTGCATGTGTGTAAGTCAACCATATCATGCAGTGCCCACAGAGGATAGAAGACAGCATCAGATCCCTAGGAACTGGAGTTATGGACAGTTGTGTGCCAATATATAGGTGCTGGGATTTGAACCCAGGTCTTCTCCAAGAGCAGCCAGTGCTCTTAACAGCTGAGCCATGTCTCCAGCCCCTTTATTTTCTTTTTGTTGTTGTTGTTGTTTTGTTTTTGGTCTTTTTGAGACAGGGTCTCCCTGTAGCCCCAGCTGTCCTGGAACTCACTATGTAGACCAGGCTGGCCTTGAACTCACAGAGATCCTCCTGCCTCTGCCTCCCAAGCACTGGGATTAAAGGCATGTGCCACCATGCCCGGCTATTTTCATTTTTAAATTTTTATTTTTTGTGTATGAGTTTTTTGCTTGCACATGCGGTGCAATGCTGCGGAAGACAGAAGAGGGCTTTACAGACAGTTGTGGTTGCTGGGAACAAAACCCAAGTCCTCTGCAAGAGTAGCCAGTGCTCTTAACCACTGAACCATCTTTCCAGCCCCCTAGCTCACAATTTATATGAGACTGACCCACTACCTACTGCACTAATGAGAGACCTGTAGCTCAAAATTTTTAAAAACAGATCATAGGGCTTGTACCTGGTTGGACATCTTGAAGGACCCTAATTCAGTCCCCCTAGGCTAAAGACAAGAAAATAAGTCCTTCAGGCCAAAGAACTGTACAAAGAAGTAAAAATAAAAAAAAAATTCTGAATGCTAAGAACAAGCTGAGCTGACCTTTTTCATGCTCTTTGCCCAAAGCTGGAAATCATCCCAGAAATCCCCCCACCTCTGCTTGGCACATAGCTGCCGCTTGTGACGTTACTGCCGCTTTCTCTCTAGTTTGTGGTCTTTGTCTTTAAAAGAAGCCTGTAAACTGGGCTCTGGGCTTCTGTCCTCCGAGTGAGGCAGGGGTCCATTTTGCAAAACGAAATAAATCCTCATGCTTGTTGCATCTCCTGGTCTGAGGACTGAGTTATTGGGGAGCGGCCTCCTATGGACGTTGGGTACCCCAAACTGGGGTTCCAACAATCTGAAGGCAAATTGGGTCACCAGCAGCTCTGCTGGAGTCACTACCAAAATTCAGCCAGAGTTCTCTCTCTTGCCATGTCTGCCCAAAGCGCCAGGGTCTGATCTAAAGGCATAGACTTTTCTTAGGTTGGACTAAGCTACCTTCCTTCAGTGGATTATTCAAACTGTCTGCCCAGTGAAAGACATCATGCTAGTTCTTTTTTTTTTTTTTTTCCATGTGTATGAGTGTATTTTGTGTAACTGCATCTGTTAAGTGCAGTGCCCTCCGAGTCAGAAGAGGGCATTGGATCCCCTGAAACTGGAGTTACAGACGGTTGTTAGTTGCCATTGTAGGTGTTGGGAATTGAACCCTCCTCTGCTGAACCATATCTCCAACCCCAATGCTTGTTCTTTATACATAAAAATAAATTTAAAACCTTCAAAACAATGTGTGTGTGGAGCAAGTTGTTTATAAAAAACACACTTTAGGGCCTAGAGAGATGGTTCAGCAGTTAAGAACACTGGCTGTTCTTGCAGAAGGTTAGATTCCCAGCACCTACATGGTGGCTAACAACTGTCTACAACTGCAGTTCCAGGGGATCCAACTCCCTCTGACTCTGAGGGCATTGCACAACACGGGTGTACTTACACACATGTAGGCAATACTGATACACATAAAACAAAACAACAAAAAGTATTTTAAAAAAGAAACACACTTTAGTTTTAAAAAGAGTAAGTTGAAAATAAAATAATCAAAAAGATCATACAAATGCCAGACATAAGAAAGTAGGTATGGCTGCATTCATATCAGACAGTGTAACTTAAAACCAAGAGCATTACTAAAGAAAGGTGATGTGAGGGATAGTGATGCACACCTGTAATCCCAATACTCTGGAGGGAGGCTGAGGCAGGAGGGTGGAGAGTTTAAGGCCTGACTCAAAAAAAAACAAACAAATAAAAGGATCAATTAACCCAACAGACACACAATCCTAAACGTTTATGTACCTATAATAGAGCTTCAGAATACTTAAATCAAAAATTGACAGGACTAGAGGCAGAAGGATTCAAATCTCTGTGAGTTCATAGCCAGCCAAGGCTACATAGTGAGACCCTATCTCAAAAAAAAAAAAAACAGAACAAGGATTGGTGATTTAGCTGTACCCGGCACCAAAAACAAACAAAAATTAATAAAACTAAAGGAGAAAGTCAACAAATCTCAATAACTGATAGAAGAAATCCAAAGCAAAAATCCTAAAGACAGCCGGGTGTGGTGGCACACACCTTTAATCCCAGCACTTGGGAGGCAGAGGCAGGTGGATCTCTGTAAATTCAAGGCCAGCCTGGTCTACATAGTGAGTTCCAGGACAGCTGGGGGCTACAGGGAGACCCTGTCTCAAAAACACCAAAAAAAAAAACCCAAAACCAAAAACAAAAAATGAAACCCTAAAGACAATAGATGTAATAAACATTATCAACCAACTTGGCCTAACTGACATGTCTGCTGCATACTAGCCAGCATCTATAGAATATACCTTTTTTTCTAGGTACACATGGAACTCATTGAGGTAAACCATATGCTGGGCCATAAAACAATGCTCCATAAATTTAGGATTAATATCATACATTCATTAAGATAAACCATATGCTGGACCATAAAGCGAGTCTCAATAAATGTAAAAGGATTAATATCATACAAAGCATATTTTGATACCAGTATTAAATTAGAAATCAATAGCAATAAAACATCTAGAAAATTCCCCAGTGTTTAAAAGTCATACGGTACACTTCTAAATAACCCAGAGATCAAAGAAAAAAGAACAACAAGAAACAGCCAAAGGGAAAATCTTTAGAACCCAATGATAATGTGAACACCACATATTACAACTTAAGGGTACAGTGAAAACAGTGCTCAGAAGGGATTTCCAGATTACTACTTATGATGAAGAAAGATGTAAAGCCAGTAATCTACATTCCCATGGTAAGATATTTTTAAAATATTATTTTTAATTTTTTTGTGTGTGGATTGCCTGCATGTATGTAAGTGACCCATGTCATGCAATGCCTGTGGAGGTCAGAAGAGGACATCAGATCCTCTGGAGCTGGAATGGTTATTAGCCACTGTGAGGTTGCTGGGAATCGAGGAATTGAACCCAGGTCCTCTGCAAGAGCAGCCAGTGCCCTTAATTGCTGAGCCATCTTTCCAGCCCCATAAACCATGTGTGTGTGTGTGTGTGTGTGTGTGTGTGTGTGTGTGTGTGTGTGTAGACATTTAGTTTTATTTTAACAAAGCAACTGAGACACTCTTTTTTTTGGTCTTTTTGAGACAGGGTCTCCCTCTAGCCCCAGTTGGCCTGGAACTCACTATGTAGACCAGGCTGGCCTTGAACTCACAGAGATCTGCCTGCCTCTGCCTCCTGAGTGCTGCTGGGATTAAAGGCGTGCGCCACAGCACCCAGCTTCAACTTGTACACTTTTAACATTTAAAATCGGGCATCATCTTCTTTCCTTTCCAGTGAAAACAAAACAAAAAATTTAATAAACTAAATTACAATAAAGAATGTTAATTCCAAATAAATCCTACAGGTTCTTCTGAGTCTCCCTTTGAGCGGCAGGGCTCAGGTCACCATTAGCAGCACCATTAGCGGGAGCTGGAGAGATGGCTCAGCGGTTAAGAACACTTGTTGTTCTTGCAGAAGACCCGGGTTTGAATCCCAGCACCCACATGGACATGGCAGCTAACAACTGTCCGTAACTCCAGTTCCTGGGGAGCCGACAGCCTCTTCTGTCCTCCACAGGCATTGCACATCACAAGTGCTCTCACATACATGCAGGCAATACACACATATACATAAAATAAAAATAATAAAGAAAATATTAAAAAATAAAAAAAAAAAGTGTCATCTTGCCAGGCGTGGTGGTGCACGCCTTCAATCCCAGCACTCGGGAGGCAGAGGCAGGTGGATCTTTGGAGCTCAAGGCAAGCCTGGTCTACATAGTGAGTTCCAGGACAGCTGGGGCTACAGGGAGACCCTGTCTCAAAAAGACCAAAAAAAATAAATAAATTAAAAAAAAAAGTGTCATCTTAAACTGCAAGGATGACCATAAGACATTTTTTAAAAGGACAGAGGTAGGGCTAGTAAGATGACTCACCTGGCAAGGGCATTTACTGCAAGTCTGACAACCTGGAGTTTATCCCCAGAACCCACGTGGTAGAAGTAGGAAACCAAAAAACCGAAGTTGTTTTCTGACTTACACACACACACATGCATACACAAAATAAATAAAAATGTAAAAATTATTCATGGTTATGGTAATTCTGCTACAAACAAACCTATGGAATTGCCAGTTACATGAAGTAATTATTAGCACATACTACTGGGTAGAGTACATAATACTCAGTAATAATGAGCGACCCTGTTTCTGGATTATATATTTACTATCCTGTACTATCCTGCTTGCATAAAAACTTTCCTGTAAAGAGTATGCTGTGTTTCAGGGCAGGAGCCGCATCCATGTGGTGCTCATGTCTCTTGGTTGCTTCCTTCCATTGATATAATCTTGTATTATGTTGTCCCTCCCTCCCTTCCCTTCATACAGCCTTGTTGTAGGTTGTACCATCCAGGCTTGTGTAAGTACACTCTATGATGCTCACAAAACATAAAAAATAACCTAATGATGAATTTCTCAGACTGTTACCCAGTTTAAAACATGACCATGAGAATAGAGAAAATAAATGCTGGAGTGGTGGCACACACTTTTAATCCTAGCAGAGGCAGGTGACTCTGTGAGATTGAGGCCAGGCTGGTCTACATAAATGTGTTCCAGGCCAGCTGGGGCTACAGGGAGACCTTGTCTCAAAAAAATAAGAAATAATGGACCAAAGAGATGGTTCAGTGGTTAAGAACACTGGCTGTTCTTGTAGAGGACCTGGGTTCGATTCCCAGCACCCAGATGGCAGCTAACCACTGTCTATAACTCCAGTTCCAGGGGATCTGACACCCTCTTCTCACCTCTGGAGGCACTGCACGCATGTGGTGTACTTACATACACATAGGCAAAACATTCACACACATGGGGCTGGAGAAATGGTTCAGCAGTTAAAAGCACTGACTGCTCTTGCAGAGAACCCAGGTTGGAATCCCAGCACCCACACGGTGGCTAACAACCATCCATAACTCCAGTTCCAGGGGATCCATCACCTTCTGACCTCTGCAGGCACTGCACGACACAGATGCACTTACATGCAGGCAATACACTCATACACATAAAATAAAAATTTTAAAAACACACACATAAATAAAATAAATAATAAAAAATAAAAATAACAAGTAAAAAATTTTAAAAGAATAGGGAAAAGTCTGGCTATTCCATTTTGGTTGATCTTAGTCAGAGCAGGAAATTCTGATAGTCTTTTCTTTTCTTTTCTTTTCTTTACTGCTTTCTTTTTTAGACAAGGTCTCATTGTGTAGCTCTAACTCTATGTAGTCCAGGCTGGCCTTGAACTCATCATCCTCCTGTCTCAACCTCTTGAGTGATGGATTACTTCTGCTCTTTAAAAAAACTTTTTTTTAACATTTATTCATTTATTCATTTAGTGTGTCTGTGTGCACCGCCTTGATGATGGGCTTGGTGGTATGCCCAGAAGGTTTCATTGAGTATCAGTGAAGGTAAAATCAAAGAATCATAGAACCCATATACAATAAGAGGTTTGTTTTAGGATTTTGGCCTTATTAAGTAGAAAGTAAGTTAGACAGGCTGGAAAGCCCTTGCTCTGTCCTAGAACTTCAGGTCCTCAAAGTAGGCAGTCAGGAAGGGAAGATGTGATGTGAGAAGGCAAAATATAAACTGAGACTGGTCCAGAACTCCAGAGAATGGATCGGTACCTGTGTTGGGCTCTTACTGCCTCGAGCTCAAATGATTGGGTTCCCTGCAAGAGAAGCATCTGCCTTTCATGAGGCACTTCAATGTAATCGTGGCCCAAGAACTGGAAAAAGTGAGACAGAATCTGGAGCTGAAAGAACTGCCTGAGGATCTTCCCCAAACAAACCCAGTGAAACAGCACCTAAGCAAACTCAGAATGCTCTGGAATACTGTCCTGTCGATTGGCCCAGCCTTTCTGGTAAAAAAGGAGGACGGCTAATAATACACACCTACTTCCAAATCTCATTAAAAATGTCTCTCTGGCTCAAGATAACTTTAAACAGTGCAGGGAAGGGACTTTTGGAAAACAGTTTCAGTTTAGCTAAGCTGACACAATACAAATCTACTATGATTGGCTTGTTTCAATACTACTAACTAAATACTAAGGAAAAAGTAACACCAATACTCTATGTTCTAGATAGCTTTAGTGTCAACTTGACACACCTGGTTTGAGGGAGCCTCAATTGGAGAATTATCTCCATAGGACTGGCCTGTGGCCAGGTTTGTGGGGCTTCATTTCGATTAATGAGTGATGTGGGAGGACCCAGCCCACTGTAGGTGGTGCCACCCCTGGGCACGTGGGCCTGTGTTGCATAAGAAAGCAGGCCAAGCAGGGGCCAGGAAGCAAGTCAGAAAGCAGTGTTCCTCCATGGCCTGTGCTCCAGCTCCTGCCTCCAGGTTCCTGCCCTGAGTTCCTAGCTTGGGCTCCCTGATGAACTGTGACCTGGGAGATGTAACACAAATAAACCCTTTCTTTCCCCAAGTTGGTATTGGTTACAGTGTTTTGCCACAGCAATGGAGAAACAAACTAGGACAGAAATTGGTACCAGGAGTGGGGTACTGCTGTTACAGACCTTACCCTAGAGGATTGTGGAAGCATTTGGAACTTTGGGCTGGAAAAGCCATTGAGTGCTTAGAGTTTGTTGCTATGGAGCTTGGAACAGTTATGTTGAAAGAGTTGTGGATGATGGAGGCCTGGCTTGTGAAGCTTCAAAGGGATATGTGTTCTGTTTTGATTTGAGAATCTGTGGGTTCTGGTTGGCTGGGGCTGAAGAATCAGCTGTGATTAAGAAGAGACCAGAACCTGAAATAAAACCTTTGCTTTGCTGGGACAATTGATGCTGGTTAGCTGGGGCCAAAAAATCAGCTGTAAGTAACAAGAGACCAACATCATTGTGGTGAAGTCTTCTGGGAGGTATTTCCTCAGGGTCAGCACACAGAGGGAACCTGAGCCTCTATCTCAAGCTGGAAGCAGGACTTGGTAAAGTGTAAGAGTCTCCTGCATGGTTCTGGTGTTCAAAGCATGAAGGGGTCACAGACAGCAGCTGAGGCTTGGCACTGTGAGAGACCAGGAAAGGCCATAGGTGAAAGTGCAGCTTCAGTTGCAATGAAGATCCCAGGATTGAAGGGGTCATGGAGAGAATCTGAGGCTTTGCACCCCAAGAGGCAAGAAGAGGCCATTAGTGAAGGTGTAGCCTCAGTGTCAGTGGAGACCCCAGGTTTTTGGATATGATAGGACCATGGGATGGCCACCAAGGACAGCAGTAGATGTGGAATGGAGCTGGCCTGGGTCTTTGAGACAAGCTGTGTGTGCTGTGGATGGCAGAGTGAGAAAGGTAGAGCTGCCAGAACCCTTTGGAGCCCAGAAGATCATGAGTGAATCCTAGATGTCCAGCCTTGAGCTACTTTGCTGGACTTAGGTTTTGCTTAGGTGTGCCTGATTCTTCCCTTTGAAATAAGACAGTACTTGTTTTGGATTTTACAGGAGCCCCCAGTTAAGAGACTTTTAAAAGAGATTGTGGACTTTTAAGTGTTTGGAGTTTTTTAAGGACTGTGGGTCTTTTAATGTTATACTGTCTTATGTTGTGATATTAATATTAACATATCTTGGGGATAAGAATTGGAAAGGTTATGGTTTGGTGGTTTTTTTTTGGTCTTTTTGAGACAGAGTCTCCCTCTAGCCCCAGCTGTCCTGGAACTATGTAGATCAGGCTGGCCTTGAACTCACAGAGATCCACCTGCCTCTGCCTCCCGAGTGCTGGGATTAAAGGCATGCACCACCACGCCTGCCCAGGTTATGGTTTTATAGTGATGTGTTTGTGTGTCAAGTTGACAAAGGGGTCAACTGTGCTGGATAACTTTAGTGTCAACTTGACACACTTGGTTGAGGGAGCCTCAATTGGGGAATTGTCTCCATAGGACTGGCCTGTGGCCAGGTCTGTGGGGCATCTTCTTGATTGTTGAGCGATGTAGGAGGACCCAGCTCACTGTGGGTGGTGCCACCCCTGGGCAGGTGGGCCTGTGTTTCATAAGAAAGTAGGCTGAGCAGGGGCCAGGAAGCAAGTCAGTAAGCAGTGATCCTCTATGCCTGTGCTCCAGCTCCTGCCCTGAATTCCTAGCTTGGGCTCCCTGATGAACCACATGTGACCTGGGAGATGTAAGACAAATAAACCCTTTCCTCCCTAAGTTGGTAGTGGTCAGAGTGTTTTGTCACAGCAATGGAGAAACAAACTAGGACACTCTACAAAGTCACTCAGAAAATAAATAGGCAAAGAATGTAGCTCAATTGTAGAGTTCTTGCCTAATATGTAAGAGGTTCAGGGTTCAATTCCTAGCACCACATAAAATCAGGTATGGTGGCATATGCCTGTAATCCCAGCACTTAGGAGATGCAAACAGGAGTATCAGAAATCAGAAATTCAAGGTCAAGTACCAGGAAAGGTGGTGTGCATGTTTTAATACCAGGAGGCAGAGGCAGGTGGGTCTCTGTGAGTTTAAGGCCAGCATGGGCTACAAAGTAAGACCTTATCCAAAAAAACAGTTCAAGGTCATCCTTGGCTACATGAGACCCCATCTCAAAAAAAAAAAAAAAAAAAAGAGAAAGAACTAGAGAACATTTTCCAGCGTATCTTATGAGGCCAGTATAACACTGATACCAAAAACTGAAATATTGAAAAAAATTTTAAGTATAAACGAATATTCATTATGAAACTACATGAAAAATTTCTTAATGTTATCAGTGAATCAACTCTCACAATTTACAATAAAGTTAATTTACCATGACCAAATGAGGTTTACCCTGAAAAGGCAGTTTAGCTTAACATTTAATAAAACAAAATGAAACACATTTGCTGCCAGACAGTAGTGATGGTTCCTGCCTACAATCCCAGCACTCGAAAGCCTGAGGCAGAAGGATCCCAAGTTCAAGGCCAGTCTGTCTTACAAAATAAGATCCAGTCTCAAAGAGCCAAATGATAATAATATATCACATTAGCAAAAGAAAAAATATGATTGTCTTACTAGATACAGAAAAGCATTTGATGGAAACTGGTATCCATTCACAACTTAAAAATGTGAACTATTTAGCAAACTCGGAAGGAAGAACCAGGCATGGGAGCACACACTGGCAATCCCAGCATTCAGGAGTGGAGGCAAGGGGATTTCAAGAGGGAGGACATCTGGACTACATAACATGACCCTGTCTCAAGAAAATGGTTACATGCACTTGACTGGTATCAGGAGAACAAAAACCCAAAGCCCAATATGTTTTGATTTCACGTCTAGATTTCACAACTAGGCTTGAAAAAATTATTTTTAAAAATGATACTGGGGAGAGGGGTGTGGACAGGTGGCTCAGTGGGTAAGAGCACTTACTGTTTTTCCAGAAGACACAGGATCAGTTCTTAGCAGCCCCATCAGGAGATTCACAATTGCCTGTAACTTCAGCCCCAGGGGGTGTGGCCTCTGTGGGCAACTTGCATGCACATGGTAAAATGCACACACTTATACATAAATAAAAATAAATCATTTTTAAAAAGTTCTTCAAAAAACTTTTTAAGAAATTAAAGATTCAGCCAGGCATGGTAGCATGCACCTTTAATCCCAACCCCTGAGAGGCAAAGGCATGTGGATCTCTGTGAGATTGAGGCCACCCTAGTTCACATTGTGACTTCCAGGTGGCCATGACTAGAGAGACCCTGTCAAAAAAAGCAGCCAACAGTCGGGCGTAGTGGCGCAGCATGCCTTTAATCCCAGCACTCAGGAGACAGAGGCAGATCTCTGTGAGTTCAAGGCCAGCCTGGTCTACATAGTGAGTTCCAGGACAGCTGGGGCTACAGGGAGACCCTGTCTCAAAAAGACTGAAAAAAAATAATAGAAAAAAGAAAAGAAAAAGAAAACAGGTGAATGTCTCGTTGAGACCTAGGTTCAGTTCCTAATTTTCCATGATTTCTTGGTCACACCTTGGGGCTGCTGCCACCTGCAGAGCTGGGTGTGGTGGCACACATCTGTAGTCCCAGCACTTGGGAAGCAGAGGCAGGCAGATCTCTGTGAAGGCCAACCTAGTCTAGATAGTGAGTTCCAGTCCAGGTGGGGCTACAGAGATATTCTGTTCCAAAAGGGCCAAATAAAATAAAATAAAAATTCAAGGGGACTGGAGAGATGGCTCAGCAGTTAAGAGCACTGACTGCTCTTGCAGAGGCTCCAGGGTTTAGTTCCCAGCACCCACATGGCAGCTAATAACCATCCCTAACTCCAGTTCCAGGGGATCCAATACCCCCTTCTGAATTATGCAGGCATTGCAGAACATGGTGCACTTACATACTTGCAGACAATACACTCATACACATAAAATAAAAATGGTAAAATTATTTTTTTTAATTTAAAAATCTAAAAACAGAAAATGTGGAATATGGACAAAATGCAATACTATTCAGCCTTTATTAAAGAAGGAAGTCCTGTTATTTGCAACAACATCACACCATTGAACCTGAAAAGCATTATGTTAAATGAAATAAGCCAGGTACAGAAGTGCACAGCATTGAGAACCACCCTGTAGAACCCAGGACACGGAATTTAAAGGAGCAAGCATAAACACGATCAAAGAATTACAAGAAAACACAGACAAACAACTCAAAGAACTCAAAGAGGAAAGGCATAAACTTCTGACAGATCAAGAATATACAAATATGCAGCTTAATGAAATATCAAAAAACAATTCATAATTTGAAAAGGGAATTCACTAAAGAGATAAAAATAGTGAAGAAAACACAAGTGGAAATGAACATGGAACTGAAAGACTCAATAAACCAAAGAAACAACAGGAGAAAGTCTCATAAGTAGAATGAATGAAATGGAAAACAGAATATCAAGACCGGAGGATAAAGTTGAAGATCTGGACTCCTTAAGCAAAAACTATGCAAAATTCAAAAAAATATAGGAACAGAATACTTAGGAAATGTAGGACAACATGAAATGACCAAATCTACACATTATAGGCATACAGGAAGGAGAAGAAAATCAAACCAATGGCATCAAACAGATCTTCAACAGGATAATAGAAGAAAACTTCCCTAAATTAAGGAAGGAAATACCTATAGAGATTCAAGAAGCACAGAGAACACCATTGAGACATGATCAGAACAGAAAGTCCCCACAGCATATCATAGTAAAAACATTAAATGTTGGCGCACGGCTTTAATCCCAGCACTCGGGAGGCAAAGGTAGGTGGATCTCTGTGAGTTCAAGGCCAGCCTGGACTATATAGTGAGTTCCAGGACAGTTGGGGCTAGAGGGAGACCCTGTCTCAAAAAGACCAAAAAATAAAATAAAGAAACATAAATATGGCACATCATAGAAAAAAACATTAAATGTACAGAACAAGAGAGGGTACTGAAAGCTGCTAGAGAAAAACATTAAAGGAATGCACATATAAAGGAAAACCAATCAGAATTACAGCTGACTTTTCAATGCAAACTATGAAAGCCAGAAGAGCCTGGAACAAAGTATTCCCAGGTCTAAGCAACCATGGATGCCAACCTGAATACTTTATCCAGCAAAACTATCTATCAAGGTTGAAGGGGAACAAAATTTTCCATGACACAAATAGGCTAAAAGAATTCATGTCTTCCAAACCAGCACTACAGAAGAAAGGAATGAGTATGCCCAAGATGCTACAGAAAGAAAATAAAGATACAACAACGGAAACACAAAATAGGGCCACAAACACAAAGAAGTTAAAATGACAGTACATAATATACACCTTTCAATAATAACACTAAATATCAATGGCCTCAGCTCCCCTGTCAAAAGACATAGGCTGATAGCTGAGTGTGGTGGCACACACCTTTGATCCCAGCACCTTTAATCCCAGGCAGAGGCAGGTGGAGCTCTGTGAGTTCAAGGCCAGCCCGGTCTACATAGTGAGTTTCAGGCCAGCTGGGGCTACATGGAAACCCTGTCTCAAAAAAACAAAAAAAAAAAAAAAAAGACACAGGCTAGTGCAATGGATCAAGAAAGAAAACCCATCTTTTGTTGCCTTCAAGAAACTCATCTCACCTTCAAGGATAGACACTATCTTAGGGTGAAAGGATATTTCAAATATTGAAAAATATTTCAAGAAAATGGCCCTAAGAAACAAGCAGGTGTTGCAATTTTAATATTTGACAAATAGACTTCAAATTAAAACTCATCAGATGAGATAAGGAGGGTTACTTCATTCTAATCAAAGGAACAATTGACCAAGAAGATATTATAATCATGAACATTTATGCACCAAACTCTGGAGCACCCAATTTCATAAAATCAGTAGTACAGGACCATAAAACAGGGATTGGCACCAACTCAGTGATAGCAGGTGACTTTAATACCCCACTTTCTTCAGTAGACAGGTCAAATGGACAAAGAATAAACAGAAAGACATCTGAATTAAATGACATACTATTATGAAATGTACCTTATAGATATATACAGAATATTCCACCCAACCATCAAAGAATATACTTTCTACTCAGCATCCCATGCAAGTTATTCTAAAATTGGCCACATTCTGGGGCACAAAACAAATCTCAATAAATACAAAAAAAAAAAGAAAGAAATAATTCCATGCCTCTTATCAGACCACAGTGCAATAAAGCTTATAAGCAACAGCAAAAGAAGCTCTAGTAAATAAATACACAAGCTCATGGAGATTAAACAACACACTCCTGAATCATGAATGGGTCAAATAAGAAATTAAGAAAGAAATTAATGTATTCCTGGAAGAAAATGAAAATGAGAACACAACAAAACCTCTGAGACAACCTAAAAGCAGTCCTAAAAGGTAAGTTTATAGCTCTTAGTGCCTACATTAAAAAATCAGAAAGAGCACATGTAAATGACTAAACAATACAATTCAAGACTCTGGAAAGGCAAGAACAAACCAACCCAAAATCTAGTAGATGAGAAGAAATAACAAAACTCAGAACAGAAATTAATGAAATATAAGCAAAGAAAATAATAATAATAAAAATCAATGAATCTAAGAGCTGTTTCTTTGAAAGATTAAACAAAATAGACAGACCCTTAGCTCAGTTAACCTAAAGAAAGAAAGAGCAAATCCAAATTCACAAAATCAGAGATGAAAGGGGAAACATCACAACAAACACCAAAAAATCCAAAACATAGTAAGGGAATACTTTAAAAAATCTATACTCCATTAAAGTTGAAAGCCTAAAGAAATGGACAAATTCCTAAAATCATGGCCACAACCAAAGTTAAGCCAAGAGAAGATCAACAGCCTAAACAGACCCATAACAAAAGGAAATTGAAACACTAATACAAAATCTCCCAACTAAAAAAATTCACAGCTGAATTCTACCAGAATTCAGATTCAAAAAAGTCTACAACAATACTGCTTAAATTATTCAAAAAGTTAGAAACAGAGGGAGAACTTCCAAATTCCTAATATGAAGCCATTATCACTCTAATACCAAAACTAGGCAAAGATATGACAAAAAAAGAAAACTATAGTCCCATATCCTTAACATAGATGCAAAGATATTCAAAATACTTGCAAACCACATATAGACACACACCAAAATGATCATCCGCCAGGATCAAGTTGGCTTTATTCTAGGGATGCAGAGATGGTTCAACATACCTAAGTCAATAAATGTAATAAAACATGTAAGTGGACTTAAAGACAAAAACCACATGGTCACCTGTGCATGATGCAGAAAAGGCATTTGACAAAATCCAACATGCATTCATGTTAAAAATCCTAGAAGGAGTCCATCTGGAGGGAACATACCGCAACATAATTAAAGCTGTATGCAACAAATCCACAGCCAACATCATCCTAAATGGAGAAAAACTGGAAGCATTCCCATTGAATCAGGAACCAGACAGGGCTGTCCACTAGCTCCACTCCTTTTCAATATAGTGCTTGAAACCCTTGCTATAGCAATAAGACAAGAGAAGGAAATTAAAGGAGTTCCAATTGGAAAAGAAGAGGTCAAATTATTTCTATTTGCAGATGCTATACATATGAAATCCCAAAAATTCCACTAAAAAACTGTTAGAATTGATTAATGCTTTCAGTAAAGTGGCAGGATACAAAATCAACTTACAAAAGTCAGTAGCTTTTCTATATACCAATAACAAGCAATCAGAAAAAGCACTTGAGGAAACCCTCCCATTCTCAATGGCCTTAAAAAAATAAAATATTTCAGAATAAACCTAACCAAAGACACTAAAGATCTCTACAATGAAAAATTTCAAAACTCTAAAAAAAAGAGATAGAGGGAGACACTAGGAGATGGAAAGCTCTGCCGTGCTCATGGACTGGTAGAATCAATATTTTGAAAATGACCATCTTACCAAAAGCAATTTATAGATTCAATGCAATCCTAATCCAAATACCCATGACATTCTTCACAGAGCTTGACAAAACAATCTTAAAATTCATATGGAATCACAAAAGACCCTGGATAGCCAAAACAATCATGGGCAAAAAGAGCAATGCTGAGGGATCACCATACTAGATCTCAGATTATATTACAGACCTATAGTCATAAAAACAGCATGGTACTGGCACAAAAATAGACACATAGATCAATGGAAAACAATAGAAAACCCAAACATGAGTTCATATAATTTCAGCCACCTGATATTCAACAAAGGTGCTAAGAACACACAATGGAGGAAAGATAGCATCTTCAACAAATGGTGCTGGCAAAAGTGGATCTCCACCTGCAGAAAAATGAAAATTTTCACCTGCAGAAAAATGAAACTTGACCCTTATCTTTCACCCTGCACAAAAGTCAACTCCAAATGGATCAAAGACCTCAACATAAAACCTGAAACTCAGAAACTGATAGAAGAAAACATAGGCAGAACCCTCCAAAACATAGGCGTAAGAAATTAATTTCTAAATCAGACACCAGCTAGTGGGGGGAGGGTGAGGATAATGGGGGCACTGTGACTAGGGAAGGAAGGCAGAGGGAGGCTGGATGGGAGGAAAAAGAGTGGAGATGAGTGAATCTCGGGAGGTGGGGGGAGCTAGGAAACTTAGAGGGAAATGTGATGCCTTAGAAACCCTATGAGAAATGTACATAGAGTGTCTGAACATTAATGTATAAGTATTTCTAGGAGCTGCTTGGCAGGGAACACAGAGCCAGATAGAAGAGACCTCCCTTAGATCAACAAACATGCCATACAGCACTCATCAAAGAGGCTTCTTTTTGCAACAGATGGAGGCTACTGCAGAGTTGCACATCTGGTCAGGCACAGAGAGCAATACTAGGTGACACTTCTGCAGTTGAATCTCTACAATTAAGACTCATGGAACGTAGTGGAATGAGGTATAGGGAGAGGGCTAATGCACCCCTCAACTCTCACCAGTGAGGCTTCCATAGTGATGCACACAGAAGGCCACAACTGACCAAGTTTTGGAGAATAAGAGACTGTAGAGTGTAGGATGGGACTCCTATATGGAACCTCACCCACCCACAGCTCACAGACCATTGCAGAAGAGGAGGCAGAAAGATTGTAAGACCCAGGGCTGGTTCATGATCATAAGGAGGTGGAGGCTCCCAGGCCACTGGAGGCTTGCTCGTGTGAGCCTGTGGCAGTGGTGGCATAGAGTGTGGGACCCATGTCAGCTCAATAAAAAAGAGCCCAAAGGGGAGATGAAAAATAGGTGATGGATCAGCACTAGATTGAGAACTGAAACTGATGGCTGCTGGGCAAGGGAGAGTACGACTTACCTACGACCACTGGGTGGGCTGACTAGACTCCAATGGATGCATTAACACTGAAGGACATTTGGGTACAAACACCTGAATGACTAGGACTCAGCATGTATGGCTGAGTGCACAGAGTTCGGTGGAGGTATAGGGGGAGGCATGGATTGGGGAGGGGGTCTGGATTTGAGTGAGAGATGTTGTATGAAATTTTAAAAGATCAATAAAAATAAATAAATAAATAAATAAATAAATATATCCAAAATATTTTTAAAGGAGAGCCAGGCCAGCACACCTTTGGTCCCAGCACTTGGGAGGCTGAGGCAGGCAGATCTCTGAGTTCAAGACCAGCCTGGCCTACATAGAGAGTTCCAGTTCAGTTGACACTACAGAGACACCATGACTCAAAAAAAAAAAAAGAAATTAAAGGGAAAAAGCCCCCCCCCCAAAAAAAACTTCCTGGCTATCCTCTTGTAGATATTTAAGTTTGTAGCCCCTGCAAGAATCACAGTCAATTTCTCCAACCAGATACATAGAAATAGTTTGGTTTGTAAACTGGTTTTTGTTTTTGTTTTTGAGACACAATTTCTCTATGTAGCTCAGGCTAGTCTAGAACTCTATGTAGCCCAGATTAACCCTTAAACTTGCCATCCTCCTGCCTTAGCCTCCTGAGTACTGGGATTACAAGTATATGCCTGCCTGGACAAATTTGTTTTTGTTTTTCTGTTTTCAGTGCTATTGGATCAAACCCAGGTTCTCATGAATGCCAGGTAAATGTTCAATCCCTGAGTCCTCCCCATTTATGGATAGATAAACTGTGGTAGAAGATGTGCAGGGTTAAGGGCTAAAGAGTGCCAAAAGGTTCCTAAGAGGAAAAACTAGAAAATAAACTTGTTCTTTTTCCCTTCCTCTCCCTCCTCCAGCTCTCCTATGATGACCAGACACAGTGAAGAAGAGATGGACAATTTATTCCACATCACCTGAGCCACAGAAAAGGTCACACGGAAGAAGAGGAGTGAAAAGCTGGCTCCAAATCCTCCTTTTGCTCATTCCTTGTCATGATGAGGACTAGCCTAGCCAATGGTTAATGGGTAGGGTGTTAAGAGGCCTTTATCTAAATCTAACGGCCTTTGGTTATCCATTGGGTTAGGGTCCAGGATGTCTTCTTTGCTGGTGGAGATTCTTCTGTTGAGACAGAACTGCTGCAACAGCTGGGGATGGAAGAGGAGCTCTTCATAATCAGCCTCCAGAGGTTTCTGTGGTTGAGGTAGCAAAGGATCCCTGAAGAAAATAAACAAGGAGAAGTGAAAAGTGGAGAGTGGGATAGAGGATGACGGGCAAAATGGGCCAAAGGGAAGGTAGGTCCTATGGACTCTCAGGGGGTTGGTCGCCTGTCTCTTCCCTCCACACTTTCTCTGCCCTGACCTACCCAGGTCCCTTCCTTTCCCAGGAACCTCCTAGCCACTCACCACAGGTGACATACCGGATAAATGCCAGCCAACGAATGAAATAGCTCCAGCCGATGGGGATGGATACATTTCTCTTCAACTCATACATCCAGAGGTTAACAGGGAACAACAGGAGGGTGAAGAAAATGAAGGTGACTGAGAGGCAGGAGTGGAGAGACCTTATTCTCATCTAAGAATCACTCAGTAATTCTGCCCTGTCTACTGAGCTACAGCCACATACCACACACAGAGTTCTCAGCCCCATAGGCTCAAGAAATCCACCCTTCCATGTCTCCAGCAACCAGGAAATAGTGTAACCACTCTCACTTCTCTCCTCCCACCATCCCAAACCCTCACTCCATCCCCAAAGAAGAGGAAGAAGTGCCCAGGAAGATGTGGGTTAGGGAATTAAGGATCTTCTTCAGAGCTTGGAGGGGCACCTTCACAGAAGCTCAGGATGGTCCCAATCAAGCCAAAGGCAGGCAATCTCTGCAGACCGGGCAGGTATGACAGGTGCAGCCAGGCGGTGAGGGTAAGACCCAGACCCAGGGCCAGGGTGAAACTTATCTTAGCCACCCCAAAAGCTGGATGAGTTGTCCACAGCTTAACAGGGTCTGAGTGATAGAATCAAACTAAAGCCCCCCCAGGTTAAAGTAGATTTAACCAAATCCCCCAGACTAAAGAAGAATATTCAGAACAAGGAAGTAAGAAGTAAAATAATTCTAACTACTGAGAAAGAGCTGACGTTTTCATGCTCCGGACATCACCAGAGACTCCCCCTCCCACTACTGCTGGTTGCTGCCAGCCCCCTATTGCTGGTTGCTGCCGGCCCCCTCCCACTGCTGCCACTTGCTGCCGGCCCCCTCCCACTGCTGCCAGTTGTGGTTTGTGGTTTTTGCCTTTAAAAGTCACCTGTAAGCTGAGCTCGGGGCTGCTGCTGCTTCTCTCTCTCTCT
>NW_008357929.1:7616292-7617627 GCF_000622305.1 Nannospalax galili
CGCGCCAAGAAATTCTCTGTTCTGTGTATTGTCTGTGTCTGTGTTCAGGGATCCCAAAAAGTGAAAATGGTGGGTGCACCGTGTGTCTGAATGAAAGAAGGACCGGTCCATATGAATGTGATTTAATGTGGTATGTATGCTTGATGGTTGTGTTAGTTACATAAAGGAAGGTCTGGTCTTGTAATTTTCTCAATACTTTGTATTGTAAACTTTCCTTTCCTCCTTCCTTTCATTCTCAGTCTGATTCTTCACGTGGGACCATTAAAGGCAAAGGAGCAATTGAGGTTTTCTGGTCAGGGCTACTCCCTGATGTAAGCCAAAGGCTCTTAGCCCTCTTAGTGGACCCCGACTGCCCACATGGGTGGAGACAAGGCAGCTTTTCTGTATCTCCTTCTCCTCTCTATTTCTCTCTCTCTGGCCACTGAAACAGCCCCGCGGGCACGGGTCGAGCAAATAAGAGCCATAGGGCACTCGCCGCTAAAAGACTCCCATGGAAGGATAAGGGGGTCCCAGGCGTGAATCCCAGATAAATTCACGTCCCCCGTAGAAGAAAAACTGGGCAATGTTAGGTACTTGTTCATAAGCACACCCACTGGTCATTATTATTTGGAGTGGCATATTCTCACTTTCTTTCTTTCCTTCTTACTCTCCCCCTCTCCTGTCTGTGACCTCCACTATGGGTCAATCGCTAACTACCCCTTTAAGCTTAACTCTGGAACACTAAAAGGAGGTCGTGGAGAGGGCCCACAACTTATCACTGGAGGTCCAGAAGAAGAAGTGGCAGAATCTCTGTTCCTCTGTATGGCCCTCTTTTGAAAAAGGATGGCCAAGGGATGGGACTTTTGACCTTGCTACTATCTTGCAGGTTAAGGAATACATTTTCCACCCAAGACCACACGGACATCCAGACCAGGTGGCCTACATAGTCACCTGGGAAGACTTGGCCCGGAACCCTACACCCTGGGCATGGCCGTTCCTACCTCCTAGGGGAACTGGAGAGACAGAGCAGGGGCCTCCTATTTCTTCCCTCCTGCCCCTTCAGTCTGTCCCTGAGAAGAAGAAGCAAAGGCCAGTCCTCCCTGAGGACCAAGTTTCCCTAACCCTCTTTGATCCTCCACCTCCCTATCCACCTGCGCAGGCACCTCCACCCCAAGATTTACCTTATCCCTCTCCTGATTCCACTGAACCTGACAAATCCCCTCCTCTACCTAACATACTCCGCCTAAGGAGGGATAGAGGGGGCCCCTCTGATGGAACCTGGACTGCCCAGGTTTTTCCTCTCCGAACTATAGGGAATCAGATCCAGTACTGGCCTTTTTCAGCCTCTGATTTGTA
>NW_008357929.1:7618193-7621669 GCF_000622305.1 Nannospalax galili
TGGCGGCCCCCCTGTATCTCCTGACCAAGACAGACGGACCCTTCATTTGGGAGGACCACCACCAACAAGCCTTCGACCACATAAAGAAGGCCTTGTTGGAGGCTCCGGCTCTTGGCCTGCCTGATCTGACAAAGCCATTTGAGCTGTATGTTGATGAAAAGCTGGGGTACGCGAAAGGGGTCCTGACTCAAAAAATTGGGGCCGTGGAGACGCCCCGTAGCCTACTTGTCAAAGAAACTAGACCCAGTGGCTGCCGGCTGGCCCCCTTGTCTGAGAATGGTGGCAGCGCTGGCAGTCCTGGTCAAAGATGCCTTTAAGTTAACCCTGGGTCAGCCTCTTTGTGTTCGGGCCCCCCACGCTCTTGAGTCTCTCATCAGACAGCCCCCGGATCGGTGGCTCTCGAATGCCCGGATGACTCATTACCAGGCTTTGCTCCTGGACACTGACCGCATCCAGTTCGGACCCCCCGTCGCTCTCAATCCTGCAACCCTGCTGCCCACCACAGAAGAACCTGACCCTCGGGATGACCATGACTGTCATCGGGTTCTGGCCGAGGTTTTTGGCACCCGACCAGATCTCAGCGATAAGCCACTGGAGAAGGCAGATTACACCTGGTACACAGACGGGAGCAGTTTCCTCGAAGGGGGTCAGCGCCGAGCTGGGGCGGCAGTCACCTCAGAGAGCAAGGTAATATGGGCAGAGCCTTTACCAGAGGGGACATCGACGCAAAAGGCCGAGCTGGTGGCCCTGACGCAGGCCCTGCGGTTGGCAGAAGGTAAGAAGCTGAACGTATATACTGACAGCCGATACGCCTTCGCTACGGCACACATCCACGGAGAAATTTATAAAAGAAGGGGGCTCCTTACTTCAGGAGGAAAAGAAATAAAGAACAAAGCTGAAATCATAGCGCTCCTAGATGCTCTGTTCCTGCCAAAAGAACTCAGTATTATGCATTGCCCGGGACATCAGAAAGGAAACCAGCCAGAAGCAAAAGGAAACCGGCTGGCCGATCAGACAGCCAGGGAGGCTGCCATGAAGAGTCAAGTACTAACCACGAGAATCGTCCCCGAACAAAAGAGAGACGAGGCCATTAGAAGCTATTCCCAGGAAGACAGAGAATTACTTAAGAAAATGGGAGCCCTCAGTGATCCAGAGACTGGGTATTGGGAATATCAGGGAAAGACAGTTCTACCTCAAAAATCAGTAGAAGACCTCCTAGATGAACTTCACAAATGGACCCACCTAGGAGTCTCCAAAATGAAAAAGCTGATCGAGCGGGAAGAAACAATCCATTATCTGCTAAACAAAGATGCCATCCTACAAAGAATTGTTAAGAACTGTAAGGCCTGTGCCCAGGTAAACTGGGGCAAAAATAAAGCTTCAGGAGGGGTCAGACAAAGAGGCCACAGGCCAGGAATTCATTGGGAAGTTGACTTCACCGAGGTCAAACCAGGAATGTATGGCTATAAATATTTGTTAGTTTTCATTGACACTTTTTCAGGATGGCCAGAAGCCTACCCGACCAAGCAAGAAACTGCAAGGGTGGTATCCAAGAAGCTATTAGATGACATCTTTCCCCGATTTGGGATGCCTCAGGTAATAGGGTCAGATAACGGACCAGCCTTCGTCTCCCAGGTAAGTCAGAAGGTGGCCAGGTTACTGGGGATTGATTGGAAATTACATTGTGCTTACAGGCCCCAGAGTTCAGGTCAGGTAGAGCGAATGAATAGAACCATTAAGGAGGCTCTAACTAAATTCTCGCTAGCAACTGGCACTAAAGACTGGGTGACTCTACTGCCCTTGGCATTATACCGGGCCAGGAACACTCCTGGACCTAGTGGGTTGACCCCATTTGAAATCTTGTATGGAACCCCCCCACCAGCAGTTTCTTTCCTGGACCCTGATATCTCTAACTTTGTTGATTCACCTTCCCTCTTTGCTCACCTGAAGGCACTCCAGCTGGCTCACCAAGAGATCTGGAAGCCTCTAGCTGCAGCCTATCAGGATGCTATTGACACTCCTATTGCACCCCACCCCTTCCAGCCCGGGGACGTTGTCTGGGTACGGAGGCATCAGAGTCGGAGCCTAGAACCACGCTGGAAAGGACCCTACACCGTCCTGCTGACAACCCCTACCGCGCTCAAGGTAGACGGCATCACTACTTGGGTCCACGCTTCACACGTCAAGGCCGCGAACCCAGAACACAGGGAACTACTCGGCAGGGAGAGATGGCGGCTGACCCGGACGCCCAACCCCCTAAAGATAAGACTGGTCAAAGAAAAATAATAATCCTGTTACTCTGGGTAAATCTATTTACTTATGAATTTGCTCCCAGTGATGGGAGCCCCCATACAGCTGTGCCAACTACCTGGCAAGTAATTAATCAAATGGGCATTGTAGTATTTGAGGTCCAAAAAGAGGCACCAAAAGACACATGGTGGCCCATATTGTACCCAGATTTGTGCAAATTAGCTTTAGGGGTACAGGAGCCTTGGGACTTAGAAGGAACCCACGATACTGAAAAGGCACCCAGCATGGCGAGTCCTCCTGGGAGGCTGGGACTGGACCCATGGGGAGGATGCGGCCCTCCTGAACACCGGGCCATGTTGCGTACCTTAACCTTTTATGTCTGCCCAGGCTTTCACAGGGCTGTGTCTCTCAATCCTAAGTGTGGAGGGGGGGGCATTTCTTCTGCAAGAACTGGGGGTGCGAAACCACCGGAGATGCTTGGTGGAATCCGTCCTCATCATGGGATTACATCACTGTAAAAGCAAATTATTCCCATGGAAACAGTCATTTGCAGGGAAAATTTAATAAATAAAAAACTATTCATAAACAGGCCTGTCAAGGGAAATGGTGCAACCCCCTCCGAATAGAATTCACAACAACAGGTAAAAAGGCCACAGATTGGGATAGGGGGTATTCTTGGGGAATTAGATTATATAAGGAACGAACAGATGATGGCCTCCTTTTTACTATTAAAAGAGATACTTCCTCCTACCCAATAGCTATAGGTCCCAACCCCGTCTTACCTATCCAGAAACCCATCCTCAGCTACCCAAATCCCCCACTAGCTCTGATACCTGAAGCAACCTCACAGTACCTCCCTAATTCACCTCCCAGCATCTCCCCAGCTAACGTCCTGTCAGAACAGACTTCTCGTTACCCAAGGTTACAGGTTTCAACCACAGGAAACCGGCTGTTCAATTTAATCCAAGGAGCATATAAGGCCATTAGACAGACAAGATCCCAACCTAACTGAATCCTGTTGGCTATGTTTAACAGCAGCACCCCCTTATTACGAGGGTGTAGCAATCCAAGGGGCCTTCAATAATACCACTTCAGCCAACTTATGTCATAGAGAGACTCCTCACCCCTTAACCCTCAACGGAAGTCTCAGGATCTGGGCTCTGCTTAGGAAACCCACCTCCAACTCATGCCCGCCTTTGCAACTCCACTATCTCTGTACCTTCAGG
>NW_008357929.1:7622882-7643751 GCF_000622305.1 Nannospalax galili
GAGGAAAATGACAAAATAGAAGGAACTCAGGATTCACACACACACACACACAAATAAAATATAATCAAATGAGAGAATATGAGAAAATGCCCAGGCTCATTCAGAACCAAAGAAATGCATATTTGAGATACTAAAGTGATACTTTCATTCAAATAAGCTGAGATCCTTCATATTGCTTGGTAATCCCAACCACATGAATGTGTGAACAAAAACCTGGTGTGGTGGCTCACATCTCTAATCTCAGCACCAGGAAGGCTAAGGCAGGGAGATTGTCACCATGGGCTCAAGGCAAACCCAAGCTACATAGTATGGTCCAGGCCAACCCGGGCTATGGTATAAGACCCTGTCAAAAAAGAAGAAAGGGCTAGGTGTGGTAGCACATGCCTTTAATCCCAGCACTTGGGAGGCAGAGGCAGTTGGAGCTCTGTGATATCCAGGCCAGCCTGGTCTATATAGCAAGTTCCAGGCCAGCCTGGTCTACATAGCAATTCCAGGCCAGCCTGGTCTACATAGCAAGTTTCAGGCAGGCGGATCTCTGTGAGTTTGAGGCCAGTCTGGTCTCCATAGTGAATCCAGGCCAGCTAGGGCTACAGGGAGACCCTGTCTCAAAAAGACCAAAAAAAAAATTTTTATTATTATTTTTTTATGTGTATGAGTGCATTACCTACATGTATGTAAGTGTACTCATGTCGTGCAATGCCCATGGAGGTCAGAAGAGGGTGTCAGATTCCCCTGAAACTGAAGTTATGGATGGTTGTTGTGGGTGCTGGGAATTGAACCTGGGTCCTCTGCAAGAACAGTCAGTGCTCTTAACCACTGAGCCATCTCTCCAGCCCCAAATGTTTAAAAACTACTGAATTAGCAAAGATCAAAACAAATTTGATAATACGGAATACAGGAAAGCATTCAGAGAACAGAGACACACTCATATGCTGCTGGTGGGTATTTCTGGTGAGCGAAGTGATACAAAATGTTGAAAAAAATGAAAAGTCGGGTGTAATGACGCAGGCCTTTAATTCCAGCACCAGGGAGGCAGAGGCAGCCAGGTCTTTGTGAGATGGAGGCCAACCTGGTCTATATACTGAGTTCCAGGCCAGCTGAAAGAACTTGTCTCAAAAAAAAAAAGAATAAAAGCAAAAGGAAATAATCAAGATATATACCAAAATCTAGGTATGTGATTTTCTTTACAGAGATACTGATATGTCTAATAAGCTACTCAATTTGGATGAGATTTGTAAAATAAATTACAGTATATCCATATATTATTGTATGTTCATAACAAGGGCTGGGGGATATAGCTCAGTGAGCACTTGCCTAGCACATGCAAGGCCTTGGCTCCATCTTCAGAACTTCCCCTTCCTTCTCAAATAGAGAAACTGGACAGAATGTCTATCAGAAAAAGAAAACACTAGAAGCTGGGGAAGAAAACTGGCTACCAGAAGTAGGCAGCTGACTTCACTATAAAAATAATAAATAAAATGTAGCAAAAAAATTTGTTTTTGTTGTTTTTTTGTTTTTTGAGACAGGGTCCCCCGATAGCACCAGCTGGCCTGGAACTCACTATGTAGACCAAGCTGGCCTCCATCTCACAGAGATCTGCCTGCCTCTGCCTCCAAAGTGCACCCATGCATGCAATGTCTGAAGAGGCCAAAAGAGGGCATTAGAACCCCTGGAACTGAAGTTAGGGACAGGTATCAGCACATCATGTGGGTGCTGGGAATTGAACTTGGGTCCTCTGCTAAAGCAGCTAGTGCTCTTAACCGCTGAGCCATCTCTCCAGCCCTGTCTTCCTTCCTTCCTTCCTTCCTTCCTTCCTTCCTTCCTTCCTTCCTTCTTTTTAAAAAAAAACATGGATTCCAGGAATCAAACTTAAGTCATTAGCTTGCATAACAAGCACATTTACCTGTTGAGCCATCTCCCTGGCCCCTGTGGTTATTATTATTCACAGTAAGTGCCCAGTAAGTGGTAGTTACTTAGTTACACTGTCAAGTTGTTCTGAAGTCTCATTATCAAACAAAGAAACAAAACACAGACAATAATTCCTGGCAAGCATCTTTCCATACTAGTTGCTGCAGGTGATGAAACAATTTGAGTGTTTAAGCAAGAGGTGTTAATTTTGAATCTCAAGGTCAAATGTGTGGCCAACCCTCAGGAATGGTTGGAATTGGGGACTCAGATCCCACCCAGGAAGCCTCTCCCTCTCCCTCTGGCCTCTTCTCCTCCCTGAGCAGCTTGATCAGTTTCTGCAGACCAGCCCATTTCTTTACTTTTTAAAAAAAATATGTGTATCCGAGTGTGTCTTTGTATGGGTTTATGCACCTGAATACAGTTGCCTTTGGAAGCCAGAAGAGGGTGTTGGGTTGTGAGCTGCCTGATGTGGGTGCTGGGAATCAAACTCAGGTCCTCTGGCAGAGCAAAAGGTGCTCTTAACTACTGAGTTATCTCTCCAGTTCCTAAACCTAAGGGCTGGCATCCCTGAGTGGACACGAACCACTCTCTGCTCTTATGAACTTGGTGGGAAACATGGTCCTGGCACCCCATGTTGTGCCTCTTAACACCCATAGCCACCACAATGGAGAACTCTCTATCCCATGTGCAAACATTTGGTAATTCTGTGAGGGAGAATTACCATCCTTGGAATAATCAGCCAATCATAGTCTGAACCCTGAAGATGTTAGAAGGGGGCAGCCCTGGAAGAGTGACGGTCCTGGGCCAATTAGGAAGGTCATTCATGTAAAGCCAGAGATCATCAAGACTGCATTTCCTTTGTCAAAGAATTTCTAATAATAACAAATAATTCTCACATTAACACACTTAGAAAAATCTTGGTAATGTAATGTTTCTAAAGAATGTAACTCCTGGAAGATTACACTACAAATGCAATACTACTTTTTGTAGAGTTTGTAAACAAGCACAGCTAGATAAAGTACAAATTACACACACACACACAC
The DNA here is from genome assembly GCF_000622305.1 of Nannospalax galili. NCBI lineage: Eukaryota > Metazoa > Chordata > Mammalia > Rodentia > Spalacidae > Nannospalax > Nannospalax galili. The sequence continues at coordinate 7,625,834 of NW_008357929.1, forward strand.
ACACACACACACACACACACACACACATACACACACAGAAATAATAGGGCTTCTGAGATGGTGTAGCAGGAAAAAGCACTTGCCACCAAGACTGACAACCTGAGTTCAATTCCCAGTGGTAGAAGGAGAGAATTGACTTCTACAAGTTGCTCTCTGATTTCTGCTCCACCAGTTGTTCTCTGATTTCCACTCGTGCACCATGGCAAGTGCATATACGCACATACTAATATACATGTACACACAATAAATAAAATGTAGTTGAAAAATAAATAATTTTTAAAAGAATTGTTATTGTTTTTCAAATGGTAATTGAAAATAGTTCATACTGGGCACACATCTGCAATTCCAACCTTCAAGAGATAAAGTAAGGAGGCTCTGAAATTCAGGGCATCCTTGACTATGAGGCTAGCCTAGCCTACATGAGACCCTGTCTCAAAGCCAAAGAAAAAGAAAGAAAATAGCTCAAGAAAGGAAATGTAATCTTGTGACTACAGGCTCAGCAATGGAATATATTTGTATAGTCACAATATGTAAGGTAAATACTGTTCACTGGCGCTCCACTCTTAACATCAACAGACAGACAAAGCACGGAAGACTCAATAAAAGCTACCCAAGTAAACACAGCAGCCTTGGCATTGCCCATGCAGAAACCTAGAAGAGTAAACAGGAAAATGGAAGGAGATGGGAGGAATGAAGGTGGGGGTGGGGGAATCCCCTAACTTCCTTACCCCAGGGCTGGGTAATTGACACATTCTATAGTAAGAGCTGGCAAACTTTTTCTGTACAAGTCCAGATAATAAATATTAGACTTTGTGAGTCAGTCTCTATCACAGCTACTCAATTTGACTACTATAGTCTGAAAGTTATCACAGACCATATGTAAATGAAAATGAATAGCTATTCCAACACATAAAACTTTGCTTTATAGCTTAGACTATACTTTGTTCAACCCTTTATGTCATCCAGAACTCCTGGTGGGATTAAGCGTCAGTGGTGCTGGTGTTGCCTATTTGACAGCCCTTGTTGATCTTTGTCCCTTCCTGGTCTCACTTCTTAATGTCATTACTAAGTGTGTCATAGGACCTCATCAGTAACTCCCTACACTCTAATCTTTTTTTAGTGGTCTGTTTCTGGGGGAACCCAAATAAAGACAGAAGAAAGCTATTATATCACTTGGTTTTGTTTGTTTGTTTTAAAATAGAAGCAAAGGGGCTGAGTAATTTGCTTAAGGACACAAAGCTAGCAAGTGGTAGAGCCAGCATTTGAATCCAGAAAGCATCATTCAAAATCTTTAGAAAGCCAGGCATGGTGGCAGCATACCTGTAATCCCAGCACTTGAGAGGCAGAAGCAGGCAGATCTCAAGAGTTCAAAGCCAGCCTGGTCTAAATAGTAAGTGCCAAGCCAGCCAGGGTGGCATAGTAAGACCTCATCTCAAAACAAACAAGAAAAACTCAAAAGCTCTGGATATATTCAAAGTGCCCTGGAAAATAAGCAGAAGGCAGGAAGGAGACAGTGGTCAGAGGAGTGAGGAACTTCCACTCAAGGATAAAAGAAATTCTGGAGAGTAGTGGGCAGGACACAGAGAGCCAAAGGGCTGCTTTCCAATGAAGGGAGACCTCCACTAACCATGCAAACCATAAAGTAATCCTTGCTTTTCAAACAAGCATATCCAGAACCCCAGTCATAAATTTCTGCTCTGTTATCAGAGAAAAATGTAGACCTTGAATCTTCTCCCACAAACCCTTCCAAACCCTTATCTATAGGAGGAGAATACAGGCTTGAATTCTTTACCCAAACCCCACGACTCTGTCTACCTACTCCAAAGTACTTAAGCTCCCCTGCTGTTTGGCCCTTGTAGCTTCTGCAGACTCACCCCTCAAGATCTCATAAAGGCCGATATGCATTCAATGAGGTTGGTTGCCTTTCTTTCCTACTCTTTTTACCTGGAAGAGAGTTCAAACCCGGGAGAGAACTTGCTACATTTCCTAACATCCACAGCAGATAGGACCTTGGCCACTTTTCTAGAATAATCTCATGAATACAATAAGAAAGCAACACAAGACCACCAAATCCAAAACGACCCATGGATAGAGGCAATGTATAGTTCAGCATAAGCTGGGATGACACCAGAGCAAGAATGGGAATGAAACTACTTTTTTTTTTTTTTTCTGTCTTTTTGAAGCAGGGTCTCCCTGTAGCCCCAGCTGTCCTGGAACTCACTATGTAGACCAGGCTGGCCTTGAACTCACAGAAATCCGCCTGCCTCTGCCTCCCAAGTGCTGGGACTACAGGCGTGCACCATGTCCAGCGCTGTTTTCTTTTTACACTATAATCATGGTGAAACGAAGGTTCTAACTCATAAGTTAAGATGAATTATAAGAGCAGCAAGATGGCTCAGTGGGTGAAGGCACTTGCCATATAAGCCTGACGACCTGAGTTTGCTCCCTAAAACCCACATAAAGGTAGAAAGACTTGACTCCAAAAGTTGTTCTCCAACCTCCACATGCATCCCCACACACATATACACATCATATACACACAATGAGAATAAACTTTTTAGATTAAAAAAAATTATTTTTTTAATGTGTGTGAGTGTTTTGCCTACATGTATGTAAGTACACCTGTGCATGCAATGACTTAGAGGCCAGAAGAAAGCATTGGATTCCCTGCAACTTTAGTTAGAGAAGATTGTTAACTGCCTTATGGGTGCTAGGAACTGAAATCAGGTCCTCTGTAAGAGCAGCAAGTGTTCTTAACTGATAAGCACCTCTCTAGCCCTAATTCATCTTTTAAATTTTATTTATTTATTTACTTATTTATTTTTGATGTTTTTGAGACAGAGTGTCCCTGTAGCCCTATCTGGCCTGGAACTATTATAGACCAGGCTGGTCTTGAACTCATAGAGATCCAACTGCCTCTTCCTCCAAAGTGCTGGGATTGAATGCCTGCACTACCACATCCATTTACCTTTTAAAAAAAAAAAAATTTTTTTTAGCTGGTGTGGTGGCATATGCCTTTAATCCCAGCACTCAGGAGGCAAAGGTAGGTGGATCTCTATGAGATCCAGGGCAGCCTGGTCTACATAGGAACTTCCAGGCCAGCTGGAGCTAAAAGGAAACGCTGTCTCAAAAAAACAAAAACAAAAAAATATCCTCGGCACCCACATCAGGCATCTCACAACCACCTGTAACTCCAGCTCCTACCCTCTTCTGGCTTCTGCAAGCTTCTACAGACACAGGGTGTACATAAACTCAGACAAGCACACACATACATACATATAAATGTAATACCTTCAGAGAAATGCCAGGCAGTTTTTGATCAAATCAAAAGTCCTTTATTAGCAGAAAGCCAGCAGTAGAGAGGGGCTATCACCAGAAAACTCTCAACCCAGAGGAGAAACAGGACAGGGTTTAAAAAGCCTAAAACCATAATTACATTATGCCAGGGGCAAAATCAATAACCATAGTTACATCAGATCATCATAGTTACACCAGACCAGGGATAGGTCAACTAACAAAGAGGTTTTCAGTTAACAAAAGTTTCTAAGATTCAGTTAGGAAAAACAAGTTTCTTAAAATTTCAGAAACAATGGGCTCCCTGGAAATGCTGAGAGGGGACGTGCTACATGACTAGTTTTAAGTTTCCCAGTATTATAGAAGCAATGTACTGCCTGAAACTGCCTGCATGAGATGTTCTCCTGGCTTGGGGTTGGGGGGATGGACAGAAACACAGGGTAAAGCAAAAATCAGGTAGAATAAAATGAAGTCAGTTTTGCCATTCCAATAAAAATAATAAATAAAAATTTTTTAAAAGATGAATTTTCTTTTTTAACATTTTTTTCATTAAGCTTTTTAAATTTCATAATTTCCACTCAAATCCAGATCCCCTACCCATCCATGCCTCTCCTTATCCCCCCACCAAACCCTAGGTTTCCTAGCTCCCAGATTCACTCATCTCCACTCTTTTTTCTCCCATCTGGCTTCCCTCCTCCCTCCCTCCCTAGTCACAGTGCCCCTATTATCCCCACCCTCCTCCCAATACCTCCCAACTCCGGCCATCTTTCCTCTTCTGACTTCCCTCCCTCCCCCACACCATGGTCCCTTGCATGTCCCTCCCTCCTCGCATCCCTGATGATTACTCCCACTTTTTCTACCTCCCTCACATAACATCTGTTCCCTACCTTTACCTCCATGTATCCTTTCCCTTTCCCTGGCTCCTGGTGTTACATCAGAATTTATATACTCACACATAAGGGATTGGTGCTATGATCCACAAATGAGGGAGAGCATATGTCGCTTGCTTTTCTGTGTTTGTTACTTCACTTAGAATAACACTGAAAATTTCATACTTTCATCTTTTCTTACTGCTGAATAGAACTCCATTGAGTAGATTACATTTTCATTAACCATTCATCAGTTGAGAGACATTTACATTGTTTCCATTTCTTAGCTATTAAAAGAACAGCAACAAACATGGATGTACAGGTATCTCTATAGTACAATGAGTCCTTTGGGTATATGCCAAAGAGTGATATCACTGGATCATATAGTAGGTTTATTTTTAACTTTTTGAGGGTTCTCCATACTGCTTTCCATAGTGGTTGCACAAGTTTGTATTCCCACCAGCAGTGAATGAGTGTTCCTCTTTCTCCATATCCTCTCCAGCATTTGGAGTCTTTCATTCTCTTGATCTTTGCCAATCTGCCAGGGTAAGATGGAATCTTAGGGTGGTTTTTAATCTGCATTTCTCTAATTTCTAAGGATGTTGAGCACTTTTTTTTTTTTTTTTTTTTTTGAGACAGGGTCTCCCTGTAGCCCTAGCTGTCCTGGAACTCACTATGTAGACCAGGCTGGCCTTGAACTCACAGAGATCTGCCTGCCTCTAGCACTTTTTAAGGTGCTTCTTAGCCATTTTTCTTTCTTCATTTGAGAACTCTCTGTTTAGGTCTATCACCCATCTTTTTTATTGGGTCATTTATTTTCTTTCCTTTTTTTTTTTTTTTTGAGTTCTGAGTTCTTTATATATTCCGGATATTAGTCCTCTGTTGGATGTGTAGCTGGTGAAGATTTTCTCCCACTCAGTGGGTTTCCTCTTCCCTTCTTTTGTTGTTTCTTTTGCTGTACAGAACTTTGTAATTTAATGAGGTCCCACTTACTGACTGTTGACCTTAGCACCTGACCAGCTGGTATCTGATTTAGAAAGTCCTTTCTGTGGGGTCTCTCCCTCCGCTCGTGGGTCATTGGCCACTGGTCCATGAGGACAAAGGGAGCAGAAGCGACGAATGGGGTCAGGACGGCCAGTGAACACTGATGGAAGAAAGCCCTTCCAGGGAGGCAGATTCAATGATACAAACAGCTCCAGATTCAGTGAAACAGCTCCAGATTCAGTGAAACAGGTCCACATTCAGTGAAACAGCTCCATTTATTCAGTGGGAGAACTAGGGAAAATATAGTGTGGAGGCAGCAGCCAAAGCCTCAGCTGATAGGTACTCATAGTATGCTTTATTTACATGTGGCAGGGGGATCCTATCATCTGACTATAGGGCAATGCCTAATTATCATATAGAAAAAACCTGGGGGTAGTTTTATTGCAGGTAACTATGCCAAAGGTCATGTTCTGAATAAGGTCAGGCATCCTGTGCTTGGAGGCATTTTCCAGGTAAGTCAGGCAAGAAGCCCCTGCTGAGAAAGGAGCTGACCTTAACAGCAGGGTTCCCCAACACTTTCTTATACCTATGTCTTGAAGGGTGCTGCCTATGTTTTCTTCTAGCAGTTTCTGAGTTTCAGGTTTTATGTTGAGGTCTTTGATCCATTTGGAGTTGGCTTTTGTGCAGGGTGAAAGATAAGGGTCAAGTTTCATTTTTCTGCAGGTGGAGATCCACTTTTGCCAGCACCATTTGTTGAAGATGCTATCTTTCCTCCATTGTGTGTTCTTAGCACCTTTGTCAAATATCAGGTGGCTGAAATTATATGAACTCATGTTTGGGTCTTCCAGTGTGTTCCATTGATTTACATGTCTATTTTTGTGCCAGTACCATGCTGTTTTTATGACTACAGCTCTGTAATATAATCTGAGATAAGGCATGGTGATCCCCCTCCCCAGGCATTTCTTTTTGCCCAAGATTATTTTGACTATCCAGGGTCTTTTGTGATTCCATATGAATTTTAGGATGGTTTTGTCAAGCTCTGTGAAGACTGTTATGGGTATTTTGATTGGGATTGCACTGAATCTATAAATTGCTTTTGGTAAGATGGTCATTTTCATAACACTGATTCTACCAATCCATGAGCATGGTAGTGATGGAATCAAACTAAAGCCCGGAGTCCCCCAGACCAAAGTAAAGAAAAATATTCTGGGAAGCTGTACAAGGAAGTAAGATGTAAAATAATTCTAAACTGCTGAGAAAGAAACTGACCTTTTCATGCTCTCTGCACCGGTTGCTGAAAATCATCCAAATCCCCCCTCCCACCTCTGCTTCTTGGCTCAGTAATCGCTTATGATTTATGGTTTTTGCCTTTTAAAAGAAGCTTGTAATCTGTGCTCAGGGCTTCTGCTCTCTGAGCTAGAGGTCCGTCTGTGCATACGTAATAAATCCTCTTGCTTATTGCATCTTCTGGTCTGAGGACTGACTTATTGGGGTGTGACCTCCCGTGAACGTTGGGTACCCCAGGACCGGGGGTCCAACATTTGGGGGCTTGTCCGGGATTGAGTCGCCCCCAGACTCATTTCCTTAGATCAGCAGGAGGTAAGGATAGATGTCTTGTAGTTTGTCTTGATTTAATGTCTGTCTGTCATTTCCTGTTTTGGGAACGTTCTGTCTGAACATTTGTGCCTGTGCAGGACCTGTAAGTCTGTGTTCTGGGAATCAGCGGGAGTGGCAGATGTGCCCAGGGACCCCTGGTTCCAACACTCTGATCTTTGTGACCAGAGTGGTCTGGAGTGGGGAGGACAGCAAAGCTTTCCTTTCCTCACCCCAGGAGAAGAAGGGAGATTAGCTTAGCTACTCCCCTCCCAGTCTGTACTTTCAGTTTTGAGTCAAGAAGCCGCGGCAAGGATTTTTGTTTTGTGTTTGTCTGTGTTTGTGTTTAAGGATCCTGAGAGTAAAATAGTTAGTAAAGTGTGTGTCTGGATGAAAGAAGGACCGGTCCACATGAATGTGATTTAATGAGGTGTATGTGCGTGCCTGATGGTGTGTTAATATTTTAAAAGGGGAAGGTCTGGTTTTGTATTTTTCTCTACATTTTCTATTTTAAACTTTCCCTTCTTTCTTCTTTTTCCTTTTATTCTCAGTCTAAGTCTTCGCGAGGGACCGTTAAAGGCGAAGGAGCAACTGAGGTTTTCTGGTCAGGGCCACTCCCTGATGTAAGCCAAAGGCTCCTAGCCCTCTTAGCGGACCCCGACTGCCCACACGGGTGGAGACAGGATGACTTTTCTGTATCTCCCTTTCCTCTCTTCATTTCTCCCTCTGGCCACTGAAAAAGCCCCGCGGGCACGGGTCGAGCAAATAAGAGCCACAGGGCGCTCGCCACTAAAAGACTCCCGTCGAAGGATAAGGGGGTCCCAGGCGTGAATCCCAGATAAATTCACGTCCCCCGCAGAAGAAAAACTGGGCAACGATAGGTACTTGTCCACAAGCACACCCACTAGTAATTATTGTTTGGAGTGGCATCTGTATCTCTCTCTCTCTCCCCCCTTCTTTTCTGTGACCTCCACTATGGGTCAATCACTAACTACCCCTTTAAGTCTAACTCTGGAACATTGGAAGGAGGTTGTGGAATGGGCTCATAACTTATCATTAGAGGTCCAAAAGAAAAAGTGGCAGAGTCTCTGTTCCTCTGTATGGCCCTCTTTTGAAAAAGGATGGCCAAGGGATGGGACTTTTGACCTTGCTACTATCTTGCAGGTTAAAGAATATATTTTCCACCCAGGACCACACGGACACCTGGACCAGGTGGCTTACATAGTCATCTGGGAAGACTTAGCCTGGAACCCCACATCTTGGGCACGGCTGTTCCTACCTCCCTGGGGAACCAGGGAGACTGATCAAGGGCCTCCTCCTCCTTCTGCTCCCCCGAGTCTCACTTCCTCTCTCCTACCCCTTCAGTCTTCCCCTGAAAAGAAGAAACAAAAGCCAGTCCTCCCCGAGGACCAAGCTTCCCTAACCCTCCTCGATCCTCCACCTCCCTATCCACCTGCGCAGGCACCTCCACCCCAAGAACTACCTCATCCCTCTCCTGATTCCACTGAACCTGACCAAATCCCCCCCGCTATCTAGCAGACTCCCCCTGAGGAGAGATAGAGGGGGCCCCTCTGATGGAACTTGGACTGCCCAGGTTTTTCCTCTCTGAACTGTAGGGGATCAGATCCAGTATTGGCCTTCTTCAGCCTCTGACTTGTATAATTGGAAGACCCATAACCTCTCTTTTTCTCAGGATCCTCAGGCTCTAACTGCTTTGATTGAGTCTATTCTTCTTACCCACCAACCCACCTGGGAGGATTGTCAACAACTCCTCCAGGCACTCCTAACTACAGAGGAGAGACAGCGAGTCATCCTGGAGGCCCGGAAAAACGTCCCCAGGCAGGATGGGAGACCCACTCTGCTCCCAAATGAAATAGACGCAGGATTTCCTCTGACCAGACCCAACTGGGACCCTGAAACCGTAGCCGGTAGGGAGTGTCTCCGTCTTTATTGCCAGACTCTGTTATCAGGTCTCAAAGGGGCTGGAAGGCGCCCAACCAATTTGGCAAAGGTACGTGTATAACCCAGGGGGAAAATGAAACCCCTGCTGGGTTCCTAGAACGTCTGATAGAGGGATATCGAATGTACACCCCTTTTGACCCCACAGCCCAGGAGCGTCAGGCAGATATAATTATGGCCTTTATAGGACAATCAGCTCCTGACATCCGTAGTAAGCTCCAACGGCTGGAGGGCCTTCAGGGGTACTCTTTACAGGATTTAATAAGAGAAGCTGAGAAAATCTATAACAAGTGAGAAACTTTAGAGGAAAGAGAGGACAGAATCAGAAAAGAGCAGGAAGCTAGAGAGGATAAGAGAGAGAGAAAGAGAAATAAAGAGTTAAGTCGAATTTTGGCCACAGTAGTTCAGGGAACAGGAACAAGACCAGGACTAGGTAGGGACCTGGGAGACAGAAGAAGGCCCTGAGTGGATAAAGACCAGTGTGCTTATTGCAAGGAAAAAGGACATTGGGCTCGAGAATGTCCAAAGAAATTAAACAGACTTCAAAAGAAGACGACCCCAGTCCTGACTCTAGGGAACTAGGGGAGTCAGGGGCAGGAGCTCCCCCCTGAGCCCAGGGTAACTTTGAAGATAGGGGGGCAATTGACTACCTTCATGGTAGACACAGGAGCTCAATATTCAGTTCTGACAGCAACCGAGGGACCCATGAGTTCCAAAACAGCCTGGGTCCAAGGGGCCACCAGAGGAAAAATATATAGATGGACCACCAAAAGAAAAGTGGACCTCAATACAGGACGGGTCTCTCACTCATTCTTACTGGTCCCCGACTGCCCATATCCCCTTCTTGGGAGAGATTTACTCTCTAAGCTGGGAGCTCACATCCACTTTACTAAAAAGGGAGCTACTGTAGAAGGAAAAGATGGAGCTCCACTACAGGTATTAACCCTGCAGCTGGAAGATGAACATCGGTTATATGAGGGACTGATAACAGAAGCTCCTGGTATAACTGATTGGCTAAGTAAAATCCCCTCGGCATGGGCCGAGACAGGAGGCCCAGGACTGGCATGCAACCAGCCTCCAATAGTGGTCACACTAAAACCATCTGCAACCCCGATTTCAATTAAACAATACCCTATGAGCAAAGAGGCCCGAGAGGGTATCAGGCCCCACATTCAAAGACTTTTACAAATGGGCATACTTCGCCCCTGTCAATCCCCTTGGAACACCCCACTGCTCCCTGTAAAGAAGCCAGGAACAAATGACTATCGACCAGTCCAAGACTTAAGAGAAGTTAATCGAAGGATAGAGGATATACACCCCACTGTTCCAAATCCTTACAATCTCTTGAGTACCTTGCCTCCCAGTCACAGGTGGTATACTGTACTTGACCTGAAGGATGCATTCTTCTGCCTAAGGCTGAGTGCAGTTAGCCAGCCCATCTTCGCTTTTGAATGGAAAGATCCTAAAGCTGGAATATCAGGACAACTAACCTGGACACGACTACCCCAAGGATTCAAGAAGTCTCCTACTTTGTTTGATGAGGCTCTACACCGTGATTTGGCTGACTTTTGGGTAAGAAACCCACAGATTATGCTCCTCCAGTATGTGGATGACCTCCTCTTGGTGGCCGAGACAGAAGCTGACTGTCTGCAAGGTACAGAGACTCTCCTATTGAGACTGGGGGAAATTGGATATCGGGCCTTGGAGAAGAAAGCCAGATCTGCCTACAGCAGGTGAACTATTTGGGCTATCGGTTGGAGGGAGGGCAACGTTGGCTAACAGAAAGCAGGAAACAGGTGGTAGCCTCTATCCCCCCACCAACCTCAGCCAGAGGACTCAGAGAATTCTTGGGAAGTGCAGGATTCTGTAGATTATGGATACCAGGTTTTGCTGAAATAGCGGCTCCTCTATATCCTTTAACCTTTACTGGGACCCCTTTCGTCTGGACAGAAGAACACCAGAAAGCTTTTGACAAAATAAAAAGAGCACTGCTGACAGCTCCAACGTTAGGATTGCCAGATCTGGCAAAACCTTTCATCCTATATATAGATGAAAATAATGGGATGACAAAAGGAGTCCTTACTCAGACTCTGGGACCCTGGAAAAGGCCAGTGACTTATCTTCAGACTCTGGGACCCTGGAAAAGGCCAGTGGCTTATCTCTCAAAGAAACTGGACAATGTGGCTGCTGGCTGGCCCCCATGCTTGAGAATCATGGCAGCAATAGCATCCTTGGTAAAAGACTCAGACAAACTCACTATGGGTCAGCCCCTGACTGTTATAACACCACATGCAGTGGAGTCCATCATTAGACAACCTCCTGACAGATGGTTGTCAAATGCCAGGGTGACCCATTACCAGACACTACTACTAAATCCAGAAAAGATCAAGTTTGGTAGTCCCACCACCTTAAACCCTGCCACGCTGCTACCAGCCCCTGAAAAAGGCACTGAGATTCCCCATGACTGCCAGCAAATACTTGCGGAGGCACATGGGACTAGAGAAGACCTCACCGACCAGCCCCTAATAGATGCAGATGCCACCTGGTATACGGATGGGAGCAGCTTTCTGCAAGACGGTGAGCATAAAGCGGGGGCAGCGGTGGTTGATGGAAAAAAAAAAATAATCTGGGCCCAAGCCCTGCTGGCCAGAACATCAGCCCAACGGGCTGAATTAGAAGCCCTAACCCAGGCTCTAAGATTAGCAAAGGGTAAAAAGATTAATATTTACACTGACAGCCGCTATGCGTTTGCCACAGCTCACGTACATGGAGAAATTTATAGAAGGCGGGGGCTCCTTACCTCGGCAGGCAAGGACATTAAAAACATAGAGACGGCCGGGCGTGGTGGCGCACGCCTTTAATCCCAGCACTTGGGAGGCAGAGGCAGGTGGATCTTTGTGAGTTCGAGGCCAGCCTGGTCTACATAGTGAGTTCCAGGACAGCTGGGGCTACAAGGAGACACTGTCTCAAAACAGACAAAAAAAAAAAAAAAAACAAAGAGACGATAGTGGCCCTTCTGCAAGCCTTGTACTTGCCTAAAAAGGTCAGCATTATCCATTGCCCTGGACATCAGAGAGACCAGGGGCTGATTGCTCAAGGCAATCGAATTGCAGATGAAACTGCCCATCAGGCAGCAGAAGGTACCTGCCTTCTCTACACACACGCAGACCTTAAGGCTGAAATGGAAGCACAGGAGAAGGAAGCAGAAGTTCTTTTTACCTACACTGAACAGGACCTAGAGCTTGTACGAAAGCTCAATGCTACCTTGGACCCAGAATCTAAAATGTGGAAACACCAGGGTAGGGTAGTGCTTCCCAAAAAGGCAGCCCTTGAGCTAATCTCCCAGCTCCACCAGTGGACACACTTAGGACACAAAAAACTAAAAACACTATTGGAGAGAGAAGAACAATTCTATTATTTCCCGGACCTCAACCAGCTAGTCCAGAAGGTAGTGGGAGATTGTGTCTCATGTTCCCTGGTGAATGCTTCCAGATCAAAGGTCCCATCTGGCAAGAGGGAAAGAGGAATGTGACCAGGGACTAACTGGGAGGTAGATTTTACTGAGATACTCCCAGGAAAATATGGTTATAAATATCTCCTAGTGTTTATAGACACTTTCTCAGGATGGGTTGAAGCTTTCCCCACCCGGAAGGAAACAGCTCAGACTGTGGTGAAGAAACTGATTGAAGAAATCTTCCCTCGATTCGGACTGCCTAAGGTAATTGGCTCTGACAATGGCCCAGCCTTCGTCTCCCAGGTAAGTCAGGGAATGGCCAAAGCACTAAAGATTAATTAAAAATTACATTGTGCTTACAGACCCCAAAATTCAGGACAGGTAGAAAGGATGAATAGAACCATTAAAGGGACCTTAACTAAATTAGCTCTAGAGACTGGCACTAAAGACTGGGTGCAGCTCCTATCTCTAGCCTTATTTCGGGCTGGAAATACTCCTGCTATACATGGCCTAACCCCCTATGAAATCCTCTTTGGAGGACCGCCTCCTGTCCTCAATGTAACTTTGTCCCCCTTGCCCTCTTCTTTTGATAACCCCAGCCTGAAAACAAGACTTCAAGCCCTCCAGATCATCCAGAACCAGGTTTGGAGGACTTTGGCTGCTGTCTACCAGCCTGGGAGTCCACAAATGCTCCACTCCTACCAAATTGGAGATCAGGTGTACATGAGAAGACACAACGTAAAGACTCTTGAACCACGGTGGAAAGGACTCTACATGGTTCTTCTGACTACACCCACGGCCCTCAAGGTAGACGGGATTTCGGCTTGGATCCACGCTTCCCATGCCAAAAGAGCCCCGACTCAAGAGGACACTGGAAAACATCCAACCCCCTAAAAATAAGACTCTCCAGAGATATTTAATAATTCTTCTTGTTTGTAGGTTTGCCCTCAGTCAAGGGAGTCCCCATCTCCCTGTGCTGACTACCTGGTGGGTAATTAATCAAAGGGGTATTGTAGTGTTTGAAACCCACAAGATGACACCCAAGGGTACTTGGTGGCTTATACTGTATCCAGATTTGTGTAAATTAGCCTTAGGAGCACCAACGCCCTGGGACATATCAAACTTCATGGATCCTGATAAAGTACCCGGTCCAGCAAGTTACCCCCTGTTTGCAGGACCCCACTTAACAGGGGGAGGATGTCATGAACAAGCAAGGATCTTGTTACATCAACATACCTTCTATGTTTGCCCAGGTAACCATCGTGCTAAGTGGCTTAATTCCAAATGTGGAGAAAGAGATTATTTTTACTGTAAAAATTGGGGATGCGAAACAACCGGGGATTCCTGGTGGTCTCCATCCTCATCTTGGGATTATATTATTGTAAAAGCAAATTATTCTCATAAGAACCCAAATGCTCAAGACTGTCAAGGTAAATGGTGCCACCCCCTTCGGATAGAATTTACAACAGCAGGAAAAAAGGCCATAAGTTGGGACAAAGGATATTCTTGGGGAATTAGGCTCTATAAGGAGGGGACAGATTCTGGTCTCTTATTTACTATTAAAAGAGATATCTCCTCCTATCCAGTAGCTATAGGCCCCAATCCTATCTTACCTATCCAAAATCCCATTCCCAGCTACCCAAATCCCCTGCCAGCTTTCACTTCACTACACCTCACTTCACAGCACCTCCCTAACCCTTTTTCTGATACTTCCCCTGCAAATATCTTGTTAAAACAGACTTCCAGCCCCCCGAGACCAAAGGTTTCACCCACAGGGGACCAACTGTTCAATTTGATCCAAGGAGCACAGACAGACCCCAACCTGACTGAATCCTGTTAACTATGTTTAGCAGCAGCACCCCCTTATTACGAGGGCATCGCTACCCAAGGGACATTCAGTAACACCACTTTAGCTGACCAATGTCATAGGGAGACCCCTCACCCCCTAACTCTCACGGAAGTCTCGGGATCTGGGCTCTGCTTAGGAAACCCACCTCCAACTCATGCCTGCCTTTGCAACTCCGCTATTTCTATACCCCCAGGAAATGGAAATTACTATCTCCTACCTCCGCAAGGGGCTTAGTGGGCATGTAACTTTGGGTTAACTCCCTGTGTAGCTAGCATGGTCCTCAAAACTTCTCAAGACTACTGTGTTATGATTAAGCTTCTACCCCGAGTATTCTACCACCCTGCAAATTCCATAGAACAGTTTTTTGAGCAACACCCAGGCAGATATAAAAGAGAACCTATATCCCTGACCCTGGCAATACTTCTAGGAGCAGGAGTGGCAGCAGGAGTAGGAACTGGAACAGCAGCCCTAATACAAGGACCACAATATTATGCAGACTTACAGATGGCAGTTGATGAAGACATTAGGGCAATAGAACAGTCAATTACCCACTTAGAAAAATTTCTAACTTCCCTCTCAGAAGTAGTTTTACAAAATAGAAGGGGGCTAGATCTGCTTTTCCTTAAGGAAGGAGGGCTCTGCGCGGCTCTAGGTGAAGAATGTTGTTTTTATGCTGACAACTCGGGGGTCATTACAGATTCTATGACTAAGCTCTGCGAAAGGTTAGATAAAAGACAAAAAGACCGTGAATCCAAACAGGGATGGTTTGAAGGATGGTTTAATAATAAAATCCCCTGGTTAACTACTCTAGTGTCCACTATAGTAGGCCCCCTAATTATTCTTCTCCTTCTCTTAACCTTCAGGCCATGCATCCTCAACAGATTGCTACAGTTTATTAGGGACCGAATATCAGTAACTCAAGCTTTGGTCCTTACTCAACAATACCATGCCCTAAAAAGAACAGAAAACTTATAGATTTTAGGATTAAAATCTTACTATAAGAAAAGGAGGGAATGATGGAATCAAACTAAAGCCCCGAGTCCCCCAGACCAAAGTAAAGAAAAATATTCTGGGAAGCTGTACAAGGAAGTAAGATGTAAAATAATTCTAAACTGCTGAGAAAGAAACTGACCTTTTCATGCTCTCTGCACCGGTTGCTGAAAATCATCCAAATTCCCCCTCCCACCTCTGCTTCTTGGCTCAGTAATCACTTATGATTTATGGTTTTTGCCTTTTAAAAGAAGCTTGTAATCTGTGCTCAGAGCTTCTGCTCTCTGAGCTAGAGGTCCGTCTGCGCATACGTAATAAATCCTCTTGTTTATTGCATCTTCTGGTCTGAGGACTGAGTTATTGGGGTGCGACCTCCCGTGAACGTTGAGTACCCCAGGACTGGGGGTCCAACAGTAGGTGTCCTGGTTTGTTTCTTCATTGCTGTGACAAAACACTCTGACCACTACCAACTTGGGGAGGAAAGGGTTTATTTATCTTACATCTCCTGGGTCACAGTTCATCAGGGAGCCCAAGGTAGGAACTCAGGGCAGGAACCTGGAGGTAGGAGCTGGAGCACAGTCCACAGAGGAACGCTGCTTACTGGCTTGCTCCCCTGGCCCCTGCTCAGCCTGCTTTCTTATGCAACACAGGCCCACCTGCCCAGTGGTGGCACCACCCACAGTGGGCTGGGCCCTCCCACATCACTCATCAAGAAGATGTCCTTCAGACATGGCCACAGGCCAGTTCAATAGAGGCAATTCCCCGATTGAGGCTCCCTCAACACAGGTGTGTCAAGTTGACACTAAAGCTATGCAGCATAGTAGGTCTTTCCATCTCCTAGTGTCTTTGATTTGGCCTCTGATGAGGCAGGGTTTTTTTTTTGTTTGTTTGTTTAGGTCTTTTTGTAGCAGTGTGTCCCTGTGGCCCCAGCTGTCCTGGAACTCAGTATGTAGACCAGGCTGGCCTTGAACTCACAGAGATCCACCTGCCTCTGGCTCCCAAGTGCTGGGACTACAGGCGTGTACCACCACGCCCGGCTAAATGAGGCAGTTTTTAAGGGAACAAATTAATTATTTCTACAATTTCAAAGAAAACTAGTAGCTTCATTGATAGGCCATCAGGTTTGTCTTCTGTTAAATGTTTTAATCCATATTTTGAATCTATAACAGTTATGAAGTGATCAAGATAAGTATCACTCCCTAATTCAGCATCAAGCCAAAATATAGAAGCCACAGCACCAGGATCTGCTAATCCAGTGGTCTCTAAAAGTATGTAATTAAACTTCCCTTTCTTCTGCATCAAATTCTCAATAGCTCTAAAGGCATTGTCCTTCACTGAACAGCAGAGGCTCTCCATCTTGACTAACAGCTAAGGATTTCTCTACTGCACTCCCTTCTCCAAATTCATTTAAAGTAACTGCTATTCTTTTACTATGTTGCTCTGTCAAAATGTAGTTCAGAAGTGTCTTTCCAGCACTTAAATACCCTGTGATAATTTTGACTGGGATCCCAACGCCCAGGTCAAGCTTTTCCTCCTCTCCTTGCTTGGTCTCAATGGAAACCACATCCCCTCAGCGAAAAAGCCATGACCAGTTTACCCCACTTTCCCTAGAGAGACCCAGTCCACCTGGCACCACACAGTTGACATCATCACCAAATTATATATCTTAACTATGTAAAGAATGGAATCTACCTGTGGGTGGAGACACTCCCTTGTCTCCTCTCTTAAGGATTAATCCAGTGGGACAGGTCAGAGCCATGGCTAGAACACCCAGAGGAAGGTGAGTTCACCCTAAGATGCGCTTTGGGGAGCTTCAGAGATGGATCAGTGGTTAAGAGTACTGGCTGCTCTTGCAGAGGACCTGGGTTTGATTCCCAGGACCCACACAGCTGCTACAACCATTCCTAACTCCAGTTCCAGGGAATCAGACGCCCTCTTCTGACCTCCATGGGCATTGCATGACATGGGTGCACTTACACACATGCAGGCAATACACTCATACACATAAAATAAAAATAAAAAATAGCTGGGAATGGGGGCCCACACCTTTCATCCCAGCACCCAGGAGGTAGAGAGGCAGGCAGATCTCTGTGAGATCCAGGCAACCTGGTCTACATACCAATTTCCAGGCCAGATGGGGCTACAGGGAAGCCCTGTCTCAAAAAAAAGGCCCCGACAAAAGAAAAACTTTTAAAGATAATGTGCTTTTCTTTTCCAGAATTCCCACTTCCCAGTCCCATCTGGGTCTGTCCACCTTCCTGAACTCAGAAAGGCATAACTGTTTGTCTTTTTTCTTTTTTTCTTTTTCTTTTTATTTTATTTTATTTTATTGTATCTATTTTTTGTGTGTGTGTCTTCTGCACAAAAATGCCTGGCCAGCTCTCCAAGCCTGCACTACTATCCTCAGGCCTCTTGGGGTAAGTCTATAGCGCAGCTCTCGGCGCAGGGACTCCCTTAGCCACATTCACCCTTCCATCCCCCCCCTCGCCGTTCTATACTCCTAGTTTGAGCCCTGCGCCACCCCTAGTCTTGGGGCCCCAGACACCTGGGGAACCAATACTGCTTCCTGACCCTTCGCACCCAGAGCAACTCACTCCCTTTCTTGGGCTCCAGGAGCACTGCTTCTGGTCCTGGCCCTGCCCTCATCTCCCTCTACTTCCCTGGTCCTGCAACACCCGACAGCCTCTTTCTGGGGCTGACAGCCTCTTACTGGGGGCTCCGAGGCTTACCTTTACTCTCCCTGATCCTTTGCATACAGTACAACCCAGCTACTCAATCCACTCCCTGGGAAATCTTGGGGCTTCTTCCCTCCCCATCTGCTTTTGCATCCCTGCATGGCGTGGCCACGGCGAGGGTCTCAGGTCAGTGCCACCCAAGTTCCTGAGGCCAAAAGCATTCGTAGAAGATTCCAGACCTAAGGAGAAAG
>NW_008357929.1:7649915-7677057 GCF_000622305.1 Nannospalax galili
GGAAATACAGTAATAGCCAATTAAAGACAATCATCATTACAACCCCAATAAGCACAGCTTTTGTTCCTTCCTCCTCCATTCTCCTTCTAGATTTACAGCTATCCTGCCATGGAGTTCTTCTTTGAACTCTGATAAATTGTCCTGGAGTTTTCCCTTCAGTCTTTGTTCCCAAGCTTCCATTTGTATCCATTCTTAAATTCTTTTATTAATGAGACTAAAGACCCACAAGAGGACCCTGAT
Organism: Nannospalax galili; assembly: GCF_000622305.1. Taxonomy (NCBI): domain Eukaryota; kingdom Metazoa; phylum Chordata; class Mammalia; order Rodentia; family Spalacidae; genus Nannospalax; species Nannospalax galili. The sequence goes on from NW_008357929.1 coordinate 7,650,156, forward strand.
TTTCCAGGTATCATATAATGGCACTCCTGGGACTCCTCAAGATTTTGATTCTTTTTTATTTTTTTTGAAACAGGTCTTTCTCTAGCCCAGGCTTCAACTATTATTTCTCTTTTAGAAATTTCCATTACAGTTATTTGTTTAGGGAACTTCATGCCATGGTGTACATGTGGAGGTCAGAGGATGACTTTTGGGAATCTCTTCTCTCCTTCCACAACGTCGGTCCCAGGGATGCAACTTAGGTTCTCAAGCTTGACAGCAAGTGCCTTTACCCACTAAGCCATCTCAGCTCTACTACTAACCTAAGTTTCAATGCCAAATTCCCAAGGAAGGACATACTAATTGGCCCAGCTTGAAGCAGCTGTGCATTCCTGGGCTAAGCTGTCATGAGCAAGAGTCAGGGCTGTGCAGCAGAACGTGGCCTCTGGGAACCCATCCTTAGGTGGAAGAAACTACCAATCTTTTTTTTTTTTTTTTTTTTTTTGAGACAGGGTCTCCTTGTAGCCCCAGCTGTCCTGGAACTCAGTGTGTTGACCAGGCTGGTCTCGAACTCACAAAGATCCGACTGCCTCTGCTTCCCAAGTGCTGGAATTAAAGGCGTGCGCCACCACGCCTGGCTCAGAACTATCAATCTTTAGGAAGAGTTTTTAGAGGCTAGAGAGATGGCACTCTAAGAGCCACTAGCTGCTCTTAGAGGACCCAGGCTCCACATGACCGTTAACAACTATCTATAACTCCAGTTCCAGGGAATCTAACACCCTACTCTGACCTCCACAGGCATTGTATGACACGGTGCACTTGCACTTACATATTTGCAGGCAATACACACATACACATAAAATTAAAATAAGTAAAAAAAAATTTTTTTTTTTTAGTCTTTTTGAGACAGGGTCTTCCTGTAGCCCCAGCTGTCCTGGAACTCACTATGTAGACAAGGCTGGCCTTGAACTCACAGAGATCTGCCTGCCTCTGCCTCCAGCTGTAAAATATTTTTAAAAGAAGGGTTTTTAGCAGCCAGGTGTGGTGGTGCACACCTTTAATCTCTGCTCTCCAGAGACAGAGAGAGAGGTAGGTGGATCTCTGTGAGATCAAAGCCCAGCCTGGAGTACATGGCCAGCTGGGGCTAAGAAGATCTTATCTCAAAAAACAAACAAATAAAACAAAAGAAGAGTTTAGCAAATTATCTAGTGTCCTGTGGCATTATGTAGGATACCAGGTAGGATACCACCCTGGAGAGCCGTGCTCACATAGTATTGTCTAGATGAGATTTCCCTCACCCCAACCACTGAGTTTGCCTTTTCCCTATAGTCCGCCTGAGATTCCCAAGCACATTCTGATCCAGATTAATCCACATAGCCATGTTCTGTTACATGCCCTCTATCATGGACATTTATTTTATTTAACCAGGTCTTACTCTTTTTGGAAGCAGATCTGCCCTTCCTAATGGACTCCTGATTTTCAGTTTGGCTCCTTAATTGTCTAAACACAAAGTGCTAAAAGATTTCTCACCTTGTCTGGTATGGTGACAACTTGCCTTTAATCCCAGCTTTTGGGAATTCAAGGCCAGCATGGTCTACATAGCCAGTTCCAGGCCAACTGGGGCTGCAGGGAGACCCTGTCTCAAAAAGACCAAAAAAAAAAAAAAAAAAAAAAAAACTCACTTTCAAGGGTTCCAATCAGGAAACAGGACTTCCAACTGCAGAAATAAAGAAAAGCTAAATGTTTACTTTCCCATCCTCCAAAAGAGAGTAAGTATGTGATCTAGACTCTACCAGACACACACATTGGAGTTGGCAATCCAAACAGCAGGGACAGTGGAGGTGGTATCTTATGGGGTCAGGAGTAGCAGTGCCAGTCTTATTAGCAACAGCATCTACTGTGGCAAAGCCTCGCAGTGACTGTGATATGACCAAGCCCTGGCATCCAGGGCTGGGCTGCAGTGCCAATGGGTGCCTGCCAGACCAGTTCTGTGGGTACTTTTGGTGGTGGCCTGGCTGTTGCCTCCCTCACTCCTGCCTGTTTTATAAATATATGAATCTCCACATTTCATGGTGATTCAGTAATCACACAGTATCTTCTTCATAAACATCAATTTCTGCTTACATCATCAGAATTATGTTCTGTTGCTTTAACCATGTTCTTCGACTTTCCTTTCCATGACAAATGCTTGATTTTGAGATAATCATCTTACAAGATGAAAAGTTTGAATCACAGTTTCAGAGTATTTGTTCTTTTTTTTTTGTTTTTTTGTTTTTTTGGTTTTTTTTTTTTTCTATGCAGGGGCTCACATAGTCCAGCCTGGCTTCTAACTTGTTATATAGCCAAAGATGACCTTGGATTCCAGACATATGTCACCATGGCTACTTTTATGCAGTGTTGGGGATCAAACACAGGATTTCATGCACACTAAGCAAGCACTTTACCAACTGAACACTATTTTTGTTTTGGAGGGTTTTGTTGTTATTGTTGTCTAAATAAATCTTATTTATTATTGTAAAGGCCTTGAAAGCCATGGATGTATATGGAGGTCAGAGGACAACTTTGCAGAATCAATTCTCTTTCCAACTATATATGGGTTCCAGGAATCAAACTCAAGTCATCAGGCTTGTGGCAAGTGCCTTTACCTGCTGAGCCATCTTACCTGCTTCCTTTTTTGTTTTTGGACTTTAGACCAGATCACATGTTGCCCCTGCTAGCCTCAAATTCACTACGAAGCTAGCCTTGAACTCTTGGTCCTCTTTTTTCTTCCTCCTGAGAACTAGGATTATAGAGGTGAGCCACCACACACACTGGATTCAATGTTTCAGCCCATGAACATTGGTCCTATTTAGGGTCTGTATACTGTCACATAATGTCCAGGAACACCTCAAAACTGCTCACCTGAGGGCCAGAAGGCAAAAGAGACCACAGTCCCACAGTCCCACCCCCAGTGGCCCAAAGATTTCCCACAAGTCCTATCTCCTAAATTTGTACCATCTTCCAAGGATGCTGCCCTGAGGAGCAAGCTTTTTCAAAAACTTTTGGAAACACCTCAGAACCTCTGAGGCACCCTCTCTGAGGGACACAATCCTCCTTCCTCATGTTAATGTATGTTGGCCACCACGTGGTGGCACACACTTTTAATACCAGCACTTGCCTGCCTGTATGTAAGTACATCCTTTTTGTGCAATGCCTGCAGAGGTCAGAAGACAATGTCTGATCCCCTGGAACTGGAGTTACTGACAGTTGTTAGCTGCCATTTGGGTGCTGGGAATAGAATCCCAGTCCTCTGAAAGAACAGTCAATGCTCTTAACCACTGAGCCATCTCTCCAGCCCCAGTTTTTCAAATGTAATTTTTCAAATGTTAAAAATGAAATCCTTGGGATCTGAAGAGATGGCTCAGTGATTAAGAGCACTGGCTGCTCTTGCAGAGGAGCTGGGTTTGGTTCCCAGCCCCCAAATGGCAGCTAACAACTGTCAGTAACTCCAATTCTGGGGGATCTGATGCCCTCTTCTGACTTCCATGGGCATTGCAGGACACAGGTGCACTTACATACATGCAGGCAATACACACATACACATAAAATAAAATAAAGATAATAAAATATTTCTAAAAGAAAAAAGAAAACTTTGGAGACTGGACAGATGGCTCAGCGGTTAGGAACCTGACTGTTCTTGCTGAGGACCCAGGTTCAGTTCCCAGCATCCATATAGTGGCTAACAACCATCCATAACTCCAGTTCCAGGAGGCCCAGTGCCCTCCTCTGGCCTCCACAGGCATTGCATGCATGGGTGCATTTACATACATGCAGGCAATACACATTCACATAGAAATAAAAATAAATTTTAAAATTTTTCTGAAAAGAAACTGTAGGGGCTGGAGAGATGGCTCACCAGTTAAGAGCACCAACTGCTCTTGCAGAGGACCCGGGTTCGATTCCCAGCACCCACATGGCAGCTACAAACCATCCTTAACTCCAGTTGCGGGGTAATCCAACACCCTCTTCTGACCTTCACAGCATTGCATGACACAGATGCTCTCACATACATGCAGACAATACACTCATACACATAAAAAATAAAAATAATAAATAAAAAAATATTTTTTAAAAAGAATTCTAAAAAAAAGAAGAAACTAATTTCTCTAGTTCTTACTCATTTCTTCACGAAAAGGAATAAATGGCCTCCATTGATTACTGAAGAGGCAGTACTGTCCTAATAAAAAGTCTTTCAAATCTCAGTAGCTTAGAAAGCAGAGATTTCCTGTTCCTTAGGCTCAGAGGTCTCATATTCTGAAGACTCAACAGAGGAAGAATCTACCACTCATCAGTTGTTGGTGGCATTTAGTTCCCCACTAACCTTAATGACAGAAGTACTACCTAATAAATGACAAAACCTAATCGCTACACCAGGTGCAGTGATACATGCCTGTAACCCCAGCACTTGGGAGGTGGAGGCAAGAAGATCCAGAGTTCGAGGCCAACCTCAGCTATATAGTGAGTTTGAGGCCAACCTGGGTTGCATGAGACCCTGTCTCAAACACAGACACAAACACACACACACACACACACACACACACACACACACACACACACACACACAACGTAATCACTAAATGCAGCCTGTTCAAAGGACAACAAGACTACATAAAGTCATGAATGCCAGGAGTTGGGAATCACCAGGGGTCTTAGAAGTCAACCTACCACACCCACTAAACTAAAAGTTTCCTCAACTCAGCCTCCTTTAGTTGGATCTCCACAACTAATTGGGATTGTTTTTTTGGTCTTTTTGAGACAGGGTCTCTCTGTAGCCCCAGCTGGCCTGGAACTCACTATGTAGACCAGGCTGGCCTTGAACTCACAGAGATCCGCCTGCCTCTGCCTCCCGAGTGCTGGGATTAAAGGCGTGTGCCACCATGCCCAGCTCTAACTGGGATTTTTTAAAAAAAATATTTTTGAGACAGAGTCTCCTGGTAGCCCTAGCTGGCCTGGAAGTTGATATGTAGACCAGGCTGGACTCATTCTCAGAGATCTGACTGCTTCTACCTCCCAGATGCTGGCATTAAAGCATGCACCACCATGCCAGGATGTTTCTTTTTTATGATTTTGTTATCTTTTAAATTATTTATTTATTTTTATTTTATATATATGAGGGTTTTGCCAGAAGAGCATGTCTGATCCTCCGGAACTGGAATTAGGGATGGTTGTTAGCTACCCTGTGAGTGCTGAGAACAGCCAGTACTTTTAACCACTGAGCCATCCCTCCAGTCCTGTTGTTGTTTTTAAAGACAGGGTCTTACTCTATATTTGAGGCTGACTTCAAATTCACAGCAATCCTCCTGCCTCAGGCTCTCAAGTGCTGGGATTATAGGCATGAACTACCACAACTGCCTTGATTTTTGCAAATTTTATAGAAACATATGCCCCTGTGAATCCACTTTTAGGAGACCTGAGGCTGAAGCTGTAGGAAACCAGTATTTTTTCCTATTCCTAGCCTCTGCCTCTGCAGACCAGAACTCATCTCTAAACAGGGCCTGGCCTCCTCCATATTTTTTTCTCTCTTTCTCTTTAACCCTTCCTTTTCCATCTTTTATTGTTGCTTTTTGGGCGATCCTGAGAATTGAACTAAGGCTAGGCAAGTGCTCCTAGTAACTGAGTTACATCCCTAGTCTCCTATCCTCTTTTTGATCTGAGCCTTTTAAAAAGGCTCAGTAAAAGTTTGTGGATTTGATATTTTCTCAACTCCTGCTGGACTCTTCCGTGTGCTTACTTCTTTTTGTCTAGTTTATGACTATATTTTTTATGTGACTTGTTATTCATTTATTTTGCAATACAGGAGACTGGATCCAGGGCCTCAGTTCTGAACTATATTTCCTGTCCTCTTTTCACTTTTTATCTGAATTAAGAAGGTTTTGTTAAGGGACTAGAGAGTGGCAAGGCTCTGATGGGGGTAAGAGGGCTAGGAAAGAAAGTGTGGGGGGCACATGTGTGACTTTGACCTTGTTCTAGTTTGTTTCTCCATTGCTTTGACAAAACAGACCAATACCAACTTGGGGAAGAAAGGTTTATTTGACTTACATCTCCCAGATCACAGTTCATCAGGGAGCCCAAGGTAGGAACCCAGGGCAAGAACCTGGAGGTAGTAGCTGGAACACAGGCCATAAAGGAACACTCTTTACTGGCTTGCTTCCCTGACCCCTGCTCAACCTGTTTTCTTATACAACATAGGTCCACCTGCCCAGGGTGCACCTATGCACCACTGACAGTGGACTGAGCCCTTTCACATCACTCAGTAATCAAGAAGATGCCCCATAGACATGGGTACAGGCCAGTCCAATGGAGACAATTCACCAACTGAGGCTCCCTCTATCCAGGTATGTCAAGCTGACAACTGAAACTAACAAGCACAGACCAGTTCCTGGATATCTCCTGGTCAATGAGTAAATCAGTTTGTCTCTGTCTTTTGATTTTTTTTTAATTTATTTTATTTTATTTTATGTGTATGAGTGTTTTGCCTGCATGTATTTAAGTATACCACGTGCATGCAATGCCCACAGAGACCAGAAGGGAGCATAATATCCTCTGGAAATGGAGTTACAGATGGTTATTAGCTGCCATGTGGATGCCGGGAGCTGAACCCAAGTCCTTTGCAAGAGTAGCCACTCAAAACTCCCCATACTCCAATTCAGAGGTTCTGATATAAAATAGAAGAAACTGATCTTATATGAGTTATTCTGGAGGCATAAAGGTACATGAAATCCAGCCTGTCTTTCGTTTTTCAAATATTTATTCATCTCCTGTGTGTATGTATGTGTATGCATACACACATGTGCATGTGCATGGGTGCAGGTATGCCCATGTGCCATGGCATAGCAGCAAACACGATTACTTGATGATCCATCTCACCAGCCCCCTGTTTGTCTCTCTTATGTCGAAGAGCAAAAGGAGCTGGGTATGATGGCTCATGCCTGTAATCCCAGCATTTGGGAGATTTAGCACTGGCAAAGTTTGAAGCCAACCTGGGCTATACAGTGAGACCGTGCCTCCAAAAAAATATTTTTTAAAGGCAGGAAGGGAGCTTGGTGGAGAGGAAGTCTCCTCGGGAAACAGGTGCAGATGTACCAAGTTCACCCCTACTCACTCTACCTGCTGCTCCTGGCCCACAATCCCCTTGTTGCCACTTCCCCTGCATTATACAGCATCTTCCTCCTTGTTATCTGGGGCTCAGCTCAGACATCATCTCCTCCAGGATCTTCCCTGAAACTTCTCTCCCCAACCCCAGGACCATTCTGTGTCACCACCCCTGGTTTCTTCATAACACTTCTCCCTCATTTAGTCTTCTCTGTTAATTTGTTGATTGGGTAATCCACCCCCTCAAATCCATGTAGAACCCTTGAGGGTAAAGGCATTGTCTTTTTTTCTTTTTTTACGTTTTGAGGGTTTTTTTTTTTTTTTTTTTTTGAAGGTTTTGTTTGTTTGGGGTGTTTGCTTCTTGAGATAGCATCTCCCTGTAACTACAACTAGCCTAGAAAGAACTTGCTATGTAGACCAGACTGGCCTCAATCTCACAGGGCTCTTCCTGCCTCTGCTTCCCAAGTGCTGAAATTAAAGCATGTACCACTATGCCTGGCTTAGATTTATTTTTATTATTTTTAATTATGTGTCTGTGTAGGCTTGTGTGAGTGTATGTGTTCTCAGAAGCCAGAATCGTTTGGATCCTCTTGGAGCTGGAGTTACAGGTGATTGTGAGCTGCCTGACATGGGTGCTGGGAATAGAACCTGGGTCCTCTGGAAGAGCATGAAGTGCTCTTAACCTCCTAGTCAGCTCTCTAATTTCTGCGTTGTCTGTTTCATCTGTCTCCTCAGATCCTAGAACTGTGCCTGACACTTAAGAAGCATTCAAGCTGGGTGTAGTGGCGCACGCCTTTAATTCCAGCACTCGGGAGACAGAGGCAGGTGGATCTCTGTGAGTTCAAGGCCAGCTGGGGCTATAGGGAGACCCCAATCTCAAAAAGACAAAAAAGAAGAAAAGAAGAAGAAGAGGAGGAGGAGGAGGCGGAGGAGGAGGAGGAGGAAGAAGAAGAAGAAGAAGAAGAAGAAGAAGAAGAAGAAGAAGAAGAAGAAGAAGAAGAAGAAGAAGAAGAGGCAGCAGCATTCAATAAGTAGGCACAGAACTGACTTAAAAGCAGAGGACTTGGTTGGTCAGTAAAGGGCCTTTGTTGATGACTCTCTGCTGCTCCTTTTGGCATTGTCATTGCATCTTCATCCCCTACCAGATCCCTCAGTCATTCTGGTCCTGCCCTCTCCTCACTTCTTCCCCAGTCTGCAATAGTCCCCAGCCACAGAAGCTGCTGCTGCCCAGTGGAGGATTGGGGGGGGGGGAAGAAGGGAACACACACTCAGGCCACCAAGCTGTAGTTCCAGCAGAACTGACACCTGTTCTTCAAATCTTTGCAACCAGCCTCATCCCCATCTAAGGCTGTATTTGTAGACCACTGTTCTTCTAAGCACACAGTGCCTTGAAGAGACTCAGTATGATGCCAGCAACATTTATTGGCAGTTTCCCATTTATTGGCACTATGCTGGGTGAATCTCGAAAGTTGTGGAGATGCCACATGTTAGTGCCCCTTCTCCCTTCCAGTCTCCAAAGTCCTTATACATCCCACGGTTACCATGGTAGTTTCTGTCCTGGGCAGGTTGCCATGCATGAGTTGAAGGAAGAGTATGACACAGTTGTGCAGAGAAGGCCTTGCCCTAGGCTTGAGTTTCCTCTTCAGCAACTGTGTGTCCCACTGTCTTTGCCCTTACCTCCTCCAGCATCATGCAGGCCGGTTCTTTTTAGAAACAGACACCCTAGTTGAGGTTGGGCAGCACCACCAGCAGCCTATGGTCTTGTTTCTATGAGATTATCAGGATGCAGGAAGCCCAGGAGACTCACCAACCTGTCTGGAACTCAACTTCTGATGCAGTCTGAGGCGGAGGCCAGCTGACATTCATGATCACAGTTCAAGTTGGGAGGATATGCAGATGTGGATTATGGAAGCCAGTGTTTGGGACAAGAAGTGGCCCACGGACTTCAGGGGATCTTGCACCCCAGCTACTCAGTGCTCTGCCAGGCCACCTGACTGTTTCATAGCATCACCCTCCAACTGTTGTGGAACCCTGGCCTCCAAGAAACCCAGAATCCATGGCTTTCATCCCCAGTGCTGTACTCTGATGGGCAAGCTACACCCAGCACTGTCTTCTAGAGCTCAGACATGTCTTTAAAGAAAATAACAGGAAAAATGTGACATGAGAAAAGGAATGGAGCATTCAGTCACTGGCAGGAGTAGCCAACACACACACACACACACACACACACACACACACACACACACAATTTCAGAATTACTTTCCTAGATTCATATACACATGGACGCATATGGACATACACACACTGTGGGTTCTTCTAAAAGAAAGGAAATCCTTTGAAAGGGCATAGGAAGTACGCCCAGAAATGGAACTGAATACTTCCTAGACTCAAAGGGCAGGACCAGTGGCTGTAGAACCGAGCCTGGTGACTCGGTTTGAGTCTCTCGGGCTCAAATCACCATCTGCTTTGGCTGGATGGGTCCCTGCCCATCCCTGTTGTCTATAGGGCTATTTCTGTAGTTCAGTTTAACATACTCGCTCACCTTCCTCTTCCTTAGTTATGAAAATACAGTGGTATCCAGCTAGCTCAGAAGCCATTAGCTGCTCTGTACTCAGCATCTGTCTCCATTAGTAACACAATCAAACTATCCTCATACTTCCTTATTGTTGTGGGCTCAGATGGCTTTGATTCATTGTCTGGCCTGTCCTGAAGCTCCATCCCTATTGATTGCCATTAGAGGTAGTATTTCCACTGACAGTGAATCAATCCAATGGACAAACAGATGAATGGATGGATAGGCTTTGTCTTCTTTGTACTGTTGCCAGCATCCCAACGTGTGCCCCTTCCCCAACCCACATTAGGGTTGGGAGGTTCCAGGGGTCCCTGAAGAGGACCCCACAGCCTCAAGAAGCCTCTGGTGCCTTCGAAGGTGCTTTCTCCTTTCATGTTCCCCTGAGACTTCACACACCAATTGGGCAGGGAAGGCTCCAGGAAGCCCCTTCAGCCACCCTGGGGAAAGAACAACCTGGGCTTGAGTAGGGCAGGGGCAGAGGTCAGGTGAGGAGGGAAATTAGGCCCTCTGGGGTCTCAGGTCATAGTGGGTTAGCGATTTGTGGAGAAGTATGGAGCATTTGGCTTCAGTACAACTGCTGGAAGTGACAGCAGCATCAGAGAGCCTGTGTCAATCTTCTATTGGGCCCTGCAACAGCTGCTTATGTCACTCAGGAAGAATTCTTACAAGGACCTGCAAGGAGCTGCAAGATCAGGTCTCTGTTACCACTGTGACCTCATCTATTCCCCTCCCCTTTTCTGGTTCTTTCTAGACACACTACCTTCCTTACAGTTCCTTCACCACATGACAGATACTAAGGTCTTTGCCCTGCTTGTTCCCTCCAGCTGGTCTACTCTTCCTTCAGACACTGAGTGCCTATACTGATCACCTCTGTCAAACTCACATGTAACTCTTCCACTGAGGCCCATCTCACCTGTTTGAAATCTTCCTTACTGTCCACTCTTTTCCCACTGCATTAATCATATTATATATAATTTACTTATCTCATTTATCCTTGCTTTGCTTTGTTTGAGATTGTGTCTTGCTATGTAGATCTGGCTGACATGGAATTCACTATGTAGCCCAGATTGCTCTCAAATTCATAACAATCTTCTTGCCTCAGCCTCTCCAATGCTATGACTATAGATATGGGCCACATGTGGGAATTTGTTTATCCTTTATTGTCTGCCTTCTCTGTTAGAATGCACGCTTCAGCTAGGGAATGTAGCTCAATGGTATAGCACTTGCCTATAGGTAAGGCTCTGGATTGGATCCAGCACTGCTAAGGGGATGGAGGAGGGGAGGTATGTTTTTGGCTCATGGTACTTAATAAATATTTGCTGAATGGGTAGATGAAAGGCTCTCTCACCTTCAGGATTCTTGTGCAGATGCTTGGGAGGAGTCTTGGACTCCAGACTTCGGCCCTCGGTCTTAGAAGGTATAGACTGTTCTGAGCACAGTTCCTGGGAGCACTCTGGTACAGTGAGTAACATTACAGTGGGATTCTAATTCTTTTTAGTGCCTCCCCATATTTCCCTTAAGACTCACTTTTCTTTCCCTTCTCCCTTTAAGGGATACTTACCACAGTCCTCATAAATGGTGTCTGAGGAACAGGGAAGGGGGCCTGGGGTTGGGAAGGCTCCCAGCCAGCGTTGCATATCTGATCTGGTGGTGATAATAAGTAATGGTTACGGTTAACCTAGGAGATTCTCCTGGGGATGAGGCAGAGGAGAGAGAGAGGCAGTGGGGTGGTAAGGGGCAGTTCCAACAGTGGCTAGCTTATTTACTTATTTTGATAAGGTCTTGGTATGTAGCCCAGGCTGGTCTCTAACTCTTGGTCCTCCTACCCTAGTCTCCCCGGTGGTTGGATTACAGGAGTAGGCAACCACTTAGTTTGTTTTCTTCTGCAGTGCTGGGATTGAACCCAGGGCCTCACATACAGTAGGCAAGACCTCTACCACTGAGCCGCATAGCCAGCCCCCCAAAAGTGTTTTCTAGAGACAGACTCACAGCGAGGCAGCTTGGAGTAGCCTGTGGGTGGGGCGGCCTTGGTGGTTACTGAGAAGGGAGAGGCGGAATGTAGGGGGTCCAGATGGGTCAGGAACCTGCTGGGCCTGCACCAGGGAGCGATGGGCATAGTCCAGAACCTGTAGCCGCTGCCCACTGCCCAGAGAAGAGGGCGTTCAGAGGAGAGCAGGGGGCCCACTAGATGCCTCCTTTCCACCCTGCTCTGGGCTCCCCCACAGGACCCACCTCTTGGGCTGAGTGATAAGCAACAGGTCACTGAAGAGCAGCAGGCAGAGAGGGGTGAAGCGGGGGCGGGAGGTGAAGAGCACACCTCCTCTCCGACACCCCAACTCAGTCAACTCCCCCTGCAATTCCAGGCGCCTCGACCAGGAGACCAGAGGCAGAGCCTGGAAGGAAGCACAGGAAGGTCTCACTTTGCAGCATGGTAGGGAAAAAGGCAAGACGGGGATCTGGATAGGACTAACCTTGACTTTGTGGAAGCGCAGTCTTTGGGTGAGTCGGATCAGCTCTTCAGTCTGCTTCATACGTCCCACCTCAGCGCTACAGCGCTCAATGATCTGGTGAGGGGAGCAGAGTCACCCACCCTAGCAGCCACTCCTTCCCTTCCACCTTCCCCCACCATCTGGCACCTCTCCCAACCCCTCAGCTTCCCTCCTGAACACCTTGCTCACAGCACCCAAAGCCTTTTGGGCATTCTCCTGGCGCAGGGTCCCCTCCTCTGTCTGGCGTAGGATATTCTGGAAACAAGAAGGAAGGGTGATTGAGCTCCATGCTCTATGGCCCTGGGATTCAGAGGGGCTATGGCTAAGAGGACCCTTCCGAGCTTGGCCAAATGTTAAATTTGGGGTTCACAGGGCCCCTAGACTCACCCTCAACAAGGCCAAGAGACCTACCACTCACCAGCTGCTGAAGCCCGAACAAGTCACATTACTATTTGGAGCCCCACTTTCCCCATTTGCAAAATGAGGCTGATATCTATTCAGTATGTCAATAGCATTGTGAGGATTCAGGGAGTAACAGATGAAAAGGGCTTGTCCTTGGCACACAGTAAATGCCAGAAGAGAGGGTTGTTATTATTTTAATAATGACTAGCTTCAACAGTATAGCAGGGCAATTAGGAATGCCTGGCTTTCAATTTTCTAATTGAATTGAAAATTTTCATCTTTTATTTTTTTAAAAGTTCATGTGTCTTTCTGAGACAGGGTCTTCCTAGGTAGCCCAGGCTGGCCTTGACCTCTGAATCCTTCTGCCTCAGGCTGATATTACAAGCATGCACCACTGCACCTGGCTCCATCCTTTATTTTTGTATGACTAGGGCCAAGTCATTCAATCTACATCTCAGTTTCCTTCTTTTTTTTTTTTTGTCTTTTTAAGGCAGAGTCTTCCTGTAACCCCAGCTGATCTGGAACTCACTATGCAGACCAGGCTGGCTGTGAACTCAGAGATCCTCCTCCCAAGTGCTGGGATTAAAGGCATGTGCTACCACGCCCAGCTCAGTTTCCTTCTTTACAGTCAGGTAAATAATAGTTCCTAACCCCATGTGCTTGTTGGTGAGGTTAAACAGGCATATTAGCACTTAGAAGTAGGCTAGAACAGCACACTCAGTAGTCCCTGAGTTATTATGGCATCAGTATTGGCATGTTGTCTACATGGGGGACAGACAAAGCTGAGTAAGACTTAAAGGCTGGGTTGGAGTTCAGTAATAAAGTAACAGAGTACTAGTTTAGCATGTATAAGGCCTTGAGTTTGATCCCCAGCAACACAAAAAAAAAAAAAAAAAAAAAAAAAAAAAAAAAAAAAAAAAAAAATGCAAACAGCTGCAATCCCAACACTCAGAACTCTGAAGCAGGAAGTTTGCAAATTCAAGGCGAGCCTGAGCGACATAGTGAGTTCTAAAAAGAAAGAAAGGAAAGGAAAGAGAAAAAGAAAAACAATAACCACAGCATCATCCAGTTGGAGACTTCACATTAAGAGTCTAATATGAACACATTTACAATGGCTCACAGAACATAGTGGAACAAGGGGTAGAGAGAATACTAATGCATCTCACAATTCTCATCAACAAGGCTCCCTCATGCAACAGAAGGCCATGAACACAAAAAGACACAAATGACTAAAGGGTAGAGAATGCAGAATGTGGGTCCTTGGATAGAACTCCTATATTAAACTTCACCCACCTAGGACTCAGGGACCATTTTAGAAGAGGGGACAGAAAGATTGTAAGAGCCAGGGAGGAGGTACATGACCATATGGAAATCTGATACATATGAACCTACAGCAATGGTGTCAGCATGCACAAGACCCATGCAAACTCAAGCAGACAAAAACCTAGCATAGAACGTGGGAATGGGCAGGAGGCCCCAGTCTTAGCCGAAGAATTATTGGCAGCTGATTACTGCTGGGTGAGGAAGAACTGATCTTTTTTTTTTTTTTTTATGTGTATGAGTGTATTGCCTGCATGTATGTGTTTGCACCTGTGTCGTGACCTCAGAGGTCAAAAGAGGGCTTCGGATTCCCCTGGAACTGGAGTTAAGGACGGTTCGTAGCCACCATGTGGGTGCTGGGAATCAAACCTGGGTCCTCTGCAAGAGCGTTCAGTGCTCTCAACCACTGAGCCATCTCTCCAGCCCCATGAGCTAATCTTCTTAAAGGGAGGGACTCTGGATAACTAGACCTCAGTGGATGAACTTGCACTGAGGGAGATCTGGAGACACTAACTTGATTCCATACACCTTAATACAAATGACAGAATGTTATGAATTCCAGTGTGGAAGTATGGGTGGGTGCCAGTGGGAAAGGGGGGTATAAAGATGATTAAAATGTTCTGTATGAAATACACAAAAATGTGAAAAAAAAAAGCCCAATATGAGTGAACTAGTGAGACAGGAGTCTACACCTTGCAATAGAAAAGTGCTTCTGGACTCAGCAGGTAAAGGCACCTGGAGGACCTACATAGTGAAAGAGGGAACTGACTCCTACAAGTCATCCTGAGGTGGCTCAGCAAGTTAAGATGCTGTGCTAGATAGCTTTAGTGTCAACTCGACACACCTGGGTTGAGGAGCCTCAATTGGGGAATTTCCTTCATTGGACTGGCCTGTGGCCATGTCCATGGGGCACCCTCTTGATTGTCCAGTGATGTGGAAGGGCCCAGCCCACTGTAGGTGGTACCACCCCTGGGCAGGTGGGCCTGTGTTGCATAAGAAAGCAGGCTGAACAGAGGCAGAGGAGCAAGCAGTGTTCCTCCATGGCTTGTGCTCCAGCTCCTGCCTCCAGGTTCCTGCCCTGAGTTCCTACCTTGGGCTCCCTGATGAACTGTGACCCGGGAGATGTAAGCTGAATAAACCCTTTCCTCCCCAAGTTGGTAGTGGTCAGTGTTTTGTCACAGCAGTGGAGAAACAAACTAGGAGAGATGCTGACAGCCAAACTGAAAGACCTGAGTTCCAGTCTTGGATCCACATGGTGGAAAGAAAGAACTGTAAACTGTCTTCTGACTGCCACACACGTACACATACATAAACAAATAAATAAATGTTTTAAAAAGTATTTCTCAACCCCACTGCCATTTTTTTCTCAGTATTATTCCACTATGTAACATTTTTTTTTACTTTTTTTTCTTTTTTAAAGACAGGGTCTCCCTATAGCCTCAGCTGACCTGGAAGTTGCTATGTAGACCAGGCTGGCCTCAATCTCACAGAAATTCACTTTAGTCCCAAATGCTGAGATTAGAGGCATGTGCACCACCACACCCAGCAGAACTTTTTAATTTATTCTTATTTTTATTTATTTAGTTCTTCAGTGGTGCGGGAGATTGTACCCAAGGCTTTGTACATGCTAAGCAAGCTCCCTACCATACCACCCCACAGCCACCATAAAAATTTAACTTTATGGGACTAGAGAGATAGCTCAGCAGTTAGGAATATTGGTTGCTCTTGCAGAGGACCGAGGTTCATTTCCCAGTACCCACAAGTGGCTAACAACCATGCATAACTCCAGTTCCAGGGGATCTGATGCCCCTTTCTGGTCTCTATGGGTATGGCACAAAATGGGTGCACTTACACTCATACATATACAATAAAAAGCAAAACACTCATACATATACAATAAAAATAAATTTTAAAATATTTTTAAGCCTGGCGTGGTGGTGCACACCTTTAGTCCCAGCACTTGGGAGGAAGAGGCAGGCGGACTCTTTTTTCTCAGTATTATTCCACTATGTAACATTTTTTTTTCCTTTTTTTTCTTTTTTAAAGACAGGGTCTCCCTATAGCCCCAGCTGAATTCAAGGACAGCCTGGTCTACATAGTGAGTCCAGGACAGCTGAGGCTACAGGGAGACCCTGTCTCAAAAGGATGAAAAAAAAAATTTTTTTTAATTAACTTTA
The DNA here is from genome assembly GCF_000622305.1 of Nannospalax galili. Lineage (NCBI taxonomy): Eukaryota > Metazoa > Chordata > Mammalia > Rodentia > Spalacidae > Nannospalax > Nannospalax galili. The sequence continues at coordinate 7,666,224 of NW_008357929.1, forward strand.
TAGGGATTTGGAAAGATGATTCAATAGTTAAGAGCACTGACTGTTCTTGCAGAAGATCCAGGTTTGACTTTCAGCACCCACATCGTGGCTAACCACCAGTTGACCTGATGCCCTTTTCTGGCTTCTGTGGGCACTGCATGACATGAGTGCACTTACATACATGCAGGCATAACATTCATACACATAAAATAAAAATAATTTAAAATTTTTAAATTTTAAATTAACTTTATAGATATACTGTTAATCTATTTATTGTGACCCTTTGAAGTACACAATCATTATAAATAGCTAATTTTTTTCATTCCCCTGAAAACCAATATTTGCCCCTTTGGGGGCAATCTCAACTAGTTAGAGGCTGAGCAGAAGACAGTCTAAAATGCCTTCTCTCTATACCAGTTCTGGCCCCTGAGGCATTTAGGGAGCTGCAGATTGGGTTTCATGGGTTCTAAACAGAAAGGTCCAAATTAGAAGTCACAATCTGGAGGATTTATGTAGTCATGGTGGGGTAGGAAATGGTGATGGTTAGACTAGAGACACATGGAGCGAGTTCTCACAGTGAGGCTGGTGGGGTAGAACAGGCGCCAAGCCAGAACAATACCTGCAGCAGCATACGGAGCCTGGTGATGCGCTGGAAGGGCAGTAGCAGGAAAGATGGCAGTGGGAGCCTCTCACACTTGGGGAGGCTCTGCAGCCTACGCAGCTCCGCAGAGAACCGCACATTTGTGTCCCTGCAAAGGAAGTTGATCTGGCAAGGACTGTCTGAAGTACGGTCCTGACACCGCCCCTGCCCCAGCCAGCTCTGGCCTCAACCCTAACCCTGCTCCACAGTTCCCTCCATCTCTGGGATACAGAAGTCCCCCTTATCCATAGTTTTGTTTTTATAGTTTCAATTACCTAACAAGAACCGCAGCCTAAAAGTACTAAATGAAAAATCCCAGAAACAATTCATAAATTTCAAATTGAATGCTTTCTGACTAGCATGATAAAAATCTCAAAACATCCTACCTCATCTCATCTGGAACCTGAATTATCCCTTTGTCCAGTGTATCCATGTTATATACACTACCCACCCATTAATCATATAGTACCTGTCCCAATTATCAGATTGAATGTGGTGGTATCATAGAACTGTGTCCAAGTAATCCTTATTTTATTTAATAATGATCCCAAAGTACAAGAGCAGTGATGTTGACACTTTACTACATTATATTGCCCTAAGTTTTCTATTTTATTATTAGCTATTATTAATTTCTTACTGGGCCCAATTTATAAATTAAACTTTCATAGGCGTGTACATATAAGATTTAATACTATCCACTGGGGATCTGGGTACACATCCCCAGAGAGAAGGGGGGCAGCACTGTACTCACATAAGGCGGCTGTAGGTCTCCTCCTGATACTGTTGGTTCCGCACATAATCCACATACACTGAGAAAGGACCCACTGCATGGGCATGCACTACATCACACAGGTCACTGATGTGAGGGGAAGAACGTACACGGGACAGCAATGTTCCTAGAAACCTGAAGGCAGAGAGGAAGCAGGCAGTGGAAAGCCAGAGAATCAGATCTTCCAGGGTTTTCAGGAGAGGGCTAGGAACTATTTGCATTCAAGGAAGGAAGGAAGGTTCTAGAATAGGAAGAAAGCTAAAGGAGTGCTCAGCAGCCCAAGGTCTAGATTCCTAGAAGGACAGGACCCAACTTACTGCTCACTGACACCCTGGACTCGCTGCACATTGGAGAAAAGCGTATGGTGGTCCCGGGGAGTGAGTGTGTCCCGGAGTGCCTGGCTTAGCACAAAGGTGTCAGTCAGCAGTCGTAGAGAACGCAGGTAGGAGGCCTCTGAGGTCACCACCTCAAACAGGCTCTAGACAGAAGAGCAGGGCCATAGTGGAAAGGTCATCTCATGACCAGCCCAGGGCTCATGTCCTTGCCCATCTTAGCCTTCTCAGTCCCACTCAGGGAAGCATACCTCTTGCATGCGTCTCTCCTGGGGGCTAAGGGTCTCCAGGAGTCCACTGGCTCGCACAGCTGGGAGCTCCTGCCACAGGGTGTTGCGAGGTCCAGGGAGCCTGGAAAAGGTGGGAGCTTCTCCAGAATTAGCTGGAGAGGGGCTCCCATCCTCGCCTACACCCCACAGTTCCTCTGACAGTACAGCTGCCCGGTAAGTCTGGTAGAGAGGTTCTGGAAGGTATACAGAGAACATCAGGGAAGTCCTGGGCCCCAGAACCCTTCCCTCCAACGTATCACAGTAGAGACCCACCATCCTGCAGGGGAAGCTCCCAGGTCTGCTCCTTCAGCCCCTCCAGCTCTTCTTCTTCCCTGTGCAGAAAAAGAAGAAATGGGGGCTCTAGTCTATAGGTGCAATTCACATGCTACCAGAGGAATGGATACACAACTCATATGCACATTGTATGGAAGGACCCTGCCAGTTCCCCAGATCAAACTCCAGATGTTTCTATGTGCCTGTTGTAGGGGAGGCCATTAGCAAGTTGGGCCCCATTCTTGCTCTCTCTCAAAACTGCTGTGCATCAGAGACTTCCAAGTTCTTCTCTCCAGCCCTCTCATATAGCATCTTTGTCTGGAAGATTCTCTTTGTGCCTTGATGAAACTTCATATGTTCAAACCCAAACTCTCACACCTGTAGCCTTCTATCCCCTTCTTCTAATTACCAACACCATCATCTACCCACTCACACAAGTCAAAAACTGCAGTAATAAATATTTTCTAAACAAATGAACAGATCTGGATTTCTTCTGATAATGACAGTTGGTCTAAAATGATTGGCAAACCTAGAGAGCAGAGAGTCTCTCTCTCTCTGTATCTCTGTTTCTCTCTCTCTCTCTGTCTGTCTCTGTCTCTGTCTCTCTCTGTCTCTCTCTGTCTCTCTCTCTCTCTCTCTCTCTCTCTCTCTCTCATATCAATATGCAGCCCAGGATGGCCTCAATTTCTGATTCTCTGCCTCAGCCTTTTGAGTGATGGAGTTAAAGGCCTGTGCTACCAGATCTAGCTTGGGCTTAGTCTTTAACAATATTGTGCCTTGGCCAGGCATAGTGGCATACGCCTGGAATCCCAGCACTTGGGAGGCAGAGGCAGGCAGATCTTTGTGAGTTCAAGGCCAGCCTGGTCTACATAGTGAGTTCCAGGACAGCTGGGGCTACAGGGAAACTCTGTCTCAAAAAGACCAAAAAAAAAAAAAAAAAAAAAAAAAAAAAAGAACAATATTGTACCTCAATAACTCCATGAAATAGTTGGCATGCTTATCCCTAGTCCTCAGACAAAGATTCTGAGACCCAGAAAAAGTGAAGATTTGTTTAAGGTTACACAACGAATAAAGCATAGAGCTCAGATTAGAAACTTGGGTTCCTTATCTCTAGAACCCTGACCCTTCTCCCCTCTATCTTCATGAGGTATGATTCACCTGGACCTGAAGGTTAGTCTGCCCTTGGGTGGGAAAGAAGGAGATCATGTGTGAGGTGATTGGTACCTTCCTTCCAAAGCTGCAGGAGGAGCACTCTGAGGAACTTCAACAGGACTGTCTCCTGGAAAAAGAACCCAGAGTCACCATAGCTAACTTGCAGGGCCCCAGCCCAAGACTCTGAACCTCAGTCACAGTGGAAATGGTCACTACCAAGACTTCCACTCCCACCAAGTCCAGATCAGCAGCTGATGAAACAAAAAGTTTGGTGCCTGGTGGGATTTCAGCTGGCCACTCAGCCTCTACCCTATCCCTTCAGAACCCAGAGGTCCCAGCCAGGGGTGGTGGCCCCTGCCTTTGATCCCAGTACTCCAGAGGCAGAGGCAGGTACATCTCTGAGACAAGGCCAGTCTGGTCTACATAGCAAGTTCTAGGCCAGCTGGGGCTAGAGGGAGACCCTGTCTCAAAAAGACCAAAAAAAAAAAAAACCCACAAAGGCCCTACCAGTCCAGTCCACCCTTGGTCCATACCTGTTTGGATCCCATCTTCTGAAGGCAGATCCAGGTCCAGCTGTGGGAGCTCCCCAGAAGTACGGGTATCCTGTCTGACTCGAGTAGGTTTGGGGGGTTTGAGGGGGGGTAGGAGTTTGCGCTCAGCAGTGGAGCGGTAAGATGTGAGGACAACTGGAGGGTGACTGATGACTGGAGGGCTGATGCGGGAACGGGAGGCTCGCAGTGGGGATGCCCGGCAGGGGAGCCTGAGGATGTCATCAGAAGCCCCTACAGGCACCCATCGGAGCTCCAGGCCAGGCCTTGCTAGGTGGCAGACACAGGGGCAGCCAGGAGGGCAAGCCAGGACAGCATCTGTGGCAGAAGAGGCAGCCTAAAGAGGAAGCCCTTGACTCCCTCCATCTGGGCCTCTTCCTTACATCAAGGTCAGCCCCACGCATCTATATATCTCCTGCACCCTTCCTGTCTGCAAATCCTGAGAACTACAGAGAGCAGATTACTCAAACACAAAGTCCAGCTCCTTAAAGACCTCAATCTTCAAGCATTGAAAACAAAGATGTGCTGAATTGAGACCACCCCAGCCGCACCATGTACTTACCTAGAGTGCCATTCTCCTGGGACCCAGTCCCGGAGAGGATGCCTTGGGTAGTCTCTCTCTCCCCATTCACTTCGGTGCCTCCTTGGGAGCACCGCTCCAGGGAGTCTGAGACCTGGGCCTTGCCTTCAGCCCCCCACTCAAACTTGCCAGCCAGCCTCCGCACTGTGCCAGGGGCCGAGAGAGAGCCATCCTGGAGAGGCACAGGGAGCAAGGGCAGAGGTGTGCGGGGTGACCCAGAGGGCTTGGGTGGGGGTACTGGAGAGCAGGGAGCCAGTTCAGGGGAGATGGAGCGCCGAGACGCTGGACTGGGACTGGGTGTACTGGAAGGCGAGTCTGGGGAAGTCTGAGAGTCTAGACTGGTTCTAGAAGCTGAGGGGGGCAGAAGGGCAGAGGGCTTGAGGGATGTAATCGGGGGCTCCCAGAAGATGGGGGTGCACATTGAAGCTGATGCATCGTTGGAAGTTTGGTGAAGTGCTTGCGGAGAGGAGCCATTGTGGGGAGGTCCTGGGGAGTGAGGAGCCCGATGACGAGAGGGGGGCCGGGGGCGGATGATCCGAGGGGGCTTCAGGGTAGGGGGCGTTGCTGTAGGAAAGGACTGGGCTGACATCTTCCTCTGAGTATTTCCAAAGAGTGGGATGTTCTGCGGGAGTCATCCCCTGAGGAGGGTGGAGGGAAAGAGTGTCCTCAGTGTCCCCCAGGTGGATAGACCTTGAGGCTGTCTGAAGCAATGCTTTTAGTCGGAGAAAAGGCTGGTACACTTCTTGTCTTTCCTCCTCATTTACACTGTCTTCTCTCTTCACCTCTCACCCTCCTCTTTCTGCCTCTGGACCCTCCTAGGCAGTCTTTCCTTCTTTGAGACAGGGTCTCACTTTGTAGCCCAGACTAGCCTCAAACTCCTTATCCTGCCTCAGCCTCCTGAGTGCTAGGATTACAGCCTTGTGCCACCATGCCCAGCTTCTCTGTTTGACTTTTGCTACCAGTCAGGCTAGAGGACACAGTGGGGCTAAGGACAAGCACAGAGCAAGATGGAGAAGGGAGGGGTAGCAGAGTGTGAGATGCAGTTAGGAGAACTCAGCTTGCCAGTATATCCACTGTGTATCTGTTCTGCCTGATGAACAGTGTGTGTGGCCTAGGAGTTTATGTGATTTATGTGCATGCTGTATCTAGTACTGGATGAATGGGAGTTGTATGTAAACTGGGAGGTGTGCCTCATTAAGGGCCCATCAAGGAGTGTGTGGTGTGAGTATAGATGAGGTTGTATGTGTGTTTGCCTCTGGGTAAAGGCACATGTGTGTGTATGCGTGCATGTGTGCGTGTGTTGCATGTGTGCATGCCTGTGCCTGAGCTGAGGGATGCATCACTGTTTCCCTGCTCCCAACTGGCCTCCTCCCCCCTCCCGTTTCCCAGTTCCTCCCTCTGGACTCTCCCTTTCCGGATTATTTTTAGTCTCCTTTTCCTGCTATGAAGATTCCTGGAGCCCCTGACCCCAGGAGACCAGGAGGCACCGGCCTGATCTCTTCTGTTCCCCATCCTCTGCCACACCTGGGTCTGGTCACAGAGAGAGGCTCCTATGGAGGGCTAGGTTCTGCCAAGATGCCTGGGAGTGGCCAGGAGCCCAGAGCAAAGCATAGGACCAACAGCCTAGGACGCTGGGACCTGGGCTTTTCTTCCCCTTGGCGGGTAAAGAAGTTGAGGTCCCAAGAAGATTGTAGGGCCTGAGCTGGGACACAAGAGAGCCCCAAACTCCCTTTAGGAGACAGCAGAAGTTATAGCCGTCCAGGCCCCAGCTTAGTTCTTGAGAAATGATGGGCACCAGGGACTCACAGACTGCAGGTCAATGGCAGCTACATGCTGTCAGGAAGCTCCTCGTGAGGTGACCCAAGCAGTGGCCTCCTCCTGCTCAGCCCCTGTCCTTTTCCGGGAACCCACTTCCCCCTACCCCAGGTACCAACATTTACTGCCTAACCCTAAGTCCTACTCAGGTTTTTCACAAGGCCAAGATAGCAGGGCCCCAAGCACTTACCCTTGAGTCCCTTCCACTCTCAGTCACCTCCCAGGGCTGAGTGAGTAGGGGCAGGAAACAGGAATTGGATCCTCCTCCCAACCGGACACCCCCTCCCCCCCAACAACGCCACACTCCACATGCGCACACAGGCTTCTAGGACTTGAGGGACCTGACATGCAGGGTGTTGGTTAGAGAAGGCTTTGGGAGAGGGCTGCTTTGTGTGGGCGCAGTCACCTGTATGGCAAGGGGTCTGATGAGGACCCGGCGGTGGTGGCACGCTGGGCTGACTGACAGTGTGGCACAGCCATAAGCATGCCTGCATCTCAGCCAAGGGATGGTGACTGGTCTCCTTCCGTGGCCTCTCTGGGCATCATCCTCACAACCTGCACACTGCCTGTCTCCCTGACTTCCAGTCTGTTGCCTGTGTATGAGCCAGCAACACTTAACACCTAGGGAACACCTCACCCTGCTTCCTTCCTTCATCTGCAGAGGCATCCCAAGAATTTACCTTTTATTTTGGTGTACTTTCTGTTTTCAGCCAGTCTGCACTGCCCCTTGGAGCACTGACTGAGCTGCCACCGAGGTTTCCAAGTATCTGTTCCTGCCTTTCTGGAGCAGGAATTGAGGGCCCAGATTGCCATCTCCACAGAGGAAGCCAGTTCCTCAGGCCCCACCCAGCCATTGTGTTGGGGTAGGGGTGGAAGGAGTAGGGGAGTGGAGGGTCAGGAGAGGTGGGGAAGGGAATCTTCCAAATAGGTAAGACATTTGCTGGGGTGGCCTGTGGCTCAACATTCTTCATTCCCAGGTTCTCTGGGTCCCCAGTCCCTGATTCCTTAATTCTCTTTCCCAATGGGAGGCTCCCACAGTGATTGATCCAGGAATCAGTGCCTAGGGAGAAGGGGAGGCACCGACTGCAGTGACCACCATCCCTTTAATTTATTCTCTTTCTGGGAAACTGAGTTCCTACGTCTGGGAGTGAAAAACAACTGAGAAGGTGGAGTGAACCATACTCCAGCCTGGGAAGGAGATTGGTGAAAGTCCAGAGGCCCTTGTCAGACCTTCACTCACATGTGCACTGTGAACAAAAGTTCCCAGGAAAAAAGTATGTATCTTTAAACTGAACCTTCTGCAAGGCTGATCAACTGATTAGAACTTCAGTGATTGTGAAGAGTTTGGAATGCTGCAGGTCCAGAGCCTACTTCTAATTTATCTTGAGCTATCTTTATCCCCCTAAATAGCCATTCCTTGCCTACCTCTGTGTCAGGCCTAACATAAAAACCTTTACCTTTTAGGATATATTAACTTCCTAAAAGCCCAGCTTCCACCAACCAAAAAGGCTGAATGTCATCACATAGCAACTGAGGCCTATAACTGAGATTTCTCTTTTGCTGTAACCACCAACTTAATGTTTCCACCAATGAATTTTCAGGGTGGGAGTCGGGGGTGTTCTTTTTGAGACAGGGTCTCTCTGTAGCCCTAGCTGGCCTGGAACTCACAATGTAGACTGAGCTGGCCTTGATCTCACAGAAATCCATCTGCTTCTGCCTCTCCTGTGCTGTGATTAAAGGCATGTGCCACCACACCCAGTGATTTCTATAACTTTTGAGGTCAAAATAGATAAATTTCTATGTTCTCACTTTATGAGAAGTTAGGGGAAAAAACCAATTGTTTGTACCTATGTCTTTCATCTTTACCCTGGGCAGAAGCACTTCTGATCCAAGGGCCTCTAGGGATGCCTAGAAGGAAAAAGCAGCTTCCTGAACATCAATACACCCAAATGCTGGGTAAATGGCTGTATAGGGAGAACTATGTTACCTAACCCTAGACAAAAGACTAGCCAACATTGCCAGATCTAGGAAGAGAACTAGAACCCAAATTGACACTGAATCAGTCGATGATACCTGATCCAAGAATCCATTCTTCTTTCATTTATTTTAGATACAAAAGCAAGCATGGGAAATATAATTTAGCTTCACTATAGATTAAAAGAGTTTTAGGCTTGGCGTGGTGGCACATACCTTTAATCCCAGAACTCAGAAGGCAGAGGTAGGCAGATATCTGTGAGTTCGAGGTAGCCTGGTCTATATAGCGAGTTCCAGGCCAGCTGGGGCTACAGGGAAACCCCGTCTCAAAAAGACCAAAAAAGAGTTTAAAAAAAAAAACAAACTTTAGAGTACAATAAGAGAATAACATTTTCATCAATAAAGGCATCTCTCTCTTAGCTATTCCGCTCTTTAAAAGAGAAATATGATCTTAAGTCTACATGACAAACTTTACCTTTTAGCAGGTCGTGGTGGTGCATGCCTTTAATCCCAGCACTTGGGAGGCAGAGGCAGGCGGATCTCTGTGAGTTCGAGGCCAGCCTGGTCTCCATGGTGAATCCAGGACAGCTGGGGCTACAGGGAGACCCTGTCTCAAAAAGACCGAAAAAACAAAACACTTCACCTTTTGCTCTTTTATGCTATGAAGACTTTCCTGTATCTTAAAGAGATATGGATATGTAGGCATGGGACCTTTAGTCCCAGGCCTAGAGTGGCTGAGCAGCCAGATAGATCTCTATGAGATCAAGGACAGCATGGTCTACATAGCAAATGCCAGGCCAGCTGGGCCTACAGGGAGACACTGTATCAAAAAGACCCCCCCCCAAAAAAAAGCAAAATTGGTTGTGGTGGTGCATGCCTTTAAGCCCAGTACTCTGGAGGTAGAGGCACGCAGATCTTTATGAGTTTGAGGCCAGCCTGGTCTACATAATGAGTTCCAGGTCAACTGGGGATACAGGGAGACCCTGACTCAAAAAAGAACAACAACAAAATTAAAAAAGAGAGAGACGGGGATATAAATTTCTTGCATTTTTTTCCTCCGGGTGTGCCTAGATTTCATGTAATCATGTCATGTCATATTGTCTCTATAATAATTGGTTTCATGTGCTATGCCCAAAAACCTTTTTCTAACATTTTTCATTAAATGTGTTTTTCATTAAATTTTATTGTATGCTAAAAAAAATTTTGGCATGCCGTTTTAAAATGTGCACATGCAAATTGATGAGTATTTTGATGATGCATTAAGAGGCCCAATAAACTAGGCAAGGTGGCACACGCCTTTGAATCCCAGCACTGGGGAGGTAGAGGCAGGCTGTCTCCCTTTCCATTACTTTGCTGGGTGACCTTGAGCAAGTCACTCCTGTCTCTAAATCAGAATATATTATTTATAAAACTAGAAACTGAGCCAGGCGTGGTGGCGCACACCTTTAAACCCAGCACTTGGGAGGTAGAGGCAGGGGATCTCTGGGAGTTCAAGGCCAGCCTGGTCTACATAGTGAGTTCTATGCCAGCTGGGGCCACAGAAAACCCTGTCTCAAAAAGACCAAAAATTAATCATTAATTAACTAATTAATTAATAGACAAAATAATTACAAATCGTGAAACCAATAAAGTAGCTAATGGTCCTAGAATTAACATGAGTTGTTTTTGTTTGTTTGTTTGTTTTTTTGAGACAGGGTCTCCCTGTAGCCTCAGCTGGCCTGGAACTTACTATGTAGACCATACTGGCCTTGAACTCCCAGAGATCCACCTGACTCTGCCTCCCCAGTGCTGGGATTAAAGGCATGGTGGCAAAAGATTCTTTTTAAATTTTTTTATTATTATTTTTATTTTATGTTTTTGTGTGTATCATTCAACGCCCACGGAGGTCAGAAGAGAGTGTCAGATCCCCTGGAACTGGAGTTACGGACAGTTGTTAGCTGCCATATGAGTGTTGGGAATCGAACCTGAGTCCTCTGCAAGAGTAGTCAGTGCTTTTAACTGCTGAGCCATCTCTCCAGCCCCAAAAGATTTTTTTAAAGACAAAATACGCATAATTATACAGTTCCAGTCAAGATGTTACCTCCTTGATTTTTGTCTCAATTCTGGTCTACAATATAGTCCCTGTCGCTTGAAAGTACAAATTAGCTATTTTACAGATTTATTTACTTATTTTTTCTGTGTATATACATGTACCTGCATAAGTTTATGAGCATCATAGCACCAGATCCTTCTGGAACTGGAGTTACAGTTGATTGTCCCCAACCCAGTCCTCTACAAGAACAGTAAGCACTCTTAATCACTGAACCATCTCTCCAGTCCCCGGAATAAATTAATTTTTAAAAAATATTTTATTATTTTTATGTGTATGTGTGTATTGCCTGCATGTAAGTAAGTGCACCCATGTCGTGCAATGCCTGTGGAGGACAGAAGAGGATGTCAGATCCCCTGGAACTGGAGTTACGGACAGTTGTTAGCTGCCATGTGGGTTCTGGGATTCGAACCC
>NW_008357929.1:7677243-7679486 GCF_000622305.1 Nannospalax galili
AGATCTGCTTGCCTCTGCCTCTGGAGTGCTGGGATTAAAGGTGTGCACCACCACACCCAGCAGAATAAATTAATTTTAAGAGATGATTACTTCTAAAAAGAGAGAGAGAGAGAGAGAGAGAGAGAGAGAGAGAGAGAGAGAGTTTAAATTACTTCTGCTGGCTGCTCCAGGGTTCAGTTTTCCCTATTAGATAATTGCTCTTCTCTGAGATACTAAACTCTTTATTCCAAGCGTTAAAAAGATAACTTGGCCGGTCGTGGTGGCGCACACCTTTAATCCCAGCACTCAGGAGGCAGAGGCAGGTGGATCTCTGTGAGTTCGAGGCTAGCCTGGTCTACATAGTGAGTTCCAGACCAGCTGGGGCTGCAGGGCGACGCTGTCTGAAAAAACAAACAACAACAACAACAACAACAAAAAAAAAAACCCAAACCACAAGACTATTAATATATTTTGCCTGAGAGGCGGGGCATGGTAGTGCACACCTTTAATCCCAGCACTTGGGAAGCAGAGGCAGGCGGATCTCTGTGAGTTCGAGGCTAGCCTGGTCTATATAGTAAGTTCCAGGCCAGCTGAGACTACAGGGAGACCTTGTCTCAAAAACACCAAATATATATATTTTTTTAAACCTATACTTATAACTGTTAAATATTTAAAATACCATATGTATGTTTTCTGTGTTTTAGCTAAAGCTTCCTGGGTTTTCATTTAAAATTAACTGGCATGGTGGTACACCCCTTTAATCCCAGAACTCAGGAAGTAGAGGCAGGTGGATCTCTGTGAGATTGAGGCAAGCCTGGTCTACATAGAGAGCTCCAAGTCAGCTGGAACTACAAGGAGACCCTGTTTCAAAAAGACAAAAAATAAATTAAATATAAATAAATAAAATTACCTTATTAAATATATATTCTATGGGGCTGGAGAGATGGCTTAGAGATTAAGAGCACTGACTGCTTCTTGCAGAGGACCTGGGTTCAAATCCCAACACCCACATGGCCGCTAACAACTATCCTTAATTCCAGTTCCAAGGGATCTGAATCAACACAGCTAAGGACTGTGGACCCAAACCTCTGAAATCATGAGCTAAATAAATCTTTCTTCCTTTTAAGTTATGTCAGGCATCCTCTCACAGTAACCAAAAAGCTAATACACATTTTCCTTCCTTCCTTCCTTCCTTCCTTCCTTCCTTCCTTCCTTCCTTCCTTCCTTCCTTCCTTCCTTCTTCCCTCCTTTCCTTTCTTCCAGTGCTGGGAATTGAATCTAAACACTTACTAGGCAAACATTCCACCACTGAGCTTTAACCCCCAAATGCAGCATTGATGACCAACCAATGATCTTCCCACTGGGGATGCTAAACTTGTATAACAGATTTGGAGCTGCTGGTGTCAATTAACTCTGTAAGCTCATTTGAGTTGGGGTTTTGTCACCTTATATCAAAAAGGGGGGGGTCAAGGAAAAAGAGAGGGAGGTAGGGAGGAAAGAAGGAAAGGAAGGAAGGAAGGGAGGGAAAGAGGGAGGGAGGGAGGGAGGGAAGGAAAAAGAAAGAAAGGCCTTATAAGAAGAGTTCATGAAGTGTTTAGTCCAGCTGGCTTCTGGTAGGGTCAGGACCCTAAGTTCAATAGAACTTTCTGGAACAGAAAGCACCAGGGCCCTCTTGCCTGTTTGGAAAGTCATTACGATAGACAGCCTATCTACATGTGGGTTAAATCAAGAACAAGGCAGCAAAGAAAAACTGTATCTGCTCAGGGAATTAGTACAGATTCTCATCCAAGTGGTGACAGAGTCAAAGGAGACTGCCAAACTGCCACCAGGTGTAGTCTGAGCATTTCAGGTGCCAGTCTGGCAACCAAAATGAACCAATCTAAGCAGAGGTGTGGAAGATAGCCCTCCAAACTACTACATCTCCTCCCCTCCTGCCCCCTTCTGTGGTACTATTGCTTCTCACTGATGTCTGAGGACCTTTATGTTGCCCCTCCAACTCCTCTAAAATCTGTTGAGAAACTTCAGGGAAAAGGATAACCTTTTACAATAATTGAGATAGAATGAAGCCAAGTGTGGCGGCACACACCTTTAATTCCATCACTCACAGGCAGAGGCAGGTGGATCTCTGTGACTTCAAGGCCAGCCTAGTCAACGTATGGAGCTTCAGGTCAGCCAGGGTTACAAAGTGAGATCCTGTCTCAAAAAGAAAGAAAAGGGAGAAGAAGAAGAAGAAGAAGAAGAAGAAGAAGAAGGAGGAGGAGGAG
>NW_008357929.1:7679557-7733481 GCF_000622305.1 Nannospalax galili
TCAGACTATTTCCTAGTGTGAAAAAAAGAGAAAGGTAGGGAGAGAGGAAGGAGACTGGGCAGGGGGAGAAGAGGGAAGGAAGGAAGGAAGGAAGGAAGGAAGGAAGGAAGGAAGGAAGGAAAGAGACAGTATAATGCAGTTAAGAGCAGTTGTTGCTCTTGCAGAGGATCAAAGTTCAGTTCCCAGCATCCACCTGGGGTGACTCACAACAGCCTGTAACTCCAGCTCCAGGGGATCTAGTGCCCTCCTCTGTCCTCTTAGGGCATACCCACACATGTGCACAGATGCACAAGTAGACACACACACACATAAATACAATTTTTTTCTTTGGCAATATAATAGACATATGAATCAATAGGACAAAGTAGAGAGACCAATAGATCAATACAAGTACAGTCAACTGATTTTTTAAAACATTTGTTTATTTTTATTTTATGTGTGTTTCCCTGCATGTATGTATATGCAGCACATGCATGCCTGGTGTCTGTAGAGGCCAGAAGAGCATGTTGGATCCTTTGGAACTAGAGTTACAGATGGTTATGAGCCACCATGTGGGTGTTGAGAACCAAACCCAGATTCTCCCAGCCAGTGCTCTTAACCTCTGAGCCATCTCTCCAGCCCCACAAAAATCTTTTGCTCTGCAAAACAAACAAACAAATGTTAACAGAATGAAAAGTCAAGCTACTGGGGTTAGAGATGTCATTTGGTTGATAGAGTGCTTGCTTAACATTTGTAAACTCTGGGTCAATTCCCCAGCACAACATAAACTGGTCATGGTGGCACATTCCTATAATTCCAGCACTTGGTGGGTAGAGGCAGGAGGATCATGATGAAATCAGAGCCAACCTGGACTACATAGTGAAATCTGTCTGAAAAACAAAGAGAAGGGGATGGGGAGAAAAACAGCAAGGAAGGAGGGAAGGAGGAAGGAAATAGAATGGTAGTAATGTTACTGGGTACCTAACTGAGTAAAGATATGAACAACAGATATCTTACCAAAGAGGACACACAACTGTCAAAAAGGTTTATGAAAGGCCAGGTGTGGTGGCACACTCCTTTAGTCCCAAAAGAGGCAAGCAATGGTAGATCTCTATGAGTTCAAGTTCAGCTTGGTCTAACATATTGAGTTCCAGGTCACCTGGGGCTACAGGGATACCCTATCCAAAAAAGAAAAAAAGAAAAGATGATGCTTAACATCATTTTTCATTAGGGAATTACAAATTAAAATGAGGAAAAAAAACCATTATATATTTGTATTAGTCTTTTCTTTTCTTTTTTTTTTTTTGGTCTTTTTGAAGCAGGGTCTCCCTCTAGTCCAGCTGTCCTGGACCTGGAATTCACTATGTAGACCAGGCTGGCCTTGAACTCACAGAGATCTGCCTGCCTCTGCCTCCCAAGTGCTGTGACAACACGTCTGGCTTGTATTAGTCTTTTCAATCTGTTTTCTGTTGCTAACACAATACCACAGACTGGATAACTTTAAAGAAAAAAAAAAAAGTTTATTTTAGTTCACAATTTTAGTTTGTGATGATTAGTCATTGTCGACTTAATTGGATTTAGAATCACCTAGGATATACCCCTCTTGGCATATCTTTAAGAATGTTTTCAGAGAGGTTTAACTGAAAAGAGATGATCCACCCTGAATGTGGGCTATACCATCCCATTGGATTGAATAAAAATTTTAAAATGTTTGGGTGAGGGGATGGCTAAGTGGATAAAGTGCTGGCTGAGTTCATAAGGACCTGAGTTTGGATTCTAAGGAACCAGGTAAAAAACCAGGTGTGGCAGCCCTGTGCCTTTAGAGGCAAGGGGTAGGAGGAGGCAGATCCCAGGGATTTTGGTTAGCCAGTCTAGCCAATCAGTTAGAAACTCTGTCTCAGAAAATAAGGTGGTAGCCAGGCTTTAATCCCAGCACTTGGGAGGCAGAGGATCTCTGTGATTTCGAGGCCAGCCTGGTCTACATAGTGAGTTCCAGGACAGATGGGGCTACAGGGAGACCCTGTCTCAAAAAAGAAAAAAAAAATCAGTCTTATCAGCCAGTCATGATGGTGGTGCACTCCTTTAATCCTAGCACTTGGGAGGCAGAGGCAGGCAGATCTCTGTGAGTTTGAGGCCACCCTGGTCCACACAGTGAGTTCCAGGCCAGCTGGGGCTACAGGGAGGCCCTGCCTCCAAAAGACCAAAAAAAAAAAAAAGGCAGGGAGCAGGGGGAAAAAAAAAAAAAAACAACTTACTGATCATTGACATTCCCTCAGAGAAGGAGAGGGTGGGGAGGGTCACTGGACCTTCACCTGAGATTCTAGTCACTGCCATCTATACCTCCTAGTCTGTTATATGTAATTCTTCCCTAATTGCACATGGCTTCCTGGTCTCAGGAGGTGCTAGAGTATATAGTATATAGACTGGAAGTTTCACTAAAGGGAGAAGTCTATGGGGCTATGGAAAAATCATCATTCATGCTGGGTGAAGACTTTCCAGTGAGACTGCTTTGGGGGTCTCCCATGGTCCTGTAAGTAGCCCTTCACCCATGCTCTGTAAATAAGCATAATAAACTCATTGGTTCGTGGTTCCTCAGGGTGAACTTTGGTGAAATCATACTTTGTCCTTTGTGTCTTAGTAGGAGGTGGTAGATACTGTTTACATCTCCTTAGGGAAGGAATTCTCACAACACTTGTCAGAGAATTTCCTTTTTCTGTGGGTATGATTAACAGAGACTCATTGTGGTAGTTTGAAAGAAAAGTGTCAGCCAGGCATGGTGGTACACACCTGTAGTCCCAGCACACAGAGGCAGGTGGATCTCTGTGAGTTCAAGGCCAGCTGGTCTACATAGTGAGTTCCAGGCCAGCTGGAGCCACAGGGAGATCCTGTCTCAAAAAGGCAAAAAAAAAAAAAAGAAAGAAAGAAAGAAAGAAAGAAAGAAAGAAAGAAAGAAAGAAAGAGAAGTGTCCTCCATAGGCTTCAAGTATTTGAAGACTTGGTTCCCAGTTGGTGCTATTTGAGGGGGTCATGGAGCCCTTAAGAGGTGCAACCATGCTGGAGAGTATATAGCCTTGCCCACTCCCAGGTTGTCTCTCTCTGCTTCCTGCACGTGCTTGAAGCTGTGAGCACTTAGTTTTCTGCTCTAGCCCTTCCGCCACTATGCCTTCGCACCATGATGGACTCATATCCCTGTGGACCCATAAGCCAAACAAATTCTTCCTTCTATAAGCTGCTTTAGTCATGAGGGTTTTTTGTTTTTGGTGGGTTTTTATTTTGTTTTGGTTTGGTTTTTTTGTCTTTTTGAGACAGGGTCTCCCTGCAGCCCCAGCTGGCCTGGAACTCACTATGTAGATCAGGCTGACTTCGATCTCACAGAGTGAGATTATAAATGCTGGAATTAAAGGCATGCACCATCACACCCAGCCTGGTCATGGTATTTTATCATGACAACAGAAAACTAATACACTCATAAAGTCAAAATGCTAAGAAATGAGTGACTGTGAGTGCTCAGCCCTAAATGAGACATCAATATTCACTCCCCGCACAAGGCTCAGGGAACATCTCAGAAGAGAAGGCAGAAAGAATGTAAGAGACAGAGAATGGAGAGGAGTGCTGTGAAGTGCTGTCTTCTGGACATGACATGGCTGTTGCACTCAAGAACTCATAGCTGCTATGGGTATCTACACAAGAATTGCGATCCAGCTAGTCAAAATTCCAGCATGGGAGCTAGAGAGATGACTGAAGTTAAGAGCACATTATTTTTATTTTTATTTTTTAAATATTTTATTTATTATTTTTATGTGTATGAATATACTGCCTGCATGTATGTGAGTGCACCCATGTCATGCAACGCTGCAGAGGTCAGAAGAGGGTTTCAGATTCCCCTGGAACTGGAGTTAAGGACAGTTCATAGCTGCCATGTGGGTGTTGGAAATCAAACCTAGGTCCTCTGCAAGAGCAGTCAGTGCTCTTAACCACTGAGCCATCTCTCCAGCCCCCATTTGTTTTCTTTTTTTCTTTTTTCTTGAAACAGCCTCCCTGTGGCCTCAGCTGGCCTTGAACTCACAGAGATCCACCTGCCTCTGCCTCTCAAGTGCTGGGATTAAAGACATGTGCCACCATGCCCTGCCATGTATTTCTTTTGCAAATGACCTGACTTTGATTCCTAGCACCCATGTTAGGCAGCTCACATCTGCCTGTAACTCCAGCTCCAGGGGATCTTATGCCTCTGGCTACTGTAGGTACCTGCACTCACATGCACATACCAACACACAGGCACACATACATAATTAAAAATAAAATCTCTTGGCTAGACGTGGTGGCACATGCTTTTAATTCCAGCACTCGGGAGGCAGAGGCAGGCAAATCCCTGTGAGTTCAAGGCCAGCCTGGTCTACATAGTGAGTTCCAGGCCAGCTGGGGCTACAGGGAGACCCTGTCTCAAAAAGACCAAGTAAATAAATAAATAAAATCTCTTTTTAAAAAATTCCAGCATGGGGGCTGTAGTGACAGTTTAGCCACTAAGAGCACTGATTACTTTTACAGAGGACTTGGATTCGGTTCCCAGCATCCACATGGTAGCTTATAACTACCAGCCTGGTCTACATAGTGAGTTCCAGGACAGCAGGGGCTACAGAGAGACCCTGTCTCAAAAAGACTGCCCCTGCAAAAAACATTCATACACATTAAATAAAATAAATAATTTTTTATATATTGGTTTTTATTTTATGTAAGTGTATTGCCTGCATGTATGTAAGTGTACCCATGTTGTGCAATGCCTGTGGAGGTCAAAAGAGGGAGTCAGTTGTTAGCTGCCATGTGGGTGCTGGGAACTGAACCTGGGTCCTCTGCAAGAGCAGCCAAGGCAAGCTGAGATTTAGAGCAGAGCTGGCCAGAAGAAAGGCTGCATGCATTGTAGGCAGCAGAATTGAAGGGGCAGGGCTACCCAAAGCTGTTGAAGTCCAGATGATGTCTTTAAGAGCTCCAGAGACTGGAGAGCAAGCTGCAGGAGGTGTTTTCCCTACTGGGTTCCAGTCTTGCTTTGGTCTGGTGTTTCCTTACCAGGCCTCCCATTTCCTTGCCATTCCTCCACTGCTGAATGGGAATTTTTATTCCATGCCATTGTACGTTGGATACATGTAACTTGTTTTTTTTTTTTTTTTTCATTTTATAGGGTCCCACAGATAAAAGTTTGTCTTGAATCCCTCAAAACAGTTTGGACTTTTGAACAGTATTGGAACTGTGAGATTATGGCAACTTTTACAAACAAACTACAGTTTGTTTTTCTGAAACAGAGTATCTTGTAGCCTAGGTTGTCCTCAAACTTACTATGTATCTGAGGATGACCTTGAACTCCTAATTCTCCTGTCTCTATCGCCCAAGTGCTGGGATTACAGATGTACACCACCATCAGGCCTGTGTCAATTAAATGTATTTTTTATTACCAGATCAACATGAGGGGGCCAGCAAGATGGCTCAGCAAGTAAAGGCACTTGTTGCAAAGGCCTGGTGATCTGAACAGGATTTCTGGAACCCGAATAAAGGTGGAAGGAGAGAACCAACTCCACAAAGTTGTCTTCTGACCTCCACATAAGCGACGTGGCATGAGTCCACATGTATACACAAACACACACAACAATTTTTTTATTTTTTTGGTCTTTTGAGAGAGGGTCTCCCTGTAGCCCCAGCTGTCCTGGAACTCACTATAGACCAGGCTGGCCTTGAACTCACAGAGATCTGCCTGCCTCTGCCTCCCAAGTGCTGGGATTAAAGGCGTGCACCACCACGGCCGGCTACACAACAATTTTAAAAAATATTTTTTTTTTATTTTTTACATGTATGAGTGTATTGCCTGCATGTGTATAAGTCCGCCCATGTTGTACAATGCCCCTGGAGGTCAGAAGAAGGCATTGGAGCCTCTGGAACTAGAGTTACTGATGTTTATCAGCTGTGCCATGTGGGTGCTAGGAATCAAACCCAGTCCTCTGCAAGAGCAGCCAGTGTTCTTAACTGCTGAGCCATCTCTCTAGTCCCAGTAATAACACTTTTTAAAAAGATGGTTGTGGTGGCGTAGCCTTTAACTCACCACTTGGGAGACAGAGGCAGGCAGATCTCTGTGAGGTCAAGGCCAGACTGGTCTACATAGCAAGTTCTAAGACAGCTGGGGCAACAAGGAGACCCTGTCTCAAAAAAAAAAAAAAAAAAAAAAAAAAAAAAAAATCAGAATGAAACTCCAGAGGCCAAGGTGGAATGTTTAAAAGTGTGTTTGGGGTTAGAGAGATAGCTCAGCAGTTAAGCACACTCTGCTGCTCAGTTCCCAGCATCCATAGGGTGGCTAACAATTGTCCATAACTCCAGTTCCAGGGGATATGATGCCCTCTTCTGACCTCTGAGGGCACTGCATGACACAGGTGCATTTACATACATGCAGGCAATATACCCATACATATAAAGTAAAAAATAATAATAACCCCCCTCAAAAAAAAATCTTTAAAAAAAGTGATGTGAAGCCGGGCGTAGCAGTGTACATCTTTAATCCCAGCATTCGGGAGGCAGAAGCAGGCAGATCTTTGTGAGTTCAAGTCCAGCCTGGTCTACAAAGCAAGCTCCAGGCCAGTTGGGGCTATAAGGAGACACTGTCTCAAAAAGACCAAAATAAAGAAGTGATGTGTGATGTGTTTGGGTGTCAAGTTAATGAGGGCTGGGCTTATGATAGTTAATATTCATTGCCAACTGGATTTGGAATCACCTAGGAAACATACCTCTAGTTATATCTGTAGGATGTTTTTAGGGAGATTTGATTGAGAAGGGAAGACTCACCTTGATTGTGGAAGGCATCATCCCATGGCTAGGGCTGGACTGAATTTTAAAAAGAAGCAGGCCAGCTGAGCACCAGCATTCATCCCTCTCTGCTTCCTGACTAGATACAATGGAACCATCCTTCCCTGTCATGATAGACTCTGTCCCTGAGCCAGGAGCCAAAATAAACCTTCCCTCCCTGAAGTTGCTTCTTGTAAGGTATGTGGTTATAGCAAGGAGAAAAGTAATAATACATGATCTAAGGTGGAAAGCCCACATCTGGTGATAAGCTTCTTTTTTTTTTTCCTTTGTAATGTTAGGGATCAAACCCAGGGACCTTGCACATGCTAAGCAGGAATTCTAGCATTGCTTTCTGGAGACAGAGTCTCACTGTGTATCCCAGACTGTCTTTAAAGTGGGAATTCTCCTACCTCAGCTTCCCAAGTGCTGAGATTACAGGCATGCCTACCATGTCCATTTGGTACTTTCTTACAAAGCTAAGCACAGTGTAGCATGGCATGTCTACCCTACAAGTGGTGGTAAAGGTGGTAGTTGCTTTTTTTCCCTCCCCTCTTCTACTGGCTAGAGGATTTTTGTAATCCAGGAACTGTTACAATTTGGGATGGGGACATGCCTTTCTCTTCCTGTGTCTTTCTGCTCTGTCTTCCAGGATGAATCAGCGATGCCCCCTGGAGGTGACTGAGTCCCTTTCCAAAGAAAAAGCAAATCCTTGTTCACACAAGGATTTGTACAAGGTTTAGGTTGCTGGTTCATGACCCTCATGCTGCCTAATTCTGGAATTAGAAATTCTGGAATTAGAGGCTGAGGGTGTACAGTGCTTGCCTAGCATGTCTCCAGGATTTAAACGAAACAAAAAGCCCCCATCATTGAATGTTGAATTTATTTTTTGTTTTTTTTGTGTGTGTATTTAAAGACAAATGGCTCTGTGGTGAGGAATGTTTGCTGTTCTTCCAGAGGACTTGGGTTCAATTCCCAGCACCCACATGGCAGCTAACAGGCATCTGTAACTCTGGTTCCAGGGGATCCAACACCCTCTTCTGACCCCTGAAGGCTTTGCATGACACAGGTGCACATACATACATGCATGCAGAACATTCATACACATAAAATAATTTTAAAACATTCTTGGGGCTGGAGAGATGACTCAGTGGTTAAGAGCACTGACTGCTCTTGCAGAGGACCCGGGTTCAATTCTCAGTACCCACATGGAGGCTAACAACCATCTATAACTCCAGTTCCAAGGAAATCCAATGTCCTCTTCTGACTCCGTGGGTACTGACAGACATGGATGCACTTATACACATGGAGGCAATATACTCATACACATAAAGTAAAAATAATAAATAAAAAAATTTTTTTGTCTTTTTGAGACAGAGTCTCGCTGTAGCCACAGCTGGCCTGGATTCACTATGGAGACCAGGCTGGCCTCAAACTCACAAAGATCTGCCTGCCTCTGCCTCCCGAGAGCTGGGATGAAAGGCATGTACCACCACCATGCCCAGCATAAAATATTTTTTTAAAGAAACCCAAATTCTGCCGGGTGTGGTAGCGCACGCCTTTAGTCCCAGCACTCAGGAGGCAGAGGCAGGCAGATCTCTGTAGGTTCAAGGCCAGCCTAGTCTACATAGTGAGTTCAGGTCAGCTGGGACTATGGGGAGACCCTGTCTCAAAAAGACAAAAAAAACAAAAAACAAAAAAAACCCCACCAAATTCTGGGGCTGGAGAGATGGCTCCAGTTGAGAAGACTGACCGTTCTTGCAGAAGACCCAGATTCGAATCCCAGTACCCACATGGCAGCTAACAACTGCCCATAAGTCCATCTCCAGGGACACTCTCTTCTGACTTCCTCAGGCATTGCACAACACAGGTGCATTTACCTACATGCAGGCATAACACTCATACACATAAAATAAAAATAATAATAAAAAAATATATTTAAAAAACCTAAATTCTTTATCTGTTTTGGGTTTTTTGTTTGTTTTGGTCTTTTTTGAGACTGGGTCTCCCTGTAGCTCCAGGGTGGCCTGGAACTCCCTTATGTGAACTAGGCTGGCTTCTCTGCCTCTGGGATTGCTGGGATTAATCCTTTAAAGGCATGCATCACCACACCCAGCTGTTTTGGGTGTTTGGTTGTTTGTGGTTTTTTGAGATGGTCTCCCAGCAGGCTTGGAAGTCCTTATGTAGAGATCTGCCTGCCTCTGCCTACTGAGCACCGGGATTAAAGGCATGTGCCACCACACCCAGCCTAACCCTTTAGTAGTGTAAATTGTCTTTAGAAACAGGAATAAACGGGAAAAAAGGGATACCTCTATAGTGGGAAAAAATTGAGAAATACTGCCTGAGTCATGTGATCACGGTCAATATCAACATGGTTAAGCCCTGCTGACAGTATGTACAAGGAAAGTTTGAGAAACTGTCATAGTTAAGAAGAGGAGCTATGACAATTAAATGTAATTAAGTATTCTAGATGTGATCCTGGATCAGAAAAGGGAGTCTCAACAAAAACAAAAGAAACCTGAATAAAGTATGGACTTCCGTCAGAAATAATGAATCAATATTTTTTCATCATTCATAGCAATATAGCATATTAATGAAAGTTAGTAATATTAGGGAAAACTGCATGGAAGGCACATTAGAAAATTTATTATCTTTATAGATTTTCCGTACAATTTTTTTTTTTTTTTTTTTGGTCTTTTTGAGACAGGGTGTCTCTGTAGCCCCAGCTGGCCTGGAACTAGCTATTGTTGACCTGGCTGGCCTCTAACTCACAGTGATCCACTTGCCTCTGCTTCCCAAGTGCTGGGACTAAAGGCGTGTGCCAACCACACTGAGCCTGTACAGTGTTCTGAAAGAAATTAAGTTTACTTTAAAAAAAAAAAAAAAACACCTTAGCCAGGCGTGGTGGCACACACCTTTAATCTCTGTGAGTTCAAGGCCAGCCTGGTCTACATAGTGAGTTCCAGGACAGCTGGGAGACCCCCCCCCCCAAAAAAAAAAACACCTTAAAAGCTGTTGCTCTCCAGGGCATCTGCTTTTAAAGGCTGCAAGCTTAAGCCTGCAGCTCTGAACCTTTAGATTCAGAAGGATTTGATGAAAGACAGATGATCCAGGTTCCATCTGCAGAGCATCTGGTTTAGAGTGAGGCTAGAGAGCACATTTCTAAGTTCTGGGGTAATGCTGTGGCTGCTGCTGCCCGGGGAACCACAGTAGCTTTAAACTCAAGATCTGAAACTAGGTGCAGTGTCACTCTAAGGCTAGGTGTGGTAACAAGCCTGATCTCTTCAGTCCTCAGCCAGCCTAGATGACACATAGCAAGATCCTGTCACACAAACAAAAACAAAACAACAAAAGAAATGACTGAGCTGTGGGCCCCAGAGCATCTAGGAACTCCTAGCCTAGAGAGGACCAAAAATTAACAACTGCTAACCAAAATGAGGACAGTAGGTTTATGTTTGAGGAGCAGAATTGAATGGCAGAGGCTGAATGTGTAAATTTTGGAAAAGCCTTATATGTCAGATGATCTAGGTGCAGCATGTCCTGGAGATAACCAAAGAAAGGCGACTGGGGACTCCAGGAAGTGAGAACAGGTCTGTCAGCTCCTGACTTTCCAGCAAATCAGCTCCTGACTTTCCAGCAAAGCCGATTACTGAGCATGTAATACAAGCCCAACACTTCCTTTGGCATTATGTCCAACAGATAGTCCCTTTCTCATTTTGCAAAGGAAGGGGGCCTCTGAGAGCTTAAGTAACTTGCTCGTCAACATCCAGATGGTAGGCAGGAAGATCCAAACTGAAACTCTGTGCTAAGTTGGGTAGCTGTCAATCAAGTAAGCCTTCCCTCGGCCTCTTCCTGCCGCCCAGAAGCTATTCCCCGCGGCCCATCCTCCCACCCCCCGACCCCTGCCTTCTTTCTCCAAGCCTTCTCTCAGGGTTCTTTCCAAGTCAGTGCCTTTCCTTGAAAGTTCATTTGTGATTAACCAGACACATGAAGCAAGAACTACAGACAAGAAAATCAGGCTCTCCAACCCGTTACTTGCTTTCTGTAACCTAAGCCTCGAGGGGAGAGGGGAATGAAATCCTTGCCTAGGCCTGTCCGGCCTTCTCTAGGTCGCTGTGATGATCAAGAGCTTACTTAATAAGATCAAGCTCGGTTCCCTGGCTCTCCTTCAGGCCTCTTCCACGGCGCCTACAGCCAGCCACACCCTGGCGCTAGAACCTACAAACACTATTCCGCCTTAGGAGCTGGGTGCGGTCCAGCAGGCGGTTCCCATCTCCCCGGCGGGCCCGAACGCAGCTTCCGGGCTATCCCCCCCCCCCCGTCACCTCACTCCGCTCCCCTGCCCGCCCCCCCACTCGAACAGCTGGGCGTGGCTGCGGTCAGGCAACCCTAAACTGAGGTGACCCTAGGCTAGAGGGAGACGGCCGGGAACCACAACCTGCGAGAGAAGCTGCCCAACCCTCTGCGCTCAGCCTCAGCATCCGCCTAGTAACCCACGGTCCACACACCCCCACCCCGGCTCCCAACCGGTGACAAATCCTCTTTGCCTCGGGCACCCTTCCGGAGCAGGAGGGGGCTCCGGGCTCTGGCGCCGGAGCAGGGAGAGTTAACCCGACCCGGGCAGCAGAGGCCGAGGGCCGGACCGCGGAGAGCGCCTCCCATTGGCCGCGGAGCCGGCTCTACGCTGATTGGCAGAGGCGCTCGGCTGCAGCTCTAGCAGAGTCCTTATTGGCGCTGGGTTCCTGGGACTGGAGTGTGGCGGCCCGGCCTCCGCAGGCTACTCTGGTGAAGGTGCTCCAGCTCCCGTAGCTACCTTGGGACGCTCATCTCGAGTTGGAATCCCCATTTCCTTCGCGATCCACCTGTCGTTGCTGTCCCGGGGACACCCCGGGTCTTCTCTCGGATCCTTTTCCTCTTTGCTGTTTTCGTTTTTCCTGCCTCTCCCGCTACCATTTCCCAACTCTGCATTTTCCCTTTGCTACTCCCCTGGTCCCTCTCGCTTGTCAACCGGGGCATCCCACAAGCCAGCTTCTGACTTCTGCCCCGCCTTGATTCCAAATCCCTTGGGAAACGGGGCCTTCTCACCAGACTCTCCTACACGCCTCTTTCTTCCCTCTTTGCCACGCTCTGACACCTCCCCCGCCAAGTTCCCACTAACCTTACTTCATTTTTTGACATTTGACACTTAACTCAAGACCTCTTAATTTCTACTTCTTGCAGCCTGGACTGCAAAAGCCAGATGTTGCCCTGATATCCATCTCTGCTGTCTGTGGCCACTGCTTACCCCTACCATGGACTTCTTGATGAGTGGTCTGGCAGCCTGCGGAGCCTGTGTGTTCACCAATCCCCTGGAGGTTGTGAAGATCAGAATGCAACTGCAGGGTGAACTGAAAGCCCCGGGCACCTACCAGCGCCACTACCGAAACGTCTTCCACGCCTTCTTCATCATCGGCAAGGTAGATGGCCTGGCTGCCCTGCAGAAGGGCCTGGCCCCTGCACTCTTGTACCAGTTCCTTATGAATGGCATCAGACTGGGCACCTACGGGCTGGCAGAGGCTAAGGGATACCTGCGCACGGCTGAAGGCACCATCAGCCCAGTCCGGAGTGCTGCAGCTGGGGCCCTGGCTGGAGTCATGGGAGCCTATCTGGGGAGCCCCATCTACATGGTAAGGAGCCGAGGTCTTGCCTGGGGACTTCAGGGCAGGCCCTTGGTGTAGGGTGGGAGTTTGTCCTTACAAGGACATTGGTGGCAAGGTGCTGTCCCCCTGCATGCAAGGAAGGGCACAAGAAAATGCTGGTAGGCTCAGGGCCTTCCAATCTGCCCTATACACACCCACCCAACAGACTCCCTGCAATGTGTTGATGAGGATTATGGACTTTTGGGGGCTTGGAAGGTGTTGTTTGTTGAGGAAAGATCTCCACATACAGTGGTGTCAAAGTCCCTCTGTAGCCCAGGTAGGCTTCAAACTCACAGCCCAACTTCAGTCTCCCCAGTGTTTGATTACAGATGTGCATTGCCACATTTGGCTACAAATGAGCTTTGAATCACTTTCTAGAACTCAAATTCTGGCTCTGAAATAATATTCATTGTTGAGCTTCAGTTGCCACATCTATAAAACAGGAATAACTGTAGTAGGCTTTTTGTGCTGTTATTGGGGGGATTATAGTGAAAAATAATATGATGCAGGGTGAAGCACCAGTACAGCTCCCAGTACAGGGTAAGCATTTTGACAGTATCGCTGATTGTTTTGTTTGATTTTGGTTTTTGAGACAGGCCTGACTATATGGTCAGGCTTATCTGGAACTCTCTCTGTAGCCCAAGCTGTCCTCAAACTCTTGATCCTCCTTGCTCTGCCCCCAAGTGCTGAGAATACAAACATGTGCCACCATGCCCAGTGGAAATGTAGCTTTTATTGTTTTATGGTTATTATCTAATGTTGAACTTGGCTTTGTGTACATGAGGATGAAGAATTTTAGTAACATACATCATTGAGTGTAGGTTTAGGAAGGTCCTGGGCATCACAGAATTATAGTTTCATAGTTTATTCCTTTGAGTTAACAGATGTAGGTAAAAGGCTGGGAGCCTGAGGCCCAGAGAGGGAAAGTGACCTGTTCAAGGTCACACAGCTGCTTATTGCTGGTACTAGGCCATGTGAGAGAGAAGGAAGTCAACCTGGTCTATCTCCTAGGATGTGAGATTTAGGGACAGAGGCCATATCAAAGTCAGCTGAATACAATACTCCTGTGTGTTCTGGGAGCCAAAGAGCACATTTTGGCCAGTCTGACAGGGAGTCTGGTGGGGGTGGCAGCTGGAGATCCGATCAGGAATGGGAACTGGCATTCAGGTCTTACTTAACATCTAGTCTTAGGAAATATTGCCACTCTCCAACCTCCATTCCCCAACCCCAGCCCCAAGGGAAGGAGGATGTGGAGGGGGTGGGATATCTGGTAGTGCTAGGAGATCTTTCCCCTGGGACTGAAGCCAAGGGACACAGAGTCTCAGGACCAATTTGTTAAGTAGGAACAACAATAATTATCAGATTAGAAGGACATTCATTGCTTAATACCCTAGAGGAAGTGTGAGGGGCTCAAATGCTTGGGTCTCTAAAGTGGGAGGACAGCCCCTGGGGCACAGGCTGAAATACTCTCTTGTCCCCAGGTGAAGACACACCTACAGGCACAGGCAGCCTCTGAAATTGCTGTAGGGCACCAGTATAAGCATCAGGTGAGGGGTCCCCAAATCACTGGAGTGCCAGACCATTCGCTCCCACTTCCTCCTAGCTTTCTGTCTGTACCTGGCAGCTCCCACCCTGATCACTCTTCTGTCTACCCCATCAATGTCTGCCCCTGGAGCTCACCCTGATTCTCATGTACCTTTATTTGTTCCTCAAATCTTCACCTGTTTCTCCTGCCCCATTCTCTTGACCTGCTAATGTCTTCACTTCCATACCTCCAGCCTGTATCTGGGGTGGCAAGTGGTGGTAGACACCTGAGGGTGCCTAGTCTGGCTCTAAGCCTACATTGAACTAGTTGTCCAGACAACAGTTGCATGTTAAGAACTAATCCTTAAGCCAGGCGTGGTGGCGCACGCCTTTATTCCCAGCATTTGGGAGGCAAAGGCAGGCGGATCTCTGTAAATTCAAGGCCAGCCTGGACTACATAGTGAGTTCCAGGACAGCTGGGGCTACAGGGAGACCCTGTCTCAAAAAGACCAAAAAAAAAAAAAAAAACCTGATCCTACTGAGGTGACTGAAACCCACCCCTACCGTCTTCCCCCCACCAGGGCATGTTTCAGGCACTAACAGAGATTGGCCAGAAACATGGTCTGGTGGGGTTGTGGCGTGGGGCCGTGGGCGGCCTTCCCAGAGTTCTCGTCGGTTCTTCTACCCAGCTGTGCACCTTCTCATCTACCAAGGACCTCTTGAGCCAGTGGGAGGTACTGCCCGGGGAAGGGGTGGGGCCAACCCTAGAATGGGGCAGAGAGCACGCAAAGGGAGGTGGGCCCTGCAGGGGATGGTGCCAAGGTTCAAAAGTGAGGGAGCAACAGGAGGGCTTGGGGGGTGGTCATTGAGTCCTTAAAATTCTCATCACTTCTTCCCAGAAGGGGTACCTGAGCCCTCTGGGTACTCTGGCCTTCCTCCTGCAGTGTTATCACACTGTGTAATCACTGGTGAAGTGGAACCTCCCTGAGTTAGCAGCTGTGTCCCCAGGGCATGGTCTTTCCTACCCTTGGATTGGATGACTGCTTAGTTAATAAAGTTCTTCTTCTCCCCTATAGATCTTTCCTCCCCAGAGCTGGAAAGTGGCTCTGGCAGCTGCCATGGTGAGTGGCATCGCAGTAGTCCTGGCCATGACACCCTTTGATGTAGCCAGTACAAGGCTCTATAACCAACCCACAGATACTCAGGGCAAGGTAAGGGAGTACTCTGGGGTGCAGGCTGACAGGAAAAGCTGGAGGTGGGGGAGCAGACTGTGGGTGCATGTGGGTCAAAAGCCACCTGCAGAGGTGAGACTGGTGGACTCTGACAAGCTCCTTCCCTGTGCTCTCCCTCCCTCTCCAATATGCTCCAGGGCCTCATGTACCGGGGGATCCTGGATGCTCTGCTGCAGACAGCTCGGACAGAGGGCATTTTGGGCATGTACAAGGGTATAGGTGCCTCCTATTTTCGCCTTGGCCCCCATACCATCCTCTCCCTCTTCTTCTGGGATCAGCTGCGCTTCTTCTACCACTCATACACTAAATAACAGTCACTTTCCTATACTCCAAATCAATGCTCCTTGGACACTTCTGCCTCTCCTCCTGTCTTGGTGACTACTGACCATGTGATTTTTCAACCATCTGAGGGGGAAAGCCAAGCACACTCCCAATCTGTTCTCTCAGGGTTGAATCACTCTGAGCAGTAGTTTCTGTCCTTTCCTTGGATGTTGCTTTAAATCTTCCCACACATCCCTCTGTCCACTTCACACCCGTCTCAGGGTTGAATCAGTCACTCCAAAGTGCATTTTCACTGCCAGTCTTGGGTCCCTCCTGCTCCTGGGCACAGCTTTAAATTCCCCCTTCTAAAACCAAAGGAAATTGGGGAGACCCAGGTGTCCTCTTAGAGTCAAAGCCACAGAAATTATGTTGGTTATAAAGCAAGTTTATTTCTGCAGAGGAATGTCTTATGTTGACGTCCAGGAAAGTAGAAGGAAACTCAGGTATTCAAATTCCATCTCCCCCTCTCAGAACTGGGCCCCTAAGTCCTCTGCAGCAGCATGATGGGCTTCAGCATCTTTACTGGGGACCAAAGATGTTGGGATCATGAAGGGTCAAACTGGTCACCAGCTGTTCAAAGTTACCCAAGCTCCAGGGTGGACATGACAGATTTTCAGGGCCAAGAGACCTGTTGTCAGAGCTTAGGGTAGGGGAACAGAGGGAGAAAGAACATGGTCTAGGCCTAAGGTTTGGAAGATCCCACTTCCTGTTCCCCAGAGAACCAGGAATCTGAGACCCCAAGCCTGTGATCCAACTCTGCCTCCTTGAAGGAGCCCACCAGCCAATTTTTCTATGTGGCCCACCCAGCCTAATTTTTCCTGGGGACCCAATTGTGAAATTCCCACCCTTCTTCCTTACGGGGGTTGATTGAAGGTGAGCAAGAGATCAGTCTGGTACTGGGGCAGCCGCAGTAAGGCCTGATGCAGCATGACATTCTTTGCTACCTAAAGGAATCGGAATCAGGATGCTTATCCAGATCCCTGGCACTACCCCTCCCCCTCTAGGGCATCCCACATGCCTTGGCCCTCACCTGCTGGTTTTCTTTAGCTACCTGCTGTTTGCCAGAAAGGAACCAGGCATCTTGACAGCAGCCCCTCATGGCCAAGTTCTCCAAACTGAGAGGTTGCACAGACTCCACTTGCACCGCCCTAGCCCCCTGCACCCCGCCAACGTCCTCAAAATGGTACCTGGAGTGGAAGGGGGCATGGGCTGGGAGGGGCATCTCTCAACCCCACCCTTGAACATGTTTCTTTTTTTAGTCTTTTTGAAACAGGGTCTCACTATGTAGAGCAGGCTGGCCTTGAACTCACGGAGATCCGTCTGCCTCTCCCTCCCAACTCCTGGGACCACTGGCGTGCGCTACCACGCCCTGCATATGTTTAAGTCTTAGGCCTCCCTCTCTTCAGGCCGTGGGGTGTTATTGCCCTTGGGGTTCTTGTCCTGAATAACCGTCCAGCCATCGGTCCCGCCCACCTCCTCGGGTCCAGGCCTCCCATTGGCCAGCTACGCCCCCCGCCCCACTCACCGCGCAGCCGCTTCGCCCCGCACGTGGGCCTGCAGCTCCAGAAGTTCCACGATCAGGCTCTGGTCGGTCACCGGATGGCAGAAAACTTCTTGGTTGTCCGGAACCGGTCGGAGGTCGCTGGAGAGGGGCAGGGAGACCCTGTTTGTCTCAGGCTTCTTCCCGCAACCCACCCGACCGGCCTCCGGGGCCGCCTGGGTTTCCTCACCTCACATCAATGGCTCCAGGAGGGAGGATGGCGGAGAAGGCGCCCCCGAACAGTGGACAGTCTCTGGTGGGCTCCATAGCCTGGGACTAGAGTATGGGCATTAGAAAGGTTTAAAGGAAACCTACAGGGGCCTTCGAGACATCTCCACCCTGGGTTCCCGCAACAGCCACGGCCTCCGCGCTTGCTTAGCCCTGGGCCTTTAAGATTTTGCCACGCCCTATGATCGCGCTGGCCTATCAGCGCCTGCGCTCTGGAGAGCCCCCACCCTTTTGGAGAGAACTGGGTGGGGATAAGGGATATGGTGTGCTGATCCGACCTGTGTTTAGGATTTCCGAAGCCTGCGGTGGGTCAGTCGCCATGTCCGCCACCTTCTTTAAAGGAGTCGCACCTTCTAAAATCACTTGAGATTATCCCTGATAACAGTGGTTCAAGAGGCCTGTAGGTGGAGTCTCCTGAGTGAAGGGAGAATCGTTTGGGGGTGTCCTGGGGCCCCTTAACCGCTAGTGGGTTGCCAACCAGACCTCTAATTCCAAGATCCCATGCTGGGAATTAAGGAAACAATAGGCCCAGGTGCGGGTCTGGCTTCAGACCTCAAGCCTTGACACCCAACCTGAGGATTATGGTTCTAATCCCCTTCAATCTTCCTCCTTAGAGGGTGAGAGAAAGCCTCTCCCCAAGAACACCTGGACCAAAGCGCAGATTAAACTGTGTTTTCCTCTTACAGATTTATAAAGTGTTCTTGAAGTATTTGTTCAACTTCATCCTTCAGTTAATTTCTCCATTCATCCTTGATCCCTAGCACCTGACATAACGTTTAGAGCATATCAGTCCTGGTATATTGTTGCACTATTAAATAAACCTAGTGCCAATGCCTGGAAACCAGGAAGATGCCCATGCCCTCGTGGTTTCTAGATGGCATCTACTTCCCAGCCAAGAACTGGGCAAGGAGATTCTTGTCCACCCGCCCCCACTCCTGACTCTAATGATCTAGTGAAATGGAGCCACAGGTATTTATTGATGCCTTGCTTTGCCAGTCCCTACTTGAAGGCCTAGCAATAAAAAAGTAAAGCCTTATGGGGTGTATAAGTACCAATGGAGTTTGCTTTGAGTCTTGACTTCCTGAGGACTTCCTAGAGGTATTCTAGCCAGGACATAAGTGTAGAAACTTGGAGGTTTGAGGTGCCTGAAATGCAAATATATCAGCTCGGGGTGGATGAGTAGGTGGATGGCAGAGAATTGTGAACATGGCCAAGTATGGAGAATTTTATTTGTTGTTTGTTTGCAGTGCTCAGAGTTGAACCCAGGGCCCAGGGCCTCACAATGCTAGGCAATGTTAGAAATGCATTTGAGAATCTCAAGAAAATGACCTCACAATCCAAAATAT
This sequence comes from Nannospalax galili, assembly GCF_000622305.1. NCBI lineage: Eukaryota > Metazoa > Chordata > Mammalia > Rodentia > Spalacidae > Nannospalax > Nannospalax galili. The sequence goes on from NW_008357929.1 coordinate 7,698,222, forward strand.
TTTGGCAAGGCAAGGGTAGAGTTTTACCTCGGTGGATGGGAACATAGCTGCTCTAAATCCAGCAAGCAAGCACACCCAGTGAAGATCCCACTGGGTCTTTATTCCAAATGCAAAGAGGTCCTGTATCAAACTCTGAGTGGTCAGAGCTCATGGTTGGCTAACTCAAAGTGATGCAGTTGATAAGCATCACTGATAAGCAGAATATAATTTTCAGCACCAAGTACAACCTTGAATGTATATTTTGATTTCAAGAAGTATTGGTCTTAGGAGGAATTTGAATTTCTGACAAGTGGCTTCTTCGCAATTTTTTATGTGAAGTTTTGTCTTATTTAATTGATAGAAAAGACAGTATGTTTCTTTTATATCTCCCACAGGCAAGCTCTTTTCCCTGCTAGGCAATACTCCTATCACTGAGCTGTAACCCCAGTCTCTCTCTCTCTCTCTCTCTCTCTCTCTCTCTCTTAGATCAGACAGGCTGGCCCCCAACTTGTAATCTTCCTGCCTTAGTGCTCTGATCTCAAGTGTACACTACCATACCCAGTTTGTACTCCTTATTTCTTACTGTGGGCATCAGTTTTCTCAGCTTTTCCTCATCTCTAAAGCACTGTTAGAGCTGGAATGCGGCCAAGCGTGGTAGCATATGCTTTTAATTCCAGCACTTAGAAGACAGAGGCAAACAAATCTCTACAAGTTCAAGGCCAGCCTGGTCTACATAGTGAATTTTAGGCCAGTAAGAGTTACATGGTGAGGCCAAGAAAAAAAAAAAGAAAAAAAGGAAAGTATGTAATTTGCAAAAGGATTGAGGTGTGGATGTAGCTGAATCAGTCTGTTTCTGGGTGGGTACTAGGAACTAGATTTACTCCATGGGAGAAGGGATGCTGCAGGCTCCCATGGGATAGAAGGAGTTTGGCCACAAGGAACCAAGGGAGCCAGGGTCTCTCCATGCAGACCTCTGCCCCTCCCTCCCATTTCTGTCTGCATGTTATCTGTCCTTCCTGCCAGGGGCAACAGCTCTTAATTACTTTGTGAGCATTCAAGCAGATCAAAAGTCCTTAGGGACCACCAAGGACATAGGTGTTAACAGGATCATAGCACTGGATACCAGGGGTGGAGACCTATTCATGAGCCAAAGGATGCCAATCTAGAGAAGAGAGGGGAACAAGCCTTTTCAATTTATCCCTTTGGAGTTCCCAGCACTTCTCATCTCCACTGTGAGCCTCAGGCAGCTGAGGACCCCTGGTTCTCCTCAGTCTGTGAGCTCTTGGGACAGGATTAGATGGGCTATTCCAAATGATAGGAAGGAAATATGCCAAAACCCAGGGCTGGATTTCCCCTGGGAGATTGGGGTGGAAGGCCACTCTATCTTGGCAGATCTCTACTCTTGGCTCTACATCCTTCTCTTGGTATCTTTTACCTCTGCTGGCCTTCTCAATGCTGACACCCCAGTCTGTTCACAGTCAGACTCCCCAGGAAACTAGAGCTATCTAGGTCACTTGCCATTTGATCTAAAAGTACCTCTCTGGCAAGCTCTCCTGCCTGCCTCTCCCAGGCCCTCAGCCAGAGACCAGTGAAATCCTTGGTCCGGCTGGCTGTGGCTAGACGATGAGTATCATGGGACAAATCTCAGTCGACAGAGATGGCACGAGGCTGCTTTTCTCAGGGCGTGAATGTGTGTCCAGCTCTTAGCCTGCCCGCTAGTGGCAGCAGACCCACAACTGGTACCGATTGATTCTGGGCTCTGGGACAGTCCCTTCCCTTTGAAGGCACCAAAAGATGGACTCAAACCTACAGATAGATGATGCAACACCCAATGTAAGACACATCCTTTATGGAAGAGTTAGGGCAACATATTTCTATTATGCAGGAGTTTTAAGCCTCTGTTTCTACTGTGAACCTCTGAGATTTTGGTGAAACTCATGAACCCCTACTTAGAATGTTTGTAAATTTTAAAATAAACTGTATAAGAACATAAACTATTCAGGTTTTTTATTTTATGTGTATGAGTGTATTGCCTGCATGTAGGTAGGTAGGTGTGCCCACGTACAATGCCAGTGGAGGCCAGAAGAGAGCATTGGACCCCTAGAACTGGAATTACAGATGGTTGTTAGCCGCCGTGTGGGTGCTGGGAATCAAACTTGGGTCCTCTGCAAGAGCAATCAGTGCTCTTAACCACTGAGCAATCTCTCCAGCCCCTTATTTAGGTTTTTTAAGATGTATTTGTGTCTGTTTGTCTGTCTGCCATATATGTGCAGGTGCTCTCAGAAGTCAGAAAAGGGCATCAGATCTCCCGGGAGCTGGAATTACAGGCAGCTGTGAGCCTCCTGCTTGGATCCAAACTCATCCTCTAGAAGAGCAGCAAGTGCTCTTAACCACAAAGCCATCCAATCAGCCCCATCCTTTTGGGTTTCTTTGGGGGTCAGGGGGACAGGGTCTTGCTATATATCCCTGTCTGGCCTGGAACTTGCTATATATCCCAGGTTGGTCATTAACTTGAGGCAGTCTTCCTCACCCAGCTTCCCAAATGCTAGGAAATATTACTAATTTACTTTTTTTTTTTTGAGACTAGGTCTCACTCAGGCTAGCCTGGATCTCACTATGTTGCCAAGGATGACCTTGAACTCATAGAAATCTTCCCTCAGCCTCCTGAGAGTGCTAGGATTACAGATATAAGCCACCATGCCCAGCTAAAGTAGACTAAATTATTTAAATATACTAATCAAAATTCAAAATTTAACCAGATATGGGGCTCTGTAATGGAGGTGGAGGCAAGAGAACCTTGAGTTCGGGGTCAGGCTGGCCTACATAGAAAGTTGCAGGCCAGGGGCTCTATTCAATCCCACTACAAAATAAACCAGGTGGCCTGTGCCTATACTTGAGAAGCAGAGGCAGAAGGATAAAAAAATTCAGTCATGGCTGGAGAAGGGGCTCAGCAGTTAAAAGCCACTGACTGCTCTTGCAGAGGACCCAGGTTCAATTCCCAGCACCCACATGGTGTCGACGAACCGTCCTTAAGTCCAGTTCCAGGGGAGTCCAAAGTCCTCTTCTGACCCCCGCGGCATTGCACAACATGGGTGCACTCACATACATGCAGGCAATACACTCATACACATAAAATAAAAATAATAAATATTTTTAAAAAGAAAAGAATATGTACTACTCTTGCAAAGGACCTGAGCTCAGTTCCCAGCTCCCATGCTGGGTGGTTACTTGTGACTCCAACTCCACGGAATCCAGTGCCATCTTCTGGACTCCATAGAACCTGCACTCACATGTGTACATTCACACACACCATTTTCCAAAACATTTTTTTTTTGTTTGTTTTCTTGAGACAGGATCTCTCTGTAGCCCCAACTGGCCTGGAACTCATTATGTAGATAAGACTAGCCTCAATCTCACAGAGATCCACCTGCCTCTGCCTCCCAAGTGCTGGAATTGAGGTGTACACCACCATGCCTGGCTAAAATCATATATATATATATGGTCTTTTTGAGACAGGATCTCCCTGTAGCCCCAGCTGTCCTGGAACTCACTATGTAGACCAGACTGGCCTTGATCTCACAGTGATCCGCCTACTTATGCCTCCCAAGTGCTGGGATTAAAGGTATGCTCCACTACATCTGGCAAAATACATATTTTTAAAAAGGAAGTTCAAGGTCATACTTGGCTGCATAGAGAGTTCAAAGCCATGGTACCCTGGCAAGCCAAAGGCTTGGGGTGGTACCCTGGCAAGCCAGGGATGGGGATATTGTTAGTGATAGAGTGTCTAATGATTAACCCTTAGATTTGGGGGAAAAAATTAGGGGGAAGAAGGAAGGCAGTTAGAACAGACGTTTTCTTTCCCATTCTGTTTACATTGCCGATCAAAAGGGAAGCTAGGGCATTTTTTTTTTCCTGGCAAAACACTATTCAGATAACTATTTAAATAATTTCTCATTGCTTCTAAGCATTAGGCAAACACCATAATTGATATTTTCATGTGGTATGGTAGCTTAAGGCCTATAATTCCAGTACTTGGAAAGCTGAGGTAAGATTGCCACAAATTTGATGCCAGCCTGGGCTACATAGTAAGTTTCAGGCTAATTGGAGCTATATTGTGAGACCCTCAAAAAATATTCATATTTCCATATGCCCGTTATACTACCAGGGAGGTGATGGGAAACAAAAAAAAAATTTACTCATTGATGAGGGTGGTATCCCCATGACCTTAATGCCTTCCACTAGGCCAACCTCTCAACATTGCTACATTGGAGACCAAGCTTCAATAGGAGTTGTGGTAGGGACAAGCCTATTCAAATTGCAGTACCAAGAACACAGCTCCCATCCACCTCCACCCCCACCCCCAGAGAGAATTGCATATCCTACCAACTCGGTTCTGGTAACCCTTAGTTGCAACTTCTCATCAGATTCACGACCTCTTGCTTCTCACACCTGTCTCAACACACATTCCAGAGGTAGAGAGAAGCCAAACTAAGAGATGACAGGGCATGTGGTATCAGATGTCAACCTGGTGGCCTATCCTGAGTCTGAGGAAGGGTAGAGAGGGAAGGACCCAGTACATCTCTTCAGAATCCCATGAATCCCAGTGGGTAAGAGTAGCCCACAATGACGAGTAGGGATTTCTTTGGTCTACACTCTAGGCCAGGATATAAGCCTTGTTCTTGGGCCAAATTAGGCAGCACCTGTCCTTTCCTTTGGAACCCCTTCCATTTTGGAAATCATCAGGATCTAGTATATAAAGGCCTACAAGCTGAACCTTCTGACCTGTTTTGTTTGGCCAAAGTGAGGTACTGGGAGAGTGAGGAGGACCTGCCACACTATGTTGGCAAAGGGAGGACTTTGCCTCAGGGTGAAGATTGGACCAGCTCTGCTAGGACTCAGTGGGAGGAAAAAAAACAGAGCATTCTTTTTTTATCTATACCTTGGATACCTTCCAGGGCATCCCAGGATACTCAGGCAATGGAAAGCCACTCTACCGGTTAGACCTGACCATAGTGGCTATTCACTCCTTCTCTGCCATGCCCTTCAATGCCGGGCTCCCAGATTTGCACATTCACCCCATTCTTCCCCATCCATCCATCTACATTCCAGTACCTCAAACCTCATTTCCAGTACACATCCCTCCTGACTGCCTCCTAAATATCTCTACCAGCGTGTTTCACTGACATTTCAGACTCAACAATTCCTAAGCAAAGCACACCATGTTCCTCTCACTATTAGTGAAATGTTTGTGTACCCTGTGGTCCAGGAGGAAAGCCTGGGCTCTAGGCTTCACTACTGGCTTGCTCTCTTTTCCCCTCATCTCCTTTCTTATCCACTCCACCCCAATCTCCTTTCACATCTACTTCCTGGTGATTCTACCCTTCACTGGTTCTCAAATCCTTCCATTTTTCTCCATCTCCAATGCCACCACTGACCCAGGCCAGCACTATTTCTGTGTGGTCACTGTATAGCTTTCATACCAGACCTCCCAAATCTGGGGCTGGAAGCATAACTCAATTCAGAGGCTTGCCTAGCATGCATGAAGTCTTGGATGTGTTTCCTAACACTACATAAAACTAAGCATAGCGGCCCAGGCTTTTAATCCCAGCACTCAGAAGGCAGAGGTAGGCAGATCTTTGAGAGTTCTAGGCCAGTTTGGTCTATATAGCAAGTTCCAGGGCAGTCAGAGCTATATGGTAAGGGTGAGAACCTGTCTGAGCATGCACACACACACATACCACACACGAAAAACCAACCAAACCAGTGTGGTGCATTCCTGTAATCCCAGCTCTCAGGAGATGGAGGCAAGAGGATCAGAAGCTCAAGGTCATTCTTAATAACATAGCAAGTCTGAAGCCAGTATAGGCCTCAAAACACCAAAATCACAAATCTGTTCACATCTGTCCCCTACATCAGCCCCTTCAAGTGGTTTCCTAATGTTCTTAGGTTCTTGTCCAGATTCCTTAGTTCCATTAGGTGTTTGCCTGGTCTGTTTCTCATTTGGATTTTGTATCCCAGACAGACTTATTTCCATTCATGCAGCTCCTTAACTCACCCTGTCTAACCTCTGAGACCTACCACATCCCTTCCTGCCCTTTATAAAAGCAAACTGTGACATGTTCTCACCTCTAGAAACCTTTGCTGTTAAAGAGTTCTGGAGGTACAAGGAGCTGCCTCTGAACGGCAGGAGAAAGAAATCACTTATTCCAAGTCAACGTCCCTCTAACGTGGCCAGAGGACAGGCTCAAGTGAAGTTCCAGTTTCATAGCCCTCTGTCCCACCCTGTCTGCTACTGAAGCTGGATCAGAGAGATGTTACATGAGCCCATGTCTGCCTGGATGGGGTGAACCTTGTGTGAAAGGCAATACTAATGATCTACCAGGTTGGGGTTTGGGGGAGACAGAGAAAGATAAACTGGTACACCTGTCTATCACCCCAGTGTCAGTCAAGTTAGTTCCTTTCATTGACAAGAACTTGTAACCCTGAATGACTGAACAAATGAAATGAAAGGGGGAAATGCTTGGGGGGAGCAGCAAAGCCAAACCACCTACAAACCCAACCCACTAAGGCTACTCTTAAGGAGAAACCTTTAAAAATCTATGTCAAAGTGTGGGCTGGAGAGATGCCTCAGCAGTTAAGAATACTGGCTGTTCTTGTAGAAACCCAGGTTCAAATCCCAGCACCCACATGGCAGCTAGCAACCGTCCATAACTTCAGTTCCAGGGGATCTGACAGCCTCTTCTGTCCTCCAAAAGCATTGCACAATACAGGTGCACTTACCTACATGCAGGCAATGCATGAATACATATAAAATAAAAATAATAAAATATTTAAGCAGGGCGTGGTGGTGCACGCCTTTAATCCCAGTACTTGGGAGGCAGAGGCAGGTGGATCTCTGAGTTCAAGGCCAGCCTGGTCTACATAGTGAGTTCCAGGATAGCTGGAGCTACAGGGAGACCCTGTCTCAAAAAAGACCAAAAATAATAATAAAATATTTAAACAAAAAAGATATTAGGTCAAGTAAAGGGTACTGAATGAAGTTGGACAAAAGAGAGAAAAAGAGATCATTGGAGGAAAGAACTTATTAGAGGTCCTGTTGTCTGTGAGGCAGCAAAAAGAGGGAAAGTATACACATGGTCAGGTATAGGTAATCCAAAATGATATAGGAATGGAGGGCACTGGAGGAAAGTTCAGGGTTGTCACTGAAACAACCCAGAATCATGCAAGAGACTTAGGTGGAGAACAAAATGGGAGTTTGGCTAATTGAGGAATGATGTAAACCACAAGCAGTGCCATTGGCTACCTCATGAGCCAGCCTTATACTTTTACATCAAGCACTTAGTAATGCCGATCTCTTAAGTCTTATATTAACCTTCAAATCACACGTGACATTAGGTTCAATTACATTTATTTGTGTGTACACAAATATGCCATGACCCTTGTGTGAAGGTTAGAGGACAATTTTTGGGAATGAGCTCTTCTACCATGTGAGTCCCAAGAATTGAACTCAGGTCACCAGGCTTGGTGGAAGCACTGTTACTTACTGAGCCATCCTGCAAACCCAGGTTTAAAATATATATTCATTCATAGCTTCAGGAGGGAATGTTCATGTCAGAAATGGTACTCAGAGGGTTGGGGGGTGGTAGGTAACACACACCTACAATCCCAGCACTTGGAAGGTAGAAATAAGACCAGGAATTCAAGGCTACCCTCAGCTACATATTGAGTTCAAGGCCAGCCTGCGCCATATGAGGGTTTCAAAAGGACAAACAAAAATGTGCAAAAGCTCAATTTAAAAATTTTTAAACTTCGGGGCTGGAGAAATGGCTCAGCAGTTAAGAACACTGAATGTTCTTGCAGAAGACCCGGGTTCGAATCCCAGCACCCACATGGCAGCTAACAACTGTCTGGAACTGCAGTTCCAGGGTATCTGACAGCCTCTTCTGTCCTCCTCCGACAGTCTCCGACACAGGTGCACTTACCTACATGAAGGCAATACACACGTACACATAAAAATATAAATATATTTTTTAAAACTTAAATGAAAAAAAAATCCTTAGAACTATTCTGCTCAAAACAGGCAATTTTACTAAGCAATAAGAGAAAAGGAAAATCTGACTTTCTGTACACCCCATCCTTTTTTTGATGCTGCAGGGAGATCAAACCCAGGGGCCAGCACATTCTAGGAAAGTGCTCTACCACTAAGTTGCACCCCCAACCTCAGCCTGCAATTTAACACCATTTCATTATTATCTTGTTGGGGTGCTACTTCCTACCAGAGGTACAAGTGCTCCCCCTCCCTCTGCCTACAGACCCTGATGCCCTAGAGATCCAAGATGAGTCTCCAATTTTAGGGAACCCCTTTAATCAAGATGTGGAACTTTTGAGGAGCCACCTGACTCCAGTTGTACAACAAAAGTGACTTCTAAACATATTTGTGTGAGAGAAGAAAGCAAAGGTTGATGGAGATGGCTGTCATCAAGAGCAGCCACTTCCAGGAAATGTGGCCACAAGATGATTGGAAACAGATGCAGCTGGGTGGGCAGGGCTCACTGATGTCCCTTTCAAGTTGTATGTCCAATACCAGGCAGTTTAAACTGTCCTTTGTTAACTGGAGAAGGGCTTTCAAGTATCTTTCTTGATTTTGATGAGAATTCAGACACATATAAACTATCTAGCACCTACTTGGCTTGGTAGTACAACATACAGATACTATTTTTAGTATTTTATTATTTTGTGTGTGGGGGTTCTTCTTTGAGACAGGGTCTCCCTGTAGCCCCAGCTGTCCTGGAACTCACTATGTAGACAAGGCTGGCCTTGAACTCATAAGATCCGCCTGCCTCTGTCTCCTGAGTGCTGGGATTAAAAGCATGTGCCACCACGCCTGGCTTTATTATTTTTATGTGTATGCGTGTATTGCCTGCATGTGTGTAAGTGCAACCTTGTCACGCAATGCCAGCATAAGAGGGTGCTGCAACTGGAGTTACAGATGCCATGTGGGTGCTGGGAATCAAACCCAGGTCCTCTGCAAGAGCAGCGAGTGCTCTTAACTGCTGAGTCTTCTCTCTAGCCCCATAGCTATTATTTTAATTCTATTAAGACTAAGCACTCCATGGGAGCAGTGTTGCTGCTTGGCACCATAGCTGATCAAGGAGCAGTTACAGAAATGAATGATAAGAGGTAGTACTCCAATAAGCTAAGGGCTCCATTCTAAGGAGGAAGGTGCCAACCACCACAAGAAAAGCAGTTGCTACATTAGGAGAAGCAAATTTCAGGAATGTGGGTCAGAGAGGCTGGCACCAGGTCAGCCTTAGGCATGGCCAGAAATTCTGTCAGTGACACTTTTGCATACAATAATTCCTAAAACCAACAGAGCATATCCAAAACAGAATCCTGAAAGCTGTTCTTTTCAGATGGGAACAATGAGGTGGAAGGGGCTGGTATGCACTGTCCGTCGACTACATCAGTGCCAGACATGATGGCCCACACCTGTAATTCCAGGACTCAAGAGGCTGAGGCAAGAGACACTTATTTACAGAATAAAAGCCCGTCTCAAAAAATCAAAATAAGAAAGGGGGACATAAGACATCTCTCAGATCTCAAAATGAGGGAAATGAGGCATAGGGTAGTGGTCACTAGGAAGGAGGGCCCTGCCAACACCCTGCACTATCAGGGGCTGCTTGCTGGCCTCAAGAACAGTGAGCCATGTTGGAACTCAGAAACTGAGAACAGCTATAGCAGTGCAAAGCTAAAATGAGCAAAGCAGCTGAGGTGTTTCTAGCACTTCAGCTCTTGTCTGTCCAAGATGCTTCTGGAGATCAGGTAGGGGTACTCCTGAAGGCAATGGGGAAGAGGGCAGCAGACACTCAGAGATGAGCTGTGGTCTGCTCAGCAGCTGTCCTCCTGGGTCCAGTTCCAGGCATTGATGAAGAGCTGCAGCCAGGGAGAGGTGGCTAGAGCATCAAAGGGAGGGGGTCGCCATGCCCACTGCCAAGGCCTCACAGCCCGCTCAGGGTGTGGCATGAGAGCCAAGTGGCGCCCATCCTGGGAGCAGACACCAGCCACACCCCCTGGAGACCCATTGGGATTCAGGGGGTACTGCTCTGTCGGGTTCCCATCATCATCTGCCCAACGTAAGGGAGCCAAGCCCTTGGCCTCTATCTGGGCTTGGAGTTCAGAAGAAGAAAATGCCATGTAACCTGGAAATAAAGGAGAAGGAAAGTGATTGCCAAGTTCCTTCAGCCCCAGCCCTCAGACCCTCCCTTGCCTTTCCCAGCCTGACCTTCCCCATGGGCACTCCACACAGGCAGCACAGCGCCTTCCATCCCTCGAAGCATCAGGGCTGGCCCAGGCCCTACACAGACACTGGCCCAGCGAGACTCAAATCGCCCAGATAGGTTGTGGCGGAGCAGGAGGCCAGGTTGTGTTGACTGGGAATCATGGTTGGCCTCCTCTGGCTCTTCACTGGGGTTGCCTCCCACCCAGCCCAGCAGAGCCAACAGCTGACAACCATTACACACACCCAGGCTAAAGGTGTCTGGGCGCTTTCGGAAGCGCTTCAACTCATCCCTGGCCTGTGGATTAAAGGTCACGGCAGCGGCCCACCCTAAAAGAACAGGGAAGTCAGGGTGAGATGTAGAAGGCCTGAGACAAGGGGAAGCAGGGAATGAAGGGAGACATCTGCTCTTCCATTCCAGCAAGCAGTGCCACTCTATGGAGCCTCGGGCAAGCCTGAAGGAAGAAGCAGCCTTATCTGCTTCAATCAGCCTGATAGGTGGCCCATGATTTTCTTTATGCTATGCCAGAACATTTTCAAAACATTTTACTTAGTTGTCTAAGATTCAAAAGTAAAATTTCAGTTGCATGTGGGTGGCTCGCTCCTGTAAATCCCAGTTCTTGGAAGGCTGAGGGAGGACAAATTCTAGTTTGAGGTCAGCCTGAGCTACATGAAACTGTCTCAAAGCAAAAAAAAAAAAAATTCACACACAGTAAAACTGAACTTTTGGCTTCTCTGGAAACTGAAATATCTGGCTGTCTATAGGAAGATCTGCTCAAGTCAGGTTGGCACGGCCCTATAAGGCCCATCTGCCTGTTTTTAGATGCTCTCAGTCCTTCTGGTGGCATCTGGCCCTGAACCAAAGTACTCTGCCCGACTTTGTGGGAATGACAGACCAGTCCTCAGCCCAGGCAGAGGGAGCCAAAGGCATCTTTATAGGAAGATGGAGATGGTGGTCTACATACTGACCTTTGGCAGAGCCCAGGACATCTGCATAGCTGAAGCCTCCCACAAAGGCCACACCGCGGAAAGTGTCCAGCCTGATGGCTCCAGAGCAGAGGTCCTGCATGGTCACATCCCACACCTAGCCGGATGGTGAGGAAAATGTCAGGACATAAAACCCAAGGCTAGATCAAGGCCTTCAGCTCTACTGGTCGCCATGCTCACCTCAAACCCAGCCAAGTGAAAGGCATCAGCCATTTCTCGGTCTCCATTACTGCCTTCTTCTCGCAATACGGCAACTCGGGGGATGGGACCACCTGGAAAAAGTGTCTCTGAGCCAAAGGGCTACCTACCCATCCCAACATCCCAGCTACTTTTTCTGGGACAAGCTGAAGCATCCAGGTCTTTAGTGTACACTCCCTCACCAGGCTCACAGGTCACAGAGGCTATGGGGAAGGTGGGTGGTAGGTAGTAGCTGGGCCCTGTCCGCTCCTTCAGGCCCTGTTCCTCCTCTGCCACACAGCATGGTTCTGCCTGCAGCAGGTCCAGCTGGAAACTCGTCTCCTCCCAGAGGGCTCTCAGTTGCCTGACAGGCTCCTCCACAACCACAGCCCCATTCACTGATACCCGGACCTGGGAAGGAGAAACCCAATTAAGGGCAGGGAAAAAGGGTGACCTCATGATGCCCAGCAGGGTGGACCATATGAGCACCACTCTCTTTGGCTTCCTCACCATGGCCTGGGGCCCGGCCTCGCCTGTGTGGCCAAGTTCCAGGCAGCATAGGCCAGCACCATGGTATCGCTGCAGTACTCCAGCCAGGTCTGGCTCCTGCACCTCCAGTACCAGGCCTGGCTCCTCTGCAAACAGCACAGGTAGCACTGCAAGAGCAATGGGGGTGAGTCAGGTTGACTACAATGCTTCCAGGGACTCAGGCCCAGTCGTGTCTAGGGGGAGGGGGTGGGGTAGCATCAAAGAAGCTGCAACAGGGGCTGAGAGGTCTCAGAGGGACATAATCTAGAGCATGATAGGTGCCATCCAATTTAGAGGTCAGAAGACAGTATGGAGGAGACAGCTGAAGACTCAGAAGAAAGGGTCAGAGATACCATATTCTATACCAGAAAGTCTACAAGTGAGAAAGGTAGCCCAGACCTGAGGCTAGACCCCAAGCTCCTTACCATCAATTCCAGGGGCAGGTATATCCACCTCTATCCCACAATTCCCAGCAAAGGCCATCTCTAGCAGGCAGGTAACAAGGCCTCCGTCGCTGATATCATGTCCTGAGCAGATTTGGCGGTCTGGAGGAAGAAGGAAAAGTTCAGACACCTAAGGCTGAGGTTCATGGCTCCATAGCATCTGGAGAACCAGTAGTATGTGTGAGAAGGGGAGGAACTCATGAGAGAAGGCCCTGTGTCCCTAGTACCCCATGCTCACTTGTTCAGGAAACAAGTGCCTGCAACATGACTGCTACCACAAACACCAGAGCCTCACTCACCTTTCAGCAGCCCCTGAGTGATGTGGAAGGCACGCACCAGGTTCTCAGGAAGGTCTAGGTCAGGAGGCTGCTCCCCAAGTTGGGAGAAGCACTGGGCCAGAGCCGTGCCCCCAAGCCGGTACTGCCCAGGGCTCAGAGGCACATAGAGCAGGCAACCTGGAGAGAGAGAACAGGGGAAGAGCAGCTCAGGATCCCTCTTCAAATTGTTCCCAGCATACAGTGAGATACCCCCAAATGCTAGCCCCAGGAAGCAGTAAAGCTCAGGGCTGAAATGAGCTCAGGGCTGTGACAAAACACTCTGACCAATACAAACTTGGGGAGGAAAGGGTTTATTTGGTTTACACAAAAGCAAGGACAAAGAGGATGAAGACATACCTCTTCCTCCAGGATGCTTAAGGTCTGGGGTCACAGTGGCTGTGATGTCTGGACAGACGGCATAGGCTGAGATGACCAGCGATCCTGCCAAGAAAGAAGTAACTAAGCAAGGCTCCAGCCCAGGACCAGAGATTCTTCTTCTCTCCCAAGGGCTCCAACCTTACCAGGAGCCCTCACAGTCTCAGTGCCAACCCGGGCAGCCATGCTGAGGGAATCCTTGCCACCATCCACTGCCACACCTAATGCTGCCATCACCGCCACCATAGCCTCACAGGCATCAGCCAAAGCTGCACCCTCGCCTGGGAGCTTGGCTGCCCACATCCAGTTTCCACTGCACTTCACATCCTAGGAACAGTGGGACATGGCATTAGAAGGAAAGACAGATGCATAGGGCCTAGGAGCTTATGTGCATACAATGAAGGGCAAGAGGGAAAGTAAGTGATGGATACAGAATTATCTCAGAGGCCTGGGCTCCAGGATAGAGGCTGGGGGTGGTGAAGAGCTTACCCGGAGATCAGTGACCAGAGCAAACACCAGGTTGGTGAGGGCTTCGGCCACAGCCAGTCGGGCAGCAACCTTAGGGTCCAGCAAGCTCTTGACTGGCTGCTCTCCCAAAGCTGTGGCAGCCCCTATGAGTTCCTGGTGACTCAATGCAACAACAGCCACATCAGCTAGAGGAGTCTGCAGGGGTCCAACACACTGCTGTTGAGCTACAAGGCCACCTACGGAGCGGTCCACCTATGTAACCAGGTGGAATTGGAAAGAGGGCAAGAGTCAGGGCATGCCTATGTTCATCTACTTGCCTCCAAGTGAAGTGGGAGGCCTGGCTCTCCCCCCAGTTACAGACAAGAGCACACAGAAGGTGGGTAGCAGGGAGAATAGGCCAGCAAGGAAGATGCCCTGCTCCCCGACCCTTTCACTACCAGGGCCTAGGGAACCCCAATTAGGTCAGCTGGGGGTGGGTGGAATGACAGGGAAAGATGCAGGGGGCAGAGTGGTCAAGAGAGGATGCAAGGAGGACCTTATTGGTGAGGTAGCGCTTGCTGGCCACAGCAGGCAGCCTTAGAACCCGTTCCAGAGCCTGGCGCACGCTCAGTCCCAGGGGCAAGGCCAGAGGCTGCAGCACAGGGGGTTCTCTCTGGAGGAAGAATTCCTGCAACGGAAGAGTGGCCTGAGTGTGAGTACCTGGGGAGGGCTAGGCACAGAGGTAGGGGAAAGGGATGTGACAAGAAGGCCACAGGAAAACACACTCCCACCTGTAACCTGAATACCTTCTGAGGCATCTTGCCCAGAACCCAGTCAAGCTCCAGGTCCACAGGGGTTGGTGGAGGCAGCTGGGAGGCATGTCCCGGGCCAGTTTGTCCCACAGGGTACTCACGATCATCCACCAGTACTATCTGTGGACTCAGAGACAGCCCCCAGAGAGAATGAGACTGAATACCAGCAGGGAATGCACCTGGAGAACACTGCAAAAATGCTCCTGTCCTGCCTGGCTTCCTTGTGGAGTACCTCCTTTCTCCCTACCACCTTCCTACTGTTCCCCACACCTCTTACACCTGCCTCTCATTCCCTCCCGATTCAGCCCATATACCCCGGCAGTTCCAGCCTGCCTATAGAGTCTGCTTCTGATCACTGGGGCCAACTTACCCTCTTGTCTCCAGTGACAGTGCCCACAAAGCAAGCTGGGCAGCGTTCCCGGGCACTGACACGACTCAGGAAGTCCCGGTGGGGGGGCCTCAGCAGAAGTGCATTTGATTCCTGGTACTCAGCCCCCCAGATTTCCAAAGCATTCAGGGTTGGGTCACCTAACTGTACAAACATGGCAGGAGAAACAAGAAGGGTCAGCAGGAACTGCCTCACCTCACAATGCTGCTAGGAATGGGGAGAAGATAGGGAGGGGAAGTTGGAAGGGTGGAGAGCCAGGCTTCAGAATGAGGCTCACCCACCTGGAAGCGGCTAGTATAAATGACGGCTCCTGCTGGGTCACTCAGCTCCTTCAGGACATTGCCTGGTGAAAGAATGGCAGGGAGAAGCAGAAACCTGGTCATAGTCAGCTCCAGGAGAACAAAGCACAGTCTCTGGTCTCCAGAGGAGTATCTAATTCTGTGTCACTGTACGAATTGCTGCTGTAGCCTTGCTACCTGCCATCCCATGGCAGTAGGCTCTACCACCTCCATCCCTGACCATGTCCAGCACACAGAAGATGAAGAACAGAAGACCCAGAGCTGGGTGGTTGCCTGCAGATGCTCAATGCCTTTCCCTAAACCAAATCTGGCAGGAGACTAGGTAGACCCATTTCCTTGTCTCAACCATTTCCCTCACCATTGCCACCAGCACCCTGGTCATGGAGGCTGCAGATGGGATTTCCTCCTGGGGCTTCCACACAAGCTCGGATCACTCGATTCATTTTCTGCTCCATCTCTGGGTCTCCCCGCTGTACAGCCCCAAAGTCCAGGTCACTGGTGTTATCTCCCTGCACCTGGGGAACCATAGGGCATAGCTTGGCTCAAAGAGGCTGGGAGCTCCCCCCATGCACCTCAACAAGGGACCTAGTGATATCATAGAGTCTACCTCCATAGCTATTCTCACTCACCTGCACAGACGAAGCAGCTCCACCCCCAACTCCAATCCTGTAGACAGGACCCCCAACCTTTACAACCTCCATCCCTGCAAAGAAGGAGGATAGAACCAGAACCTAGGGAAGCTACCACCAAGGCTGTTAAAGTAAGGCAGCACTGAGGACTAACTGAGGGGAATAGGACCACAACACTCCACTAGACAGAAGGGGAAGCAACTATACAACTTCAACAGAGGACAGTGTAACAACTAAAATTACAAATGCATCTATTCTCTGCTTGAAAAAATAAATTTAAGAAAATTCTTCATATAGATTTATTCACATTAGTACAAAAATCACCTATATATAAAGATTAAACAGTGCAGAATGGAAATAATGTAAGACTAAACAGGACAGGGGTGCAAGACGGCTCAGCAGGTGAAGGCATTTGCCACCAAGCCTGATGACCTGAGTTCAATCCCCGGAACCCATGAGGTAGAAGGAACAGTTCCAATCCCACAAGTTGTCCTCTGACCTCCACATGCATGCACATGTATGTGTGTGTATGTATGTGCACACATATACACACTATTAAAATATAATAAAAAAAAATAAGGCTAATGTCATATGTGGTGGTGCACACCTTTAATCCCAACACTTGGGAGGCAGAGACAGGTGGATCTCTGTGAATTCAAGGCCAGCCTGGTCTACATAGCCAGCTCCAGGCCAGCTGAGGCTACAGGGAGACCCTGTCTGAAAAAAAAAACAAACCTGTCCATCTAGAAATAAACTCACATGTCTATAGTCAGCTGACTGTGGTTATGGGTGTTTGTGTAGTACGTAAACTGGGGATCAAACCCAGGCCCTTGCACCTGTTGCCAGGCAGGTGCTGTACCACTGAACTATACCCACAGCCTTGCCACATGATCTTACTTCCTTCCCTCTTATTTTAGTGTTGGTTTTTGTTGCATTCTGTTCTTTGAGACAGGGTCTCCCTGTAGCCCCAGCTGTCCTAGAACTCACTATGTATACTAGGCTGGACTTGATCGCATAGAGATGTGCCTGCCTCTGTCTCTTGAGTGCTGGGATTAAAGGCAATCACCACCATGCCCAGCCCATTTTGTTTTTTTGATACAGGTTGGCCTCAAACTGAAAAGTCTTCCTACTTCAACCTCTCAAGTGCTAAGATTATACACGTCCACTACCATAACCAATTGATTTTGTTCTCCTCTGGTGTTAGCTAATGATTGAACCCAGGGTTTCAACCATGCCAGGCAAGTGCTCTACCACTGAGCCATATCCCTAGTCCTTCAAGTGATTTTTGAATAGAATGTGAAGATGATTCAACCAGGAAGAATAATCTTCTTAAAGACTAGGTCTAAAACAACTGGATATCCACATGTGAAAGAATGAAGTTGGAGGTCAACATACAACGTAGAGGGAAAAAATGAACTCAAAATGTATCTGAGGTTACCTGTCACCACTCATCAAAGAAACTTCTTTTTGTAGCAGATGGAGAGACTATTACAGAATTCCACAACTAGTCACACACAGAGAATAAGTATCCAGAGATGTCCGGCCCTAAAGTGACACATTTACAATGGAACCTCTATACCTAAGGCTCACAGAACATAGCAGAAGAGGGGAGAGAGAACACTAATGCATCTCTCAACTCTCACCAGTGAAGCTTCCTCATGCAATAGAGTGATTAACACAGAAGGCTACAACTGGCCAAAGTTGTCCTCTAACCACCACATATGTACCATAATACACAGGTGTACACACACACAGAAATAATAAACTTTTTTTAAAATTATTAAAAAAGATAGCTGAGTGTGGTGGTGCACGCCTTTAATCCCAGCACTTGGGAGGCCAAGGCAGGCAGATCTTTGTGAGTTCAAGGCCAGCCTGGTCTACATAGTGAGTTCCAGGCCAGCTGGGGCTCCAGCAGGGAGACCCTGTCTCAGAAAGACAAAAAAAAAGATGTCTAGTGACATGGCTCAAATTCCAAAAGGATGGGATGGAGATATAGCTTAGCTGGTATGGTGCTTGACCAGCATGCTTGAAACCTTGGGTTCAATCCCTAGCACCACATAAACTAGGTAAGACCTTTTCACAAAAAAGAGAGAGAAGCCAAGCATGGTGGCACACACCTTTAATTCCAACACTAGGGAAGCAAAAACAAGTGTCTGTCTGCGAGATCCAGACAATCTGGTCTACATAGTGAGTTCCAGTCCAGCTGGGGCTACAGGGAGACCCTGTCTCAAAAAGAAAAGAGAGAGAGAGAGAGAGAGAGAGAGAGAGAGAGAGAGAGAGAGAAACACAACAAGCATCCCCGCATCCCTTGGCAATCATTCTTTAACCCCACCACCACCTGTACCAAGGGTTTCAGGGATCAAATTCAAGTCATCAGGCTTGCTTGACAAGTGTCTTTATCCTCTGAGCCATCTTGTGCGTCCAGTACCTAGACTTTCATTCTGATTCTACCACAGCTCTTAGCAGAGTACCCAGCACACAATGGGTGAGTACTCAATAAATTTTTGCTCTGTTGAATTGAGCCAGTAGATTAAAGTTCCCAGCATAAAGGAACCGAATTAATACTAGCTGTGATGACTAAACAGAGGTAGGGTGAGGGCCCCTGCCATGCATAAGTATACTGGGGAACAGACAAAGGCAGCAAAGACTGAGAGCACTCTCCCTCACAGAAAAGTCTTCTTTTGACAACCTATTCTGGAGAGAGGAAACAGGAGCCTGGAAAGTAGAAACAATTCCCTATAATGTCCTCACGATTCACTTTCTCTGGCTGCCCCGTGTGTTGGCTGGATGCAGAGAAAGGTGGCACATCTTACCTGGCTCTGGGGGCTCTTTGCCCACATGCTTAGCTTCCATGGACCCAATGCCCCCACTAAACATGATTGGCTTGATCCACTCACGTCGCTGACCATCTGGGAGCTGGAGACCCAAGGAGCGGGCAAATCCTGGTGTGGGAGTAAGAGGAAGATATAAGTCCTCTAGTATCTGTCCAAGCCCCTCTAGGAGGTGTTTCTTTTCCTGCTATACCCACAGCCTCACCAGCCAGCACTGGTTCCCCAAATTTGTTGCCATAATCAGATGCTCCATTACTGGCCTCAATAGCAACTTCCAAAGGCTTGGCAAAGTTCCCAGGATACTGAAAGCTTGGATCCTCCCAGGGCAGACTGTAACCTGAAATGAAAAAATAAAAATTGAATACACCATAAAAACAGAAAGCAAGAGCTGTGACTGTATCTCAGTAGTACAGTGCTTGTCTATAAAGGACCACCTGTGTACTTGCAATGTGGAGGCACAGAACCTGCAGGTAAGCACTGGTTTGCTTCCCACCTCCAAAGCTAGCCTTTCCTCACTGCATGATAGGACTTATTTAATTATGCTACTTTTTATCTGTTAATAATGCTAGCGATCAATCCCAGAGCTTTGCACGTGCTAAGTAAGATCTCTACCACACAGCTACACACCTACACACACCAACCCTAGGATCATCTAGGATCAGACTGCTTTCTTTCTTTCTTTCTTTCTTTCTTTCTTTCCTTCCTTCCTTCCTTCCTTCCTTCCTTCCTTCCTTCCTTCCTTCCTTCCTTCCTTCCTTCCTTCCTTATAACAAAAAGAGTAAAATAGATGACTATAAATTATAGCATGTGTTTTGCTTTTTGTTGCTGTTTGGTTTGGTTTGGTTTTTTGGAGACAGGGTCTCCCTGGAACCCCAGCTGGCCTGGAACTCACTATGTAGACCAGGTTGGCCTTGAACTCAAAGAGATCCACCTGCCTCTTGCTCCCAAGTACTGGGATTAAAGGCATTCACTACCACACCCAGATAGTTTTCTTTTCAACTTTTTTTTTTTAATTATGGGCATATGTGTATGTCTATGTGGCTATGTTTATGTGTGAGCTCAGGTGCCCTCAGAGTTCAGAAAAGGGCATCATATCCCCTGGACCTGGAGTTGTAGGCAGTTGTGAACCATTTTCCATGGGTGTTGAGAACTGAACCCATGTCCTCTGCAAGAGCAGTATAGAGACTTAACCACTAAGCCATCTCCCCAGGTCCTTCTTAACGTTTTTCTAAGAAATTAGATTTTTGAGGGCCAGGGTTGATCATAAGATAATCCAGTCTCATGTTTTCTGGCTGAGTGGATGCAACTTTCTAAAGAAAATCAACAGTCTGCAAACCCAGTGTAGCAATCTCTGATTCACCCAGCTTATACTGCTTCTGATCTTAGTCAGCAAAAAGCTGACTACTTTGAAGCCCTCCCTCCCAAGTAAAGGCACCCAGATGACCCTTCGACCTAAGAGATATAGGTGATGCCTTCCAGGACAAAGAATCTGGAAGGGAAGGTGGGCAGAAAGGAAGGAAATGGAACCTGGGATGTGCAGGTTTCCGAAGCAATAGCCAGCAGTACCAGCCACCACATGGGCCCCACGGCCTGTGCACTGGACATCTCTGATGCGGCCACCTGTGCCTGTGGTTGCACCACTGAAAGGGGCTACTCCTGCAGAGAAAAAGGGACGGAGATATGGGTGCCACCTAGACAAACCCCATCCCTGATCACCCCCATGGAAATAAGGACAACCCAGGCTTAGCCTATGGCCTGGGGCCTTTGAACCCTCTAAGCTCACCTATGCACCTTGGGACCCAGAGCTCACCTGTGGGGAAGTTGTGTGTCTCTGCTGTGAATACAACATGTCTAAGTCCTTGCTGTTGCCGGAAACAGCTTGGTCGTGTAGGGTCCTCAGGCTGTAGGAATCGAACTTCCCTCCCCTGGATTGCACTATGGAGACAGTCATTCTACACCCTGTGTTCTTCCCAAGAGCCATGCCAACCCAACCACTGTCCCGAGGCCTCTCTCCCCTCAGACCCAAGGGCACACCAGCACAGGGCACAGCCAACCTGCTGTTGTCACAGAACTTTAGGACATTGTTGGGGTTTGAGGATGCCTGGGTACTCATGATGGACTCAAACAGGGAGTGTGCCAGCTTCTTCCCGTCCACGTAGAGCTGGCCCTTGAAGAACCAGTGTCGGCTGTGCTCACTGGGGGTGACATGGGGAGGGGAAGGCAGTTCAAAAGCATGGGTAATTCCTCAGGACTGTGTCTTCTCAACAGCATCCAACAACAGTCACAGCCAATTCATACTTAGATGTCAAAGTACCTTCCAGAAAACTATCACACATTCTGCCATTGTAGATTATCCAGAACGAAAATAAAGATAAAACCAAGATTTAAAGGTAAACACCTAGATGGGTAAGGAGCTCAGGCCCTCAAACAGATCCTAGGAGGCCCCTATAGCAAGGTAGAACAAGGAAGGTGAGTCCCTGTGGTCTTCCCTTCTAATCTCCATGGGCTAAGAGATCAGGACAATACCATTTCTCCTCACCTATTGGACTGAGCCAAGTCAAAGACCTCCACCATACTGGGGTTCCGCTGTAGCTCTTGAAAGCGCTTGGTATAGAAATCCAGGTCCCAGGAGTCAAGAGCCAGACCTGGGGGACAAACCCTAAAGGAGCTGACAGTATGCCTCAGGCTACCTATTCCAGGTCTCTGCAGTCCTGTTGGACCACGCTGGCCCCTTCCCTTCATCTCCCATGGACTCCTGCTCACCTAGCTCCTGGTTGGCTTTCTCCAAGGCAGGCCGACCCTCAGCTAGTATGTTGATGGGGCCATTGAGGGGGGCTGGGGTGCTCTGTGGTGAGAAGCTCTGGATGGGGTAAGGGAAGTGCTGCTCTGTCATCCGGTCATGCAAGGCAGCCAGAGCAGTGGCCTCCATTTCAGCTGAAGGGCGGTGGGCAAACTACCAGGAAGACATACAGAAGACAAGGAATGGGGAGTTGAGGAATGGAGAGAAAAGGTTCACTCCTGGCTCTCCAAGTTACTCAGCCAACTGCCACCATTTATAGCATCTTTTCCTCCTCCAGTGTAAGAATCAAGCCCTCAAGCCCAGGATCTTGTATACTCTGTAAATACTCTAGCACTGAGCTATGCATACCCGGCCCAAGCAGCAGCTTTGTTCAGACTACAAAAAAACTCCCCTTCTGGGCATGAGTTCATGCCAGGATGCACAGATTAGAATGAGGAGCTAAGCTGGCCCATTCACCCCACAACCAGGTACCTTCAGGCAGCAAGCATAAAGGGCAGGCCTAGGCTAGAAGCTCTCCCCTTGCTTCTCCCATGACTTTATCCTAGAGTTAATGATCTAATCTCTGGTCCATTTGCTCCTCTTGATTTTCCACAATGCCTGCTGCCTCACCGAGAGCCAATAACGCCGGGTAGTCTCTACACGATCCACAGCCTCTAGGCCCGCAGCGTGGCACACAGAAACGATGTTAGTGGATGCTGGGGTAGAGAAGTTCAACCTGAAGAGAGGGTCAGATGGTTAGTTTGAGGGTCCTAATGAGCATTAGCTGGGAAGGTGGATCTTGTCCGCTGCTATTTAGCCAACATGCTACCATTACCTCTTCACCACTGGCCTCCTGCCTCAGACTGCACACCAAGAAAATTTGCTTTCAAAAGTTACTCAATCAGGGCTGGGTGTAGTAGCATATACCTTTGATCCCAGCACTTGGGAGGCAGAGGCAGATGGATCTCTGTGAGTTTGAGGCCAGCCTGGTCTACATAGCAAGTTCCAGGCCAGCTGGGGCTACAGGGAGACCCTGTCTCAAAAAGGCCAAAAAAAGAAAAAATAGCTGGGGAAGGGGCCGCAGGCGCCATGTCAGGCTGCCAAGGTGGCAAGAAGAAGCCCCTGAAACAGCCCAAGAAGTAGGCCAAGGAGATGGATGAGGAGGATTAGGCTTTCAGGCAGAAACAAAAAGAGGAGCAGAAGAAACTTGAGAAGCTGAAAGTGAAGGCCTGGGGGGGGGGGTCCCCTGGCCACAGGTGAAATTAAAAAATCTTGGCTGGGCGTGGTGGCGCATGCCTTTAATTCCAGCACTCAGGAGGCAGAGGCAGGTGGATCTCTGTGAGTTCAAGGCCAGCCTGGTCTACATAGTGAGTTCCAGGACAGCTGGGGCTACACGGAGACCCTGTCTCAAAAAGACCAAAAAAAAAATCTGGCTCTTCATATACCTGAGATGATGGTAAGCCTCTTCCATTCCTATTTAAACATCTGGATTCCCTGCCGTAACATCTTTTGCTACCTATAGCTAGAATAAAGTGTTGTCCTGGAGCCTGTTATACATTGTAATAAACTTTTGTGAAAAAAAAAAAAAATTATACAATAGTTCACCGTCTCTAGTTTCCATTCAGCTTACTCCTACCTCAGCTGTGAATTTTAAGTAAATCCAGCCCGGAATCCTGCCAGAGCCTGCTGTTCCATCTTTGTTGTACTTTGAATTCTGTATCACCTTGAATTAAACCAACTCATTTAAAAGGCAAAAAAAGAAAGTTTATTAAACAATAAATGGCCCTTCTAGTATTAAGACTGCTGTTATTTTTAACAAGCCTGGATACGTAAACCTGTAATCTAGCTATTCAAGAGGCTGAGACAGAACAACTGCAAGTTTAAGCCCTGCCTGGGCTACAAAGTGACTTCAAGGCCAGTCTGGGAAACTTGGCAAGATAAAAAGAAATAAAAAGAAAAAACAAACAGACAAACAAAAAAAAGAAAACAGAAACCAACTCAATGGTTCAGAGCTTACTTAGCATGCATAAAGTCCTAGGGTTAATCCTCAGTACTGAAAACAAACAAAACAAAAAAGTCTGCTGCAATTTCAGCTTCTCAGGATGTAAGGTGTTATTTCTAGTATATACTTAGGAGCTAGTTTAGTCTTCAAAGACATTTGCCCCCTTAGGGAAAGCACCTCCATAGCTTGTTAGGCAGTAGGCTGGAACAAAGGAAAACCAAATCTCCAAAGACCACAAGGGGAAGGAGATAAATGGAAGTGAAGGGGTGGGTAGTGAGTGCCAAAGGGACAAGGTACCTTGTAACATGGGAACAAGGTCCTCTAGAAAGCAGCACATACCTGGGTCCAACCTCCAGGAGCAGGTCATTAGAGCCAGGAAGAAGCCAGGACTCCTGGGCAACATCATCCAGAAACAAGGGGCAGCCAAAGAGCCACTTCAGCCTCTTCATCTCCTTAGCACTTGGGAGAGCCTCAGCTGCAAAGATAGGACAAGGGCACCTCTAGACACTCACTACTCCTGGCACCAAGTCACCTTCTTCAAGAATCTAACACCTGTGGCCAGCAAGAGGGTACAGGCACCTGCAGTCAAATCTGACAACCCAAGTCTGATCCCAGGGACCCCCATGACAGAAGGAAAGAACTTGTTCTCTGACCTCCACTTGTATGCCATGGCACATGCACCCACATGTGTACACACATACACAAGTACATGAAACGGTGGCTGAAGAGATGGCTCAGCAGTTAAAAGCATGTTCTGCTATTGCAAAGGATCCAAGTTCAATTCCCGGCACCCATGTCAGGCAGCTCACAACCAACTGTAACTCCAGTTCCAGGGGATCGATGCTTCTTCTGGACTCCACGGACACTTGAACTTATGTGCATATTCACACATATACACATCATTAAAAATAAAATGCTTCTATGCTGGAGAGATGGCTCAGTGAGTAAGAGCACTGGCTGCTCTTGCAGAGGACTGGGGTTTGAATCCTAGCACCCACATCATGGCTAACAACCGTCTGTAACTCCAGTTCCAGGGGATGTGGTGTTCTTTTCTTCTGACCTCCGTAGGCATTACACAACATGGATGCACTTGCGTGCATGCAGGCAATACACTTATACACATAAAATAATAATTAAAATATTTAAAAAATAAAAAATAATATGCTTCTTAAAATGCAATACTAAATAATAAATATATAATAATAAATATATAGAAATAAAATATAATAAAAAAATTTTCAAACAATTCAACATCTGACATTGGGTGTAGTGACCCATGCCTATAAGCCCAGCATTCTAGAGTTAGAGGCAGTAGGATCAGGAGTTCAAGGTCCATCCTTAGCCACATAGACACTTTGAGGCCAACCCAGGCTACTTGATAGCCTGACTCAAAAATCCCACAAAAATAAAATTAAAATAATCCAAGAGCTGGGCCCAACCTGTCCAGTTCACGTTGTAGCACAGCTCAGTCTCCACAGTCTGAAGTTTTGGCAGTTTCCCTTGCAGTTTCTGAAGAATATGTCCAGAGGCAGCCCCCTTATGGCCAGAGGGACGGACATAAAAGTGCAGGACTGGGGCCATCTCTGAAGGTGTCCTTCTGGAGAGCCGAGTTAGGTTCCTTAAAAAAAAAAAAAAAAAAAAAAAAATTTAACTTATTTCAAGTTTTAAAGATATCCCAGATATTGGGGACAGAGTAGGGGAAAATTATAGGGATATTCAGGAAAATAAAGTAACCAGGAAAAGGTAACCAAGGGGGATATTTTAACTAATCCTACAAAACATAGGCCTTACAGGTGTTTGGGGGGGGTATGGCTCAGTGGTACAGCATGTGCTTAGCCCTGGGTTCAACCTCCAGCACATGCACACATGCAAACACATGCATAGTAAGCACTGGTAATGTGGGAGAGCAATAGTGTCATAGTTAGCTTCAGTTGTCAACTTAACACAAGCCTAAAGTTACTTAAGAGGGATCCTCAACTGAAAAGTTTTCTTGATCAGATTGTCTGTGGCTATGTCTGTAAGGTATTTTCTTAACTGCTAATTGATATAGGAAGGCCCAGCCCACTGAGCAATACTGTACCTAGGCAGGTGGGCCTGGGCTATATAAGAAAGGTAGCTGAGCAAGCCAGAGGAAGCAAACCAGTAAGCATGTTCCTCCACGGTTCCTGCCTCTGCTCCTGCATGAGTTCTTGTCCTGACTGCCCTCAATGATGGATTATGACCTGGAAGTCATACAAGCCAAATAAACCCTTTCCTCCCCAAGTTGCTTTTGGTCAGGGTGTTTATCACAGCAACAGAAAGGAAACTAAAACAGATGTACAGATACATCCTTGGGCTCCAGGTAAGGTAGGAATACCACTACAAACAAATCAGATATTCTTGACCCAGTAGGGCTAAGGCCAAGGGACTAGGGCTACTAAGTCAATACTTCTGCAGGATTTTCTGAGCTAAATGGTGCCTGCCATGGACTCACCTTTTTTTTGGGGAGGGGCGGTTGTTTGAGACAGGGTCTCCCTGTAACCCCAGATGTCCTGGAACTCACTATGTAGGCCAGGTTGACTTCGAACTCACAGAGGTCTGCCTAACTGCCTCCACAGTGCTGGGTCTAAAGGTATGTACCACCACACCCTGCAGACTGAATGTTTTTATCCTCTGCCTACATTCATATTTTGAAACCCTAATTCTCAAAATAATAATATTTGGATAGGTATCTTTGGGAGGAATTAGGTTATGCGGGTGAAGCCCTCATGAATGAGACTGGTGCCTTTTAAGAGGCATGATAGCTAGATTTCTTTCTACTACATGAAGATACAAGGTCAGTAGTGTGACACCCAAAAATGTTTCTACCAGAACATGAACATGCTGGCACCCTGATATCAGCCATCTAGCCTCCAGAACTATGAGAAGTTCTATTGTTAATAAGCAACGCATACTGTGGTACTTTGTTCTGGCAGCATCTAAGGCATAAACCTGGAGGATGAGAAGGGCTAGACTTGACTGGTGAAGTAAAATGATAGTCCCTTCGCTTCACTGCTTTCAAAATTTGTTCCTGCTCAAGGTAAATCCAAAGCCTCAAAAAGGCCTTTCCAACTTCTGATCCCCTTGGTTCTCTGCAGGACCATGTTTTTACTCACCTACCCTATGTCTCTATTCAGATACGATCAGATTATCACCAACTCTGGGATGTTCTCACTGCCTTGTGCTCACAGACACCTACCTTCTAACCACAGCTCAAGTCTTCTAATCTGTACCATTCACTAAACTAAGACCAACACAGGCCACATAGATGTACACTATCTCTTCCTGAGGGAGGGAAAGAAGTTTCCTACTTCACATCTACACTTGGATGACTCAAACTTAACTCATTCAAAACTGAATTCCATAGGCAGACAAGATGGCTCAGTGGGTAAAGGCACTTGACCCCCAAACCTGATGACCCGAGAGAAGCAAAGTTATCCTCTGACCTCCATACCCCATGCTTGGCACTCAGGATATATACTGCATGCTTAGGGTCCTGAGGTGCTGGGTTTGATTCTCAACACAACAAAATGGGGGCGGGGGGGGGAAGAGAACAACTTTAAAAATATCCAGAGGTCACTAAACAGTTTTGGGGGTTTTTTTTGGTCTTTTTGAGACAGGGTCTCCCTATCTCACTATGTAGTCCAGGCTGGCCTCGAACTCACAGAGATCCACCTGCCTCTGCTGGAATTAAAGGCGTGCGCCACCATGCCCAGCTACTGAACAGTTCTTATGAGACCTCTCAGCAGCATGTGATTTATTCATTCCCTATTTCAAACACTCTCCTCTCTTGGCATCAATGACACATTTTCCTGGACCTCTTTCATCGTCTGGTTGATCCTTCTTGGTCACCTATGCTGGCTTCTACTCTTCTGTTCAACCTCTAAATGGTTGGTGCCCAGGGCTCTGTCATTACTTTTTTCTCTTGCGCTCTTAAGTACTTCATCCTGTCCCGTGCTTTAAACATTACCTAGCAGAATCAATGAAATTGCCACCATTCAACTATTTTCAACCAAAAATGGCAATTTGATATTTTCCAAAGGATTCTATAACTTTATCAAAATGACTTTCCCTAAAATCCCAGACTGGTAAATTTAAATGCTTATATGACCTCTCCACACAGGTGTGTCATAAATACTGTCAATAGAGGCTGAGTGCATAACTCAGTGGAGTGCTTGCTTAGCTTACACAAAGCCTTGGGTTGGTTTGATCCCCACAAAATTGGGCATATAGCACACACCTGTAATCCTAGCACATGGCAGATGTAGAGGTAGGATGATCAGGAGTTCAAGGTTATCCTCAGCTACATAGTAAGTTTGAGGCCAGCCCAGGCTACAGGAGGCATATCTCTCTCCGTCCCCCTTTTCTTTTGTGAGGAACAGTTTATTGAATACATGGGAGGGGAACAGGAGGCCAGGCAGTAAAGGCAGTACTGCTGGCATCCCCAAACAGGAATTGTGATTGGTTGTTTTCCTGATCTGCTGTTCTTCTAGATTTCTCTATCTCAAGAAACGCTACCATCATCAAAAAGGTTGCTCAAGCTGAAAATAAAGGCATTGGGCTCAGTGTAAGGTACTCGGGTCCTGGGTTCAATTCCCAGAACTAAAACAATTAAATATGAATCAACTTTCGTTTTTCTTTCCCTTAACCCAGTTCACCAACAAATCTATTTCTAAACATCTCCTAAATCTCCAGCCTTTTAACAATTACTGCCTCATTCTAGTCTAAGCCACCATCACTCACCTGGAGTGATCAATGTATTGGTTTCTTTGTTGTTATCTGGCCTGGAACTCACACTCTTGCCACTGTCACACAAGTGCCGGAGTTCACAGGCGTGCATCACCGCACCCAGCTGCACTAGATTTTTTAACTGTCTGATTCCACTTCTGCACAACCACATTCTATTTGCTATAAGCTAGAATAGAGATCCTGGTTTTTGGAGTGACGAGATGGCTCAGGGGATGAAGCACTTGGCACGACAGCCTGACAACCTGAGTGTGATGCCTAGAACCCGCGTAAAGGTCGAGAGAACGCCACAAAGTTGTCCCTTGACCTCCACGGAAAAGCTGTGGCACATGTGCAACCCCCCATCAGGCGCACACTCAGCAGAGGAATGGACTGGCACGCGGCCCAGCTGGACCCAATCAGGCCTGATGGGATACCGAAGCGGCCTGGATCTCGCTTGACTGGGTGACCAAGGGAGAAGCACCAGGGAGAGGGCCCGGGGTAGCACGTGGGAGTTCTACTCACGTGAAGTGGTCCAGCAGCTCCAGAATCCCACGAATCTTCGCGCGCTGCTACGTCATCCGCAAGCGCCGCAGCAAAGACCCAACTGGTGCACTTCAGGACGAACACGCCCTTCACCGGGGGCGGGGCGGGGCGCCCTCCTAGGAAGTGGTGTGTGGTACCTGGGTCTTGAATTAGATTTTGTGGAAGTAGTTCATTCAGTTCCATGTCGTCGATTGTCTCATCCCCCTTCAGTAATGACAGATACTCTGCAGGAATCTGAACAAGAAGCTTAAAAAAAAAAAAAAAAAAAGGCCTAAGATTCAGTTTTCCTCTCCCTTCTCTCCCTTTGCCTCCCCTTTTTTCTTTCCTGAGTGAATAAATAAATTTAATTTCTAGGACAGCCTGGGCAGGTTTTTCAGTTTGGTTTGGTTTGGTTTGGTTGGGAGTTTTTGATACAAAGCTTCACTGTGTAACCCTGGTTGGCCGGAACTTACTATGTAGACTAGGCTAGTCTTGAATTTACACAGATCTGTTTGCTTCTGCCTGTGGAACGCCTTTCGGGTACTGGGAGTTGAACCGAGGACTTCGCCCATGCTTGGCAAGTGCTCTACCTCTGAATTCTATCATCTGCTATATTATTTTCTCTTTAGTGTGATAAAATATTTTACAAAAGTCTCTTAAGGAAGAAAGGGTTTATTTTGGTTCACAATTTGAGGATACAGTTCATCACAGAGACCGGGTGTGGGAGCAACTATAGATACTGGACAGAAGCATGAAGGATCTCTGGTCACATTGCAACCATAGCCAGGAAAGAGAAAAATGTGTGTAGATGTCCTACTCAGTTTCTGCATTTTATTCAGTCCTAGGACACCAGCCCATGGAAATCACATTCGTGGTGGTTCTTACTGATAGGTTAAAAAGTAGCTGTATGATGAATAGGGTTGATCAGGAGAAAGCAGAGTTTATTAGCAAAGGAACACATGGGACAGATTCCCTTCTGGGCAGGGTAAATGTCTGCGCGGGTGGTGAGCTGGGGTCTTTTTAAGGGAGAGGCTTCTACTTCCTGCAAAAGGCAGGAAGATTTTTTTTTTTTTTTAAGTTGGGAGGGACAGCAGGACTGTTAAAACCTGTTCTCTTTAGTGCTCAAAGGGGAAGCCTGCTATGTTGGCCAAACAGTGGAGAAAAGTCTGCTTCTCTTGACTTCAAAGACCAAGGTGCTTATCAGCTGGGTTCCCTTTTCTCAAGAGCTTGAGAAATCCATGAAACCCTGTTGGTGAGGGGGCGGGGCTATCTGAACCTTAATACTTACCTCAAATACACAGCTCTGGACATGTTCTAACATACACTCTCAGAAGTTTACCTAAGTGATTCTAACTCTGGTCAAGATGACAAGATTAACCATTGCATCAGCCCTCCTTTGTTTTTTATTTTTACTTCAAAATATTTTATGTATATGAGTGTATTGCCTGCATGTGAGTGCACCCGTGTCTTGCAGTGCTGCTGAGGTTAGAAAAGGGCATTGGATGCCCCTGGAACTGGAGTTAAGCATGGTTCGGAGCCACCATGTGGGTGCTGGGAATCAAACCCCGGTCCTCTGCAAGAGCAGTCGGTGCTCTTAACCGCTGAGCCATCTCTACAGCTTCCCCCCCACACACACACACACTTTGTTTTTTAAACAAAATTCTCACTGAGTTGCCCAGGATTGAACTTGCAATCCTTCTGTCTCAGGCTCTCAAGTGGAAGAATAACAAATCTGAGTCACCAGGTCAGAGGAGGCATATTTTTAATTTATAAACACTTTCCAGATACAGTAACAATAATGATAGGAAACAAACACAGACCAGCGTGGCAGAAGAAAGGCATCAGTATTAACATATGAAAGAAGCTAATTGACAGAGGAAGACTAGAAACCCTTAAGACTAAACAGAGATGCACAAGAACACCCCTTTTCCCCCTGCCCCTCCCCAGTCTCCAAATATGGTAGTATGAGGGTGCTATGTAAATTGATCTATAAAAGGTCACGACATTGGGGGGCTTCTAATTTGAGTCTCTGTCCTGTTCCAGCTCTCTAGCCCAGTTTCATTCTTGAGAGTGCTCATCTCTTCCTTAATAAACTTTCTCTATTTCTATCACTGTCCTTGGTTCAATTCTTTGTTCCAGAACACAAGAACTGAAATCTCAGCAAGTGCCCTCTGTACTTAGACACATAACACTTGCAATCCCAGCACTTGGGAGGGAGGTCAAGGCAAGAGGATCAGAAGCTCAAGATCATCCATAGCTATATAGTGAATTCAAGGCTAGCTGGGCTACATGAGACCCTGTCTTAAAAGCAAGCAAACTAATGGGAACCATTTATTGAGCACCCAGTAAGTGGGGATCTTTGATGCTTAATTTATTTCTGCATTTATGGTAATTTTTTTAGATTTTTATTTATTTTTAAGCGTCTGTTTTATTTGCATGAATGTATGTAAGTGCACCACATGTATGCCTGATATCCACAGAGGCCAGAAGAAGGTGAGGATCCTCTGGAGCTAGAGTTATAGACACCATATGGGTGTTGGAAACCAAACCTGAGTCCCCTGGAAGAGCAGTAAGTGCTCTTAAATGCTGAGCCACCTCTTCAGCCTTTATGATAAATTTTACAGTTTGTTGCTGTATAGCTATTTCTTCCTGGTTTGAACATTCTATCTGGGAGGGAATAGGGAGGCTCATGAAATTCACAAGAAGCTCATAAGACTCACAAAGACCTCTCTCTGAGGTTATATAAGTGATAAACAATTGCCAGGGGAGAGGAGACTGTGCACAGGAGACTTTAGTAATATGGACTTTATGAATTGTTACCCATGTTGGGTGGGCTTTTTGTGATGTAAAACTGCTCCTGTAAGTAACTTCAGTTAAACTCATTGGTTCACCAAGCTGGACCTGGGTGGAATTGTTTCTTTGGTCTGTCATTACTTTATCTGTGGTGCCTAGAAATAGACTTAGACTCCCCAAGGAAAAGTATGTAGCTTGGAGTCTAAACAGGGACTGACAAAACCAAAGATGAGTCTAGGAGGAGCATTTCCTCTTATGAGACATGCAACCCAGGCTGAGCTTCCTGAGAGTGGAGCATCCCTGCCATCCACCTTTAAATGTAGAATGACATGCCTCCTTGATCAATGGTGTCATGCAATGAGGATGCTCCCTAAATAGAGAATGTATTGCAGTCTCTGAAAACAGCATGTGTGGAACCAAATCGTGACTCGACCACGGCAGCTATTGTATATGGCTCTTGTTATGAGCAATGAAACATGTACCTGGGTCTGCACTGAATGCCTGGGGAAAAAAATAATAAAACACCTTGCCTGAGTAAGGGAGAAATTACAATGGGAAACATGCAGATGCTAGCCTCTCCATTAGTCTCTGATTTGGCAAGAAAGGGGGGGGGCATACCAGGATCAGGTGCATGCCAGTAATTGAAGCACTTGGGAGGTGGGGGGTGAGAAGTAGCTCGGCTATTTATCATATCAAGACCCCATCTCACAAAAAAAGGCATGGAAAAAGGAGAGAATGAGATAGAGATGTTGGCTTGCAATTTCTTACAGCTAGTAGGCACAAGGAATAGAGCACAAATTTATTTATTTATTTTGGTCTTTTTTTTTTCTCTCTTTTTGAAGCAGGGTCTCCCTGTAGCCCCAGCTGTCCTGGAACTCACTATGTAGACCAGGCTGGCCTTGAACTCACAGAGATCCACCTGCCTCTGCCTCCCAAGTGCTGGGACTACAGGTGTGCACCACCACACCCAGCTTATTTTGGTCTTTTTGAGACAGGGTCTCCCTATAGCCCCAGCTGGCCTGGAACTCACTATGTAGACCAGGCTGGCCTTGAACTCACAGAGATTCACCTGCCTCTGCCTCCCAAGTGCTGGGTTTAAAGGTTTATGCCACCACACCTGGCCTTAGAGCACAAATTTAATCTATGGTAAATAGCCCTCACTAGGACTCAGTACTTTGGAATTCATGGGAGGAATTGGACAATTAGGAGAGAAAGAACAAGGTAAAATACACTTTCAAAGCTAAGATTGTAGCTCATTTGTAAAGTGCTTGTCTAGCATGTGCAAAGAAAGCCCTGAGTTTGATCTCTAACCCTTCAAAAATTAAATAAGTAAATAAATAAATGCCACAAAAAAAAACCAACAAAATGCAAAATAAAAATATAAAAACCAAAGGTAGTGACACGTCTTTAGTTCCAGCACTTTGGAAGCATACACAAGTGGATCTCTGTGAGTTTGAGGCCAGCCTGGTGTACATAGCAAGTTCTAGGCTAGCCAAGTCTACATAGTGAGACTGTCTCAAAAAATAAATAGTAAATAAATATCCTTAAGGTCTGAACTTTATGTTTTTAAAATTTTTTATTATTTTATGTATTTGTGTGTGTGCCTCAATGTGTATATGTGCAGGTGCCAGTGGATGCCAAAAGAAAGTATCAAATCCCCTGGAACTGGAGTTACAGGCTGTTGTGAACTGCCAGATGTGGGTGCTGGGAATTGAACTCTGGGTCCTCTGCAAGAACAGCATGTGCTCTCAACTGCTGAGCCATCTCTCCAGTCCCAGGTCTGAACCTTAACAGAGAGGAAGAGAAAACCCATGACTCAGTATGTAGGGGCCTTAATAAAGGTCTAGGACAGTAACCTATAAAAATTAGGGAATATTTTACTTATGAAGTACTTGAACTGCTTGACTTGGGAAAGACTTTTTGTTTTTTCTCTTGCTCAGCCCTCCACAGAGGTGTATCATTCCGGGAGGTATATCAGTACCAGATTGAAAACATGGAATGGATGGAGCAAGTTCCTTTTCCATCTCCTTGCTCCAACTATCCATTTAATACATAGATCTTGGATAGAGGACTTCTCAGATACTAAAGTGATAGAACACTTTATCTCAGCCAAAAGGCCAAGAATTGATGGGAAAGACATTTAAGCAAGAAACAGAAGAGCCCCTCACAGCCTGGCTCATGAGTCTAGGACATGGGGGTAGATGTAATCAGTCTGAGTGCCTGAAGTAAAGAAACTGAGAAATTTAACTACTCACTCGACCCTCCTTGAAACAAAAGCTGTATAATCTGAGACAATATGAGAGAATTCAGTCCCCAATGGATTGGTTCCTATGAAACATTAGAACACTCAGTTATCACCAACTGAGGTCCCTATAAACATTAGGAACTGGAAGACAAAAGAGGCATTATTGAGGGACCTGGGCATAAAAATTCACAGGGTCATATAGGACTAGGTTCACAGTAGAGTTAAGAAAGTAGTTAAGGGTTGGAGAGATGGCTCAGTGATTAAGAGCACTGACTTCTCTTGTAGAGGATTCAGGTTCCATTCCTGGCACCCATATGGTGACTGACAACCATTTATAACTCCAGTTCCAAGGGGCTCTGACACCCTCTTCTGACCTCTGTGGGTATTGCACAACATGGGTGCACGTACATACAGGGAAACACTCATACACATAAAATAAAAATAGTAATTTTTTTTTTGTCTTTTTGAGACAGGATCTCCTTGTAGTCCCAGCTGTCCTGGAACTCACTATGTAGACCAGGCTGGCCTTGAACTCACAGAGATCCGCCTGTCTCTGCCTCCCAAGTGCTGGGATTAAAGGCATGCACTACCATGCCCGGCCAAAAATAGTGATTTTTTTAAAAAAAGAAAGTAGTAGGCCAGGCATGGTGGCACACGCCTTTAATCCCAGCACTTGGGAGGCAGAGGTAGACAGATCTCTGTGAGTTCAAGGCCAGCCTGGTCTACATAGCAAGTTCTAGGACAGCTGAGGCTCCAGAGAGACCTTGTCTCTCAAAAAAAAAAAAAAAAAAAGAAAAGAAAAAGAAAAGAAAAGAAAGTTAATTTTGAGCAGGGACCTTAGGAGGTCTGGTTTGTGGTGCTTAGTTTGAGGAAGAAATGTGAGGCAGCAAGGAGACTAGAGAAATTCTCAAGGGGTGGCAGGAGGGATGACCAGAGGCAGGGAGGTCTTGGACAATTTCTTTGTTTCAAGTAATCAACTCCTTGTCAGTATTTATAAACATTACCATGAGTAAATAAAAATAATCTTAAATTGTTGAACAACTATAATTATTGAATGCATATAAGCTCTAAATTTTATCTTTTTTTCTGATTGATTTATTTTTATCTTATGTGTATAAGTATTTATATTCATGTATGTTAGTACTCCAATGTGTGCAATGCCCCAGGAGGCCAGAAGGCATCAGATTTCCTATAACTGGAGTTACAGATGGTTGTTAGCTGCCATGTGGGTGATAGGAACCAAATCAGTGTCTTTTGCAAGAAAAGCCAGTACTCTTAACCACTGAGCCATCTCTCCAGCCTCCAAATTTTATATACCTCATGTAAGATATTCATATCTTTATTTTTTTTAAGTACTTTATTTATTTTATGTGTGTATTGCCTGCATGTAGGTAAGTGCATCCATGTCCTGCAACAATGCCTACGGAGGACAGAAGAGGCTATTGGATCCCCTAGAACTAGAGTTACAGTTGTTAGCTGCCATGTGGGTTCTGGGATTCGAACCCAGGTCTTCTGCAAGAACAGCCAGTGTTCTTAACCACCGAGCAGTCTCTCCAAGCCCAGCTATTCATATCTTTTTTTTTTTTTTTGGCCTTTCTGAGACAGGGTCTCCCTGTAGCCCCAGTTGTCCTGGAACTCACTATGTAGACCAGGCTGGCTTTGAACTCATAGAGAGCCCATGTCTC
>NW_008357929.1:7733666-7737255 GCF_000622305.1 Nannospalax galili
GATTCATTATGGAGACCAGGCTGGCCTCGAACTCACAGAGATCTGCCTGCCTCTGCCTCCCGATTGCTGGGATTAAAGGCATGCACCACCATGCCTGGCTGGTGTTTGTTTTTGTCAGCTGATCAGCCTGTGAGCAGCTGAAGGCTTCTGGCTAGAAATGCTCTCCAGAGAATTCCAGAAACCTCCAGGCTATGACTCTGGACTACTTACTGTTACTCATCTGGGAACAAGTTAAGGAGCTCCTTTCTGCCCCTTGTCAGAGCCTCACTTCCCATTCACAACTGAAAGCCCCTGGCCAAAGCAACATTGTAGTGGAATCTGATAGCAACTGTTAAAGCAGTCTAGAAGAGTAAGGGGTCACATTTCTTCCTCCTGGGTGGTCCAGTTAGCTGCAACAACTCTTCAAAGTGAATCCACATGTATTGTGAGACTCCCTCTTCCCTGTCCCCTCATTTCTATTTCTTTTCTCTGCCATGTTTATCTGCTGCTCCCCTCCTGGCCAAACTTCCTGATCCAAGAGGCTTACAAGTGTCCAGGCTGTCACTTTTCTGAGACAGTGAGTCCCCTCTCCTCATGACTAATGTGAACAAGTTTCAGTTTGTGAGTTGCCCCTTGAAGTTGGTCTACCTGATGCACTGAACACTCTGACCTGTAGCCTGTAGCCGGCTCCTAAGTAAAACCAGTTTTCATTATCACAAGCCAAAGGTGCTTTATTCTCAGGGGATTCCCTAGTTTAGAGCACTGTCTCAGGTCCCTTGAGGACAAAACAAGGTGTCCCTCACCCTCTAGGGTTGATGTTGTGTCTTGGTAGGATCCAAAATGTCTTTGCATTCAAATCCCTCTGGCTTACTCCTGGGAAAATTCTCAAAAGTTGGTTTAGCCAGATGTAGTGGCACACACCTGGCCACCCTGAGTTACACAAGGCCCTGTCTCAAGAAAAAAGGAAATGGGGCTGGAGAGATGGCTCATCTGTTAAGAGCACTGGCTGCTTGGTTCCCATCACCCACATGGCAGCTAACAACCATGGGTGCACTTACATACTTGCAAACAAAACACTCATACACATAAAAAATAAAATAAAGCCAGGCATGGTGGCGCACGCCTTTAATCCCAGCACTCGGGAGGCAGAGGCAGGCGGATCTCTCTGAGTTCAAGGCCAGCCTGGTCTACATAGTGAGTTCCAGGACAGCTGGGGCTATAGGGAGACTGTCTCAAAAAGACCAAAAATAAATAAATATGTAAAAATAAAAATAGCCAGGCTTGGTGGCACATGACCGTAATCCCAGTATTTGGGAGGTAGAGGCAGGCAGATCTCTGTGAGTCAAGGCCAGCCTGGTCTCCATAGTGAATCCAGGCCAGCTGTGTCTACCAGGAGACCCTGTTTCAAAAAGACCAAAATAAATAAATAAACAAAAAATAAAAAATAAATAAATAGCTGGGTGTGGTGGTGCACACCTTTGATCCCAGCACTTGGGAGGCAGAGGCAGGCAGATCTTTGTGAGGTCAAGGCCAGCCTGGTCTACATAGTGAGTTTCCAGGACAGAAAATAAATAAATAAATAAATAAATAAATAAATAAATAAATAAATAAATGAATGAATAAAAAGAAGACTAGATTTGATCCTTAGATGCTCATAAAGAAAAGAACAACCGGCCCTTATATACATTCCCACAGCAGAAATGCTGGCTCCTCCATGGCATTCTATAACAGTTTAACCTGTTCTGTCACAACCTAAGTGAGAAAAATCACTAAAAAGACAAATGCTCTGGATCCAGCCTGTTACTGCATTTCTTAGACTCAAAGCTTGGGTCCTGGCAGTTCTAACAAAGCTGGGTTCAGACACCTGTCCTCAATACCGATTAAAGAGACATATAATTAGCCAGATACAGTGGAGAATGCTTTGCTCCTAGCAGAAGGAAGGCACTTGAGAGGCAGAGCAGGCAGATCTCTGTAAGATTAAGGCCAGTTCCAGACCAGCTGGGAAGACCTATAAAAAACAAAACAAAACAAACCCCCCCAAAATAAAAAGGAGATTTATTCAATATGCCCACATTGGGAAGAGGAACAAAAAATAAAGAGGTTCAGTGACCCCTCTCCAAGTCCATTTTCAGGTTCCTGACAGGAGGCTTAGGTTTAAACAGAGGAAAGGAAGCTTGCATAACTAAAGGGTCCTGATTAAGGTATGGTCCCTGAGACCACTCATCTCTCATTATCTCAGCTCCAGTCTCTCCAGCAAGGAAACCTGAAAAGTTAGGAAATTCTTGGGGGGTGGGGCCGGGGAAGGCTGGGATTCCAATTCCTTGGGGACTGCTGTTTCCATAGTTTCCTAGTCAAAGGGAGGGGGTGCAAGTCTCTGTCTCTGTGCCTAAGTCTCTGTCTCTGTCTCTCTGTCTCTCTGTGATCTTTTTGAGACAGGGTCTCCTTGTAGACCCAGCTGGCCTGGAACTCACTATAGAGATTAGACTGGCTTCGATCTCACAGAGATCCACTTGCCTGCCTCTGCCTCTTGAGTGCTAGGATTAAAGACCTGTGCCACTATGCCAGGCTGTATCTCTCTTCAAAGTATCTTCAGTCCTGACTGGAGATTATAAATTGGCTATCACTAAATTCAACAGTTTCTTCCTAGCCACCCTGCTGTACAACTTATCTCTTTCCCTCTCCTTCTCACTCCCTCCTGCTCCCTTTTCCTTTCCCGTACTGCCTCTCCTCGCTTCTTCAGTAGTCTGGGAAAAAGTAACCATTTGCAACCCTCCCACCCTCCAGTTCTTCAGCTGAGCACTTGCTTTTTGTATTCAAAACTATACAATGAAAAAGTTAACATATAAAACTCTTGGGCTCTCTTTGTATTTTCTCTCCCTCTGCCTTCTTGTTTAGACACAATGCTATTCGAGGTCATTTAATTTAGAACTTGTGTTATTTTGGCCAGATCTTGCTGGAATGTAACAGTCTATGACTCTCAGACTC
Source organism: Nannospalax galili (assembly GCF_000622305.1). Taxonomy (NCBI): domain Eukaryota; kingdom Metazoa; phylum Chordata; class Mammalia; order Rodentia; family Spalacidae; genus Nannospalax; species Nannospalax galili. The sequence continues at coordinate 7,736,631 of NW_008357929.1, forward strand.
ATGTGAGACCCAGAGAAAAATAAATAACCTGCAAAAATATTTTATTTATTATTTTAATTTTTTTTTGTCTTTTTGAGACAGGGTCTCCTTGTAGCCCCGGCTGTCCTGGACCCCACTATGTAGAACGGGCTGCCCTCAAACTCACAAAGATCCGCCTGCCTCTGCCTCCCAAGTGCTGGGATTAAAGGTGTGCACAACCATGCCTGGCCCTTATTATTTTAATTTTATATGTATGAGTGTATTGTCTGCATGTATGTAGAAGAGAGTGTCAGATCTCCTGGAACTGGAGTTACAGACAGCCGCCTTATGGGTGCTGGGAATTGAACCTGGGTCCTCTGCAAGAGCAGCCATCTCTCCTCCCTTAAGAAATAGCCTTTTTGGGCAGATCTCTGTGAGTTCGAGGCCAGCGAACTGGCCTGGTCTACATAGTGAATTCCAGGCTAGCTGGGGCTACAGAGAGTCCATGTCTCAAAAAAAAAAAAAAAAGCCTTTTAAAAGATCTAAGTAGCAGGCCAGGTGTGGTGGCACATGCCTTTAATCCCAGCACTCGGGAGGAAGAGGCAGGCGGATCTCTGTGAGTTCAAGTCCAGCCTGGTCTACATAGTGAGTTCCAGGACAGCTGGGG
>NW_008357929.1:7737338-7772338 GCF_000622305.1 Nannospalax galili
AATCCAAGTAGCAATAAAGCCTTCCTGAGACCTGCAACAGACAAAATCTTTATAATTACAGTATTTAAACAGATAATCTTAGTTTGTTACATAAATTATAAATGTAATTCATAGTCAACTCTTAGTAAGCTGGTAATTTTTAAATGCTGCTCTGCCTCATGATATTAAAAAAGTAAAAATTAAGGAAAAAAAGAGCCAGTAAGTAGGAGATAAAAATATAAAAAATAATAAGAGAATATATTTTTTGAATAAGGAAGGATTTTTTTTTTTTTATCCTTTTTTTGAGACAGGGTCTCCCTATGGCCCCAGCTGGCCTAGAACTCAGTATGTAGACCAGGCTGGCCTTGAGCTCACAGAGATCTGCCTGCTGGGTCTAAAGGCGTGGGCCACCACACCCGGCAGGAAGGATTTTTGTGTGATAAAATTTTAGCTAGGCATGGGTGGCTTGCACCTGCAATTCTAGCACTTGAGAAACGGAGGCAGGAGGATCAAAGGTCATCTTTGGCTATGTAGAATTTGAGGACAGCCTGGGTTACAGGAGACCCTATCTTAAAAACAACAACAAAACAGTAGGGGGGAGGGTGGGACAGATTTTGTCCCTGGGTGAAATGATTAGCTTTTTCCAAAATGATTGTGCATGCACGTTTGTTAAAAGTCTAACTCTCCTTTAGGGTGCCTTCACTCAAGTAAGACTGGGTCCTTGGCTTCATCCCAGAAAAGAATTTGAGGGAGAGTCAATATGAGGTAGAGTTGGATTGTTTGTCTTTTTTTTTCTTTTCTTTTCTATACTTGTTTATTTTGTTTTTAAAAGACTTTATTTTAGTTCTTATCTAAGAGCACCTACTACTCTTGCAGAAGTTTAGTTCCCAGCACCCACATTCAGAGGCTCATAACTGCCTGTAACTCCAGCTCCAGGGGGTCCAATACTCTCTTCTGGCCGCCATGGGCACTGCATTCATGTGCATGTACCCCCACACAGGTGATCCTCTGGAAGTACAGCAAGTGCTTTCAACACTGAGTCACCTCTCTAGCCTCTATTCATAAGAATTTTAACAACTTTTAAAAATATTTTATTTATTATTTTTATGTGTATGTGTGTATTGCCTGCACGTAGATAAGTGTACCTGTGTTGTGCAATGCCTGAGGAGGACATAAGAGGCTGTCAGAGCCCCTAAAACTGGAGTTACAGACAATTGTTAGCTGCCATGTGGGATTCAAACCCAGGTCCTCTGCAAGAACAGTCAGTGTTCTTAATCACAGAGCCATCTCTCCAGCCCTGAGAATAGGAATTTTAAAAAAATTTATTACTTATATTTTTAAAATTTTATGTGCATGAATGTATTGCCTGTATGTACCTGAGTGAACCTGTGTTATGCAATGCCTGCCGAGGTCAGAAGAGGGCGTTGGATCCCCCTGTGACTAGAGTTACAGATGGTTGTGAGTTGTCATGTGGGTTCTGTGATTGGAACCCTGGTCTTCTGCAAGTGCAGCCAGTGCTCTGAATCTCTGAGCCATCTCTCCAATCCCCCCAAAACAAGAATTTTTTTTTCTTTATTTATTTTTCTTTATGGGGCTTTTGGCTACCCTAACATTTGAAGAGGTAACCCTAAAATCTTTTTTTTTTTTTTTTTTGGTTTTTTTTTAGACAGGGTCTCCCAGTAGTCCCAGCTGGCCTGGAACTCACTATGTAGACCAGGCTGGCCTTGAACTCACAGAGATCCACCTGCCTCTGCCTCCTGAGTGCTGGGATTAAAGGTGAGCGCCACCATGCCCAGCAACCCTAAAATCTTTTAAGGATTAGATAAAAGCTCCCAAATATTTTTGACATTTTTGGCCTTTGAAATGGAGTATGTTGCTAAGAGGCTCAAGGACACTGTGAGTTTTAGCAAAGAAACTTTTCTTTGGAGTCTTTTTACCCTAACTGCCTAGGGAATTCCTTCCTCCTATTCTTATCACATCATCCTCTGCAGAGGTTACCCAAATTGCCAATAGGGAATCAGGATGCAGGCTGCTCCGGCTTCTTCTATGCTGAACAGGGATGCAGGGTGAGGCAACTGGAGTACCCACCCCTTCAGTGGGTCTATCTAAAAAGACTCCCAAATTGTGAAACTAGGAGGAAAAGAAAGTCTTTGAATTGTGTATAGGAGATGTGAAGGAGAAGTAAAGGCAAGAGTAATTAGCATTACAAGTTCTAGACAGGGAACTAGAAAAAAGTCAGAACAGGGCAATTTTCAAATGTTCATATGAGAGTTCATTGGAATTTCTTGACAAGGGCTTCTAAAAGCATCCCTCTATTGGGTTCTTCCTCATTTTTCTTTTGTCTTCGGGTTCCTCCTCATTTTTCTTTTGTCTTCTAAGGCTGGACTCTAGAGTGATGGATTCAGGATTTGCTTTTAGGTATTTTGATAGCTGTTGGAGTGGTTGAAATCAGTGTCAGTTCCCTCTCAAAGGCTTCACCACGTGGAAGCAGGACTGCTCTCAGGCAGTCCCCTGGGTTCTCAGGCCTTCTGCCAGAGGGAGGCCAGAACTCTGCACTCTCTGGCTATCTGCTGAGATCAGAGCCGCTACCACAAGAATTTTTATGTTTTGCTTGCCATATATCCCAGAGCCTGAAACAGTGTCTGGCAAATAGGTCAATTCTGTTTACTCCACTAGTACTGAACTGTGGATTGGCTGGCTGATTGAATTCAGAAGAGTAAAAGGTTTCAATAATTGATCCATATATTTTCCATCAAGTTCTTTACAACATGCACAGTTCTAGGCATCAGAATGCACAGATGAATAAAATGAAGCTCTTGAGTTGCAGGAGCTGACAGTTGAAAGCTAAATAGTGAGTTAAGGCCACAAGTGTGAATAGTGTCCTATGAATGGTTTTAGGAAGAAGCACTTCTCTGCTTAGTAAGATCAGGGAGACTGAAAGATTCTTAGGAGTTATCAACCAGGTGGTCTGCTGTGTGAGCTTCAGAGCTCGCCTGCCCTATCCCAAGTTGTTAGATTTTGGGGGTGCAGAATGCAGGAACAATAGAAAGGAGACCATACTTGACCTTAGATAAGGCTGCATTTACTGCTGCCCTGGGGGAGGAACCATTGGGGCTTTTATAGGCTATAGCTGTGGCTGGCTGACTGTGTGATTAGGGGCTCTAGAGAAGTTTATGGTCCCCCTGTAGCCCCCTTCTTCCTGGCACCATTTGCTCTGGTTTATCTTGAGACAGAGGGCTTATGATCTCTTCTTGGGACCATTTGCTGAAGGAGACAGGCTGTCTTAGGAAACAGGCTGTCTCAACAACAGCCCTCTCAGGAGGGAGGGAAGCGGCTGATTGATAATGCCGGCTTTCTGCAACCAGGCATTCTAATCACAAGTGAAGAACTAGGAGATGCCTGAAAAGATGGCAGTACAGAAGGAAAACAGCAGGCCAGGCGTGGTGGCCTACATCTGTAAGTCCAGCAGTTGGGAGGCAGAGGCCCAAACTCAAGGCCAGCATGTGGTTCAAGGTGAATTTCAAGTCAGCGAAAGGCTACACCAGATCAACATCAAAGTGTGGGGCGTGCCGGGGCGTGGCGGGCGCTTCGGTACTCTTTGTACTCCGGGAAGGAGCCCCGCCTGCTCCTGCCGTCACAGCTCCCTCCCGTGAGCCCTCGCGCGCAGCGTTCCCGCGTTCCTCAGGGGCAGGGGTTTGGCGCATCATGGCGGCCTCCGGGCCGCAGTCCTCTGCCTCCGTGAGTGCTGTTTGTCTGATTCTCGTGGTTTTTATTTTTGTCTTTTTACTTGACCAGGATTTTCTTTCTTCTCGTATAATTTACACCTTTTGTTTGTGGCCGCGGGGAGAGTGAGCGGGGTTTTGAGACCGTTTGTTCCTGGAACACATCTCCGCCCATTCTCGAAGCTTCCCGACTCTGGGAAAGTGGGAGCTAGGAAGTGGGGATTTAGAGGAAACCCCAGGACACAGCCAGAGCGGAAAGGAAAAGCTTCTGAGTCTGGAAGTGCGAATATGAGTTAGGGAGGCAAAAAAAGCACTGAAAGGCCTGGCGTGGTGGCGCATGCCTTTAATCCCAGCACTAGGGAGGCAGAGGCAGCGGATCTCTGAGATCAAGGCCAGCCTTGCTCCACACAATGAGATGGAGGCCAGCCTGGTCTACACAGTGAGGCGGAGGCTAGCCTGCTCCACACTGTGAGATGGAGGCCAGCCTGGTCCACACGGTGAGATGGAGGCCAGCCAGGTCCACATGGTGAGATGGAGGCCAGACTGGTCTACATGGAGAGTTCCAGGCCAACTGGTGATACAGGGAGACGCTGTCTCAAAAAACAAACAAAAGCACTGAAAGAGGACCTGCCAGTTGCAGGGCCATATTTTGAAACATGAGTTAGAGCAGGTGCCTGGGAAAGTTCAGTTGGATGGAGGCGGAGGGGTGTGAGTGAACCGTGAACATCTTGTCTTGGAACAGGACGACTTCTTAGTTATTAGCACTAGGCTAGCTTTTCTACCAGCCTCCGTCTTTCTGCCTATTTATTATGCCTTGCTCCTCTTGCCTTTTTTCTTTTTTTAAGAGAGTAATGATGGGATGATTTGGGTTTCAGTTTATGGAAGTAGTAGTGAGGAGGCTGGATTGGAAGGCCATGTTTGAAATGCAGTGAAGAAGGTAACCCTGATCCTTGGAGGCAGTGTTGAGAACCAGAGGTGAGGGGAAAAAAAAAAAAAACCAACAAAAAACAGGCAATAGAATCTACTGGACTAGATCTTGTGTAAGAAAAGGAAGGCTTTAGGGAGTGCAGCAAGGTTTCATGTAGAACAGCTATTTGGTTGAGAGTGCTATCTGCCAAGTTAGTGAACATAGCTTTAGTGCTAGAGAAGGGATGGTTTGTGAAGAAGGCAGTGTTGGGTATGCCTGCTGCTTGTAGATTGGCCAGATAGACTATGCTGAGCAGACTGGTAGGACCAAATCTCAGGAAAGGTAACTCAGCTAAAGTAGCGATCTAGGAACATGTCAATGGGTGTTAAAGTCAGGCACATCATGAAGTAATTGAGAGTAAAGTATATAGTAAGTATTCTTAAACTTAGACTGTACAAAATCAGTCTAAGGAGCACCCCCCCCCCACTTCTGTGTCACTGAGGCTGGCCTCCAAACTCACTGTATAACCCAGGGTGGCCTTAAATTTGATATCCTTGCTCAGCCACCTGAGTGCAGGAATTATAGACAACCCTCCCCATGCCCCAGCGTTTTGGGGTTTGCTGATTTTTTTTTTTTTTTGCCACTACTGGAGATTAAACTCACTTTCATACATATTGATCAAGCCCTTCTACCACTGAGCTACATTCCCCAGCAGCCTTTAAATAACAACAATAAAGAAAACTTGATTTCACCTTGAGACAGTGGTACTACTTTGAGAAACAATGGTATTTAGTGTGTTAGGCAGTGACAGGGCATCAGATAAATAGAATTTTAAAAAACCTTAAAAAGGTATGCACATCTAGGCTTTGGCATTGATAAGGTATATCTAAACAATAAATTGGTACACTGTCCAAAAATGACTGTTGAATACTTTTGGAATTTTAAAATAAAGATACCTACACTGGGAACAGGTCTCCTTCCCTGAAATTACATATAATTTTGTAAGTGAATGACAGCCTTTTAAACATAAAAAAAGAGTCATAATCTCAGGATTTGGGAGGCTGAGATGAGGGTTGTCCGAAGTTTAAGACTAGCCTGGACTACACAGTTTTAGGTCAGACAGCTGCAGAGTAAGACCTTGTATTTATATATATATATACATACTTTGCCTATGTCCTTTTTTTCTTTTTTTTTTTTGAGGGGGGGTCTTTTTAGAGACAGGGTCTCCCTGTAGCCACAGCTGGCCTGGAACTCACTATGAAGGCCAGGCTGACATTGAACTCATAGAGATCTGCCTGCCTCTGCCTTGGAGTGCTGGAATTCAATACCTGCTCCACCACATCCAGCTTTGCTTCCTTGTTTTTGAGAGAATCTTACTGTGTATCTCAGGCTGGCCTCAAGCTGGAGATCTCCTGATTCAGCCTCCTCAGTGTTGAAATCAGACACTATGTCCTATTCTTTACACACTATTTAAAGAATCTTGAAAGTGATTTTGCCCATTTTTACAACATTTCAACTTGCTAACTTATTTTTTAATGTATATGAGTGTTTTTGCCTTGTAAGTACACCCATGTATGCAATGGCCATGGAGGCTAGAAGAGGGCATTCTCATATCCCCTGGAACTGGAGTTATAAATGAATGGTTGTTAGCCACCATGTGGGTAGTGGGAACTGAATCGGGTCTTTTGCAAGATGAGCCAGCTCTTAACCTTTGATCATTATTTTCTGTGTTGTCTGAATTTATTGTCTTTTTTCTTTTTTTCCCCCTCCCTCCTTCCCTCCCTCCCTCCTTTCCTTCCTTCTTTCCTTTCAGACAGGGGCTCTCTATAGCCTAGAACTTGATATGTAGACCAGACTGGCCTGGAACCCACAGAGATCCGCCTGCCTCTGCCTCCTGAGTGCTGTGATTAAAGGCACATGCCACCATGCCTTCCTGTATTCTATTTCTTTATTCTCCATAGATATTTTGGTGGACAGGACAGTCATGAAGATGTTTTAACTAGATTTACTTTCCTTAGGAGCAAGCCTGGCTTGAGGCTGCGAAGACGTTTATTCAACAGACCCTCTGTCCATCTGGCAAGGAGCCTAATAACCAGTTGACTCAGTCAGTAATTGATTGTGTCAAGATGATATGGTTGACCAAGGGGGAGAACCAGGGTTTTATACTGCCCCTCAGCTACAGGTAAGGAGAGGTTGGGCTTGGTGGGTGGTTTAATTTAGGATTGAGAAGGATTGTTAGAACAAGGGGGAGTGAGAAGAATGGGTGAACAAGGTGGTTTGAGCACACCCTCTACAGCAGAACTTTCCTATTCTTCATCTAGCTTTCCTTTTCCTAAAATTCTCCTAACGTGGCTTATGTCAGCTTTATAGAAAAGAGAGGAAGAGAGAGGAAGTAGGGAAAAAAGAAAATTTGGCAAGCTGAGTGTGGTAGGGAATGCCTGTAATCTATCACTTGGAGACTTAGGAGAACTTCAAAGTCCTAGCAATCCTAGATTACAGTAGTAATAGTTGAGATTACTGAGTGAGACTTCATCTTTTTATTTATTTTATTTTTATCATTGTGTGTGTGTGTATTTTTAGGAGTACAGGAGATCATGTGAAAGTCAGAGAACAACTTTTGTAATTTGGTTGCCTTTTGCCATACTGGCATCCAGAGATAGAACACAGGTCATCAAGTCTTTACAGCAAGCACCTTTTACAAGCTGAACCATCTCACAGGCCAAGACACTGTCTTTAAAAAAGCAAACAAGGGCTGGAGACATGGTTCAGTGGCTAAGAGTGCTGACTGCTCTTGCAGAGGACCCAGGTTTGATTCCCAGCACCCACATGGTGGCTATGAACCGCCCTTAACTCCAGTTCCAGGGGAATCCGAAGCCCTCTTCTGACCCCTGCGGCATTGCACGACATGGGTGCACTCACATACATGCAGGCAATACACTCATACACATTAAAAAAAATAAAAAATAATAAAAAAAATATTTTTTCAAAAAAGTAAACAAAGCCGGGTGTGGTGGCGCACACCTTTAATCCCAGCATTCAGGAGGCAGAGGCAGGTGGATCTCTGTAAGTTCAAGGCCAGCCTGGTCTCCATAGCCAATCCAGGCCAGCTAGGGCTACAGGGAGACCCTGTCTCAAAATGACCAAAAAAAAGCAAACAAAGGGATGTGCTCAGTGGTAGAACACTTGCTTAGCAAGTGGAAAGACCTGGGTTCCAGCCTCAGCACTGAAAAAAGAAAAAGGAATATTTTTTTGTAAAAGAGTTCTCGGGCCGGGCGTGGTGGCGCACGCCTTTAATCCCAGCACTGGGAGGCAAAGGCAGGTGGATCCCTGTGAGTTCAAGGCCAGCCTGGTCTACATCATGAGTTCCAGGACAGCTGGGACTACAGGGAGAACCTGCTTCAAAAAGACCAAAAAAAAAATTCTCAAAGTGAGGAGTGTTAAATATAATAACAAAGATAATAAAACAGAGCATTCTTGGAAAAGGAAGTTAATACATAATTCCCTTCAGGAATGAGATTTATTAAAAGGGCTTCAAGGTAGGAGGGAGAGAGCATTAGGCAGAAAATAGTACAATATATTAAAAACCGCATAACAGGGTCTTAAAGGACTTCCCTTTAAAACCTAAAGAAAAACTTCCTAAGAGTGAGAATAAAGCTGGGTGGTACATGCTTTTAATCCCAGCACTTAGGAGACTGGCAGGAGGCTGATCTCTGTGAGTTCAAGGCCAGCCTGGTCTATGTATAGTTCCAGGCCAGCTGGGGCTACAGGGAGACCCTGTCTCAAAAAAAAAAAAAAAAAAAAAAAGTGAGAATAAATCTGGGCATGATGGTGCACACCTTTAATCCCAGGCAGAAACGGAATCTCTGTGAATTCAAGACCAACCTGGTTTACATAGCAGGACCTGTCTCAAAAAAAAAAAAAAAAAAGGTGATAATAAGGGCTGGGTGTGTTGGTACGTACCTTTCATTTCAACATTCCTGAAGCAGAGACTGGTGGATCTCTGAGAGGCTGGCCTGGTCTACATAGTGAGACCTTGTCCCCACCCCCACCCCCATAAAAGAGAAGAAACCATGAAAGGTGGGTGGAGACAGAAAAGCCTGTTCAGAGAAAAATCCCTAGAGCAAATAACATATTAGACTTTTATGAGTTTTGGAGGGCTGGTAGGAAATTTCACATCATGTGACTGATATAAAACAACATATATGACAAAGAACATATACTAGTTAGGATCATAAGTCTTAACCATGGGCTGCTGTCAGGCCATAGCACAACTTCTTAACTGTCCCAGGAATGAGCTACAGTGAGCCATGGCCTGATCTGACTGCTTTTTCTTTTCTCTTTTTGAGACAGGGTCTTCCTATAGCCCCAACTGGCCTGGAACTCGCTATGTAGACCAGGCTGGCCTTGAACTCAGAGATCCGCCTGCATCTGCCTCCCGAGTGCTGGGATTAAAGGCATGCGCCACCACGCCTGGCTTCCATTTATTTATTTTTTGTTTTGTTTTTTGAGACAGGGTCTCCCTGTAGCCCCAGCTGTCCTGGAACTCACTGTGTAGACCAGGCTGGCCTTGAACTCACAGAGATCCTCCTGCCTCTGCCTCCCAAGTGCTGGGATTAAAGGCATGTGCCACCATGCCCAGCTCCATTTATTATTTTTATTTTTTAAATTATGTGTATGTTTGTGTATCTGTATGGGGGTATAATGCATGTGAGTGCGGTTGCCCAGTGAGGCCAGAGGCATTGGATTCACTGGAACTGGAGTTACCTGCCTGATACGGGTGCTGGAAACTGAACTCAGTTCTTTTTCATAAGATATAAGACAGATTTAAAGCTGGGTGTGGTGATGCATGCCTTTAATTCCAGCACTCCGGAGGCAGAGGCAGGCAGATCTCTGTGAGTTCAAGGCCAGCCTGGTTTACATAGTGAGGTCCCAGGCCAGCTGGGGCTATAGGGAGGCCTTGTCAGGGAGACACACAAAAAAAGATACAGGTTAGGTGAGGTCACAGAATAACTATTCTGATCTGGTTCTCCGTTATGTCTTAAAAAATAATCACCATGCTGAAGGAAAATGCTGATCCATAGAGTATGTATTCCATCAAATTCAATATTTGCATATTGTTCTCAGTGGAGTTGTACCAGTTTACACACATACCAACATGCCTCATATAGTTTTCACTGTGCTCAGGATTGAACCTAAGGCTTCATGCATACTAATCAGGTGTTCTGTGAATGACACCTACAGCCAATAATTTAAATATTTGTGTCTTTTTTTTGACTGCCTCAACTTTCCAACCAATCTTTAGTACTGTGATATTCTATGTAAGAACACCTGGTTGGAGCCTTTGAAGTTCTTTATGGAGCCAAGGGTCCCTCAAGCGCCCGCTACATTTACCATGTCCTGGGTCCCTGGCACCATCTTGTTCTAGATACTATTTAGTACAGACTTTCTTTCTGTTTCTCTTAGAGACATTGCCCAGCCTTTAGACCCAGACCCCATTCTCACTTTCTTAGGCTCTTATGTCTATCTTTTTCCTCTTTTGTCAAACAAATCTTAGTCCAAGTTCTCCTTTAGCCCTTCTTTGGGCTCTTAGGAATCTGTCAGGATTGAGGGTATCCTCTTAGGCTTGCACTGATTTTACAGGACCCCTGTTCTCTTCACTTTCCAGTTTTGTCTCAGTACAGACTCTCAAGACCCACCAGCATCTCCCATGCTGCAGCCACCTGTCCTGGAGTAGTAATGTGTATCAGGCTTGGGTCCAAAGAGCTGGGCCAAATGGAAATGCCCTTCCCCGGGAGGAGCTGTTACTTTTAGGGACATTAACAGATCTGTCAGAGGACTTGGAACAAGAGTACAGGAGTGGAAACCTGTATGTGAAAGATAACACTGGAATCTTGGACTGTGAGGTAAGTAGATGGGGTAATCAACTGCCTCAGATACTATCAGGAGTGGTAGATTAAGTGCTAGGGTCTTGACTAACCTATGTCTTTTGGTCTTTTCTAGCTTATAGATCTAGATCTTTCTTGGTTGGGTCATCTCTTCCTGTTCCCCAGTTGGAGTTACCTCCCTCCTGCCAAATGGAATTCCTCAGGGAAAGGGCACTTGGAGCTCTGGGGTGCCCCTGTGCCAGTGTTTCCTTTGACCATCAATCCTGGCCCTCTCACACCTATCTCTGTTCTCTACCCAGAAAAGGCATCCCTCCTGCTCAGACTCAGGTAACTTCTCTCTTAGGGGAAAAAGGAACATTGTGAAATTTAGAGAATGATGGTGCCTCAGTGGAATGAGATAAAAGTTTTGATAGTAATATAGATGGAATGTTCCAAATCAAGGGAATAATGGGGCTTTGAATATGAAGAAAGCTATGCCAGCTGTGGTTCACACCTATAATCCCAGCATTCAGGAGGCTGAGGCAGGGAGATAATATGACTTAGATAGTGAGTTCCAGGTCAGGCTGGGCTAAGTGTGAGATGCTGTCTCAAAAGACCAAAAAAGAATAACAACAATAAAAAGAAGAAGATTCTGTGTATGAACACATGCATGTGGTAGTGGTTAGAGGACAACCTCAGGTGTCATTCCTCAGGCACCTTTTTTTGGTAGTAGGCTCTCTCACTGGCCTAGAACTCACCAAATAGGCTAGACTGGCTGGCCAGTTAGTCCCAGGATCTACCTATCTCCATCTTCCCAGCAACCACACTGGCTTTTTTTTTTTTTTTTTTTTTTTTTTTTTTTTAATTTTTTTTTTTTTGGGTTTTTTAAAAGAGGACGATAAATCTTTCACTGTGATATATCAAAATAATGTTTTACCTGCATGCAAGTGCACTTGTGCATGCAGTGCCTACAGAGGCGAGAAGAGGGCATCAGGTTCCCAGGAACAGGAGTTAAATAGTTGCCATGTGGGTGCTGGGAACTGACCCCAGGTCCTCTACAAGAGTAATCAGTGCTCTTAACCGCTGAGTCATCTCTCCAGCCCCCACACTGTCTTTTTAAAAAAAATTTTAGTTTTATGTGTATGAGTGTTTTGCCTGTACCCATGTTGTGCAATACACATGAAGGCCAGAAGAAGGTGTTGGATCCCCTGGAACTGGAGTTACAAACAGTTGTTAGTCAACATGATGGGTACTGGGAACTGAACTTGGGTCCCCTGCAATAGCAGCCAGTGCTTTTAATTACTGAGCCATTGCTCTAGCCCTTATACTGGCTTTTTGTTTGGTTGGTTTTTTTTTGAGACAGGGTCTCCCTATAACCCCAGCTGTTCTGGAACTCACTAGGTAGACCAGGCTAGCCTGGAACTCACAGAGATCTGCCTACCTCTGCCTCCTGGGTGCTGGGATTAAAGGTGTGCACCACCACTCCTGGCTTTTTTTTTGAGAAAGGAACTCATTATGTAGCCCTGGCTGGCCTACAACTCATTATATAGATCAGACTGGCCTCAAACTCACAGAGATCTGCCTCCGTCTGCCTCTGCCTCTGGAGTACTGAGATTAAAAAATGTGCACTGCCATACCTGGCCCCAAGAGAATTCCTAAAAGGAACTATATTTTATGTAAGGGCAAGAAGTGGTTACAGATTTTTAGATAATAGCTTTGAGTTATGGCCATTTTACATTACTACCAGATTGTTTTCTACAGTGGAAGGGAAGACATGTCTAGAGGAAAAGGAGAGGAATAAAAATTACTTCTTTTTTTTCTTCTTTAGAAAGAAGCACAAAGTTTCAGAGTCAAATCTGGCTGGGAAGCTTGTTCGACTGAGTGCTTTGGTGATAAGTCAGAACAAAGGCTACTTCATTCTGACTCTAGGTGAATTATCCCCAGCAGACAGCCAGGTTGGCAGCCAGGTGTCCATCATTGTGCAGGTGAGAATTAGGATGAAGTTGGGGCATGCAGAGTAGAAGGGATGTGTTAGAACTCCCTAAAGAGAACAGCATAGGAAGAACCACAGCTGGGAGAGTTGTGTTCTGAAACAGTGCTGTGAAGAGACAATTCCTGACCTGTAATTCACTATTACATTTTTGTTGTTTTTGTGTCTGTTGTGGTGTAAGTGTATTTGTCCACAAGTGTACAACTCTTTATGTGCATATGGAGACCAGAGGAGAATGTCAAGTGTCTTGCTCTATTATGCTCTGCTTTAATCCCTTGATAGTTTCTCTCACTGAACCTGGAGTTTGCCATTTTTCAGCTAGGCTGGCTGTCCAGCAGGCCCTAGCAATCCTCTACCCCTCACAGCTCTGGAGTCAGAGACATGCACAACTACACCTGACTTTTATGTGGGTGCTGAGGGTCCAAATCCTGGCCTTCAAACTTCTGCTGCAAGGGCTCTTACCCATTGATTTATCTCCTTTGTCTGTTTGTTTGAGAAAGGGTCTCACTATATAGCCCTGGCTTGCTTGGAATTTACTATGTAGACCATACTGACCTCAAACTCACAGAGAACTCTCTGCCTCTGCCTCTGCCTTTCAAGTGCTGGGATTAAAGGCAGACCCCACCATACCTAGCTTTTAAATTATTTTTTATTTTCATTAATATTTAGTTTGTATCTATGTGTGGTGGACTGTGGGGGAGGGTGCCTTTGTGCCACAAGCATGTATGTGCAGCTTGTGGAAGTTGGTTCTCTCCTTCCATCATGTAGGTCTCAGGGTCATCTTGCTGGCTTTCCCTTGTTTTTTGTTTTTGTTGTTGTTTGGTTGGTTGGTGTGTGTGTGTGTGTATGTTTATTGTTTTTTGTTGTTGTTGTTTAGACAGGGCTTCACTATGTAACCCTGACTGACCTAGAACACATGGTGTAGACGAGGCTGGCTTGAAACCCACAGAGATCCTTCTGCTTCTGAGGCCTTCCAAGTACTAGGATTAGAAGCATGTGCTATCACACCCAGTTTTCCTTGTTTGTTTTTTGTTTTGTTTTTTTAAATATTTTATTATTTTTATTTTATGTATATCTGCGTGTATTGCCTGAATGTCAGTAAGTGCACCCATGTCATGCAATGCCAACAGAGGACAGAAGAGGCTGTCGGATCCCCTGGAACTGGAGTTACGGACAGTTATTAGCTGCCATATGGATGCTGGGATATGAACCCGGGTCTTTTGCAAGACCAGCCAGTGTTCTTAACTGCTGAGCTATCTCTCCAGCCCCACCTTGTTTGTTTTTTAAAATAAAGGGTTTCATGTAACCTAGGTTGACTTCATACTTGACTTATAGCTGAAGATGATCCTAAGCTCCTTTTGCTTCTATCTTTCAGAGGCCAGAAGAAGGTGTTGGATCCACTGAACTGGAATTACAGGCAGTTAGATATGAGCTGTTATGTAGGGTGCTGGGAACTGGACCTGGGTCCTGTGCAAGAGCAGCAAGTGCTGAGCCATCTCTCTAGCCCCTCAACTTGTTTTTTGAGACAGAGTCTCCCATTGTCTTAGAGTTCACTAATTCAGCTAAAATCACTGGCTAGCAAGCTCCAGAGTCCCCAGCACTGGGATTGTAAACAGTATGTGTTGCCATGTCTTGTTTCTGTTTCTGGTTTTGTTTTTTTTTTGGTCTTTTTGAGACAGGGTCTCCCTGTAGCCCCAGCTGTCCTAGAACTCACTATGTAGACCAGGCTGTCCTCGAACTCACAGAGATCCGCCTGCCTCTGCCTCCTGAGTTCTGGAATTAAAGGTGTGCACCACCATGCCTGGTTGTTTCTGTTTTTTTAATTTTAATTTAAAAAAAAATTTTTATTTTATGTGTATGAGTGTAATGCCTGCATGCATGTGCACTCATGTCGTGCAGTGCTACAGAGGTCAGAAGTGGGTATCAGATTCCCCCTGGAACTGGAGTTAAGGATGGTTCACAGCTGCCATGTGGGTGCTGGGACTCAAACCCAGGTCCTCTGCAAGAGCAGTCAGTGTTCCTAACTGCTGAGCCATCTTTCTAGTCCCGTTTTTGTTTTGTTTTTTTTTTAACATAGGTTCTGGGTATTGAACTTAAGGCCTCATGCTTGCTGTGTGAAGTGCCTCCCCATGTATTGTTTATTTCTTTTTCTTTTTATGTGTATGACTGTTTTTACCTGCATGTATCTAAGTGTACCACATGAATACAATTCCTGTGAAGGCCAGAAGAGGGCATTGGATCTCCTGGAACTGGAGTTAGACAATTGTTAGCCTCTATTTGCATGGATACACACATGCATCTGCATACACATGTCCATCATTGTCTTACGGTGCAAGCATGGGGATCTGAGTTCAAATCCCAACACCCATGTAAAAAGCTAGGCATGGCAGTGTGCTACTTTAATCCTAGTGCTATGGAGTGGAAACGGGTGGATCCCAGAGGCTCACTATCAGTGTAGCCATTCGTTGAGCCCTAGGTTCAGTGAGAGACCCCATCACTAAAAGTAAGATAGAAAAAGACATCTCAGTATCAACCTCTGGCCTTTACATGCATTTGCACAGGTGAACACAGCTATACACATACATACATGTGCACACACATACACATACACACAAGACAAATATTGCATATTTTCTCTCATTTAGAATCTAGATTTGTTTCTTTGTTGAGACTGGGTTTAATGTAGCCCAGGCTGGCCTTGAACTCCTGATCTTTCCTGATTCCACCTCCCAAGTGCTGGAATTCTCACTGGCCTGAGTCACTATGCCAGGTAATAGACGTGAAAGTAAAGGGGAGACTCTTTGGGGAGAAGGAGGGCACCAGTGGAAGGATAAACAGGGACAAGGGAGGTTCATTAGGAGGGGAATATGAACAATACTAATATATATGTGTGGAAATGTCATAAACATAATATTTTGTACACTTACTATAAAATATTTAATAATGGGGCTGGAGAGATGGCTCAGTAGTTAAGAGTACTGTTCTTGCAGAGGACCCAGGTTCAATTTCCCAGCACCCACATGGCAGCTAACAACCATCCATAACACCAGTTTCAGGGGAATCTGGCATCTTTTGACCTCCATGGGCATTGCATGACATGGGTGTACTTAAACACATGCAGGCAATACACTCATACATATAAAATTAAAATAATAAAGATAAATAAACATAAAAAATAAAAGATATTAAATAAAAACAAAAATGCCTTGGGTGGAGGTGTGGAGAAAGGAGAGAGAGGATTTAAAATACCATCAAACTATATTATATGAAAATTTCAAAAATTCAAAAAAAAAAAGGCCAGACCGGGCATGGTTGCACATGCCTCCCAGTATTCAGGAGGCAGAGACAAACAGATGGATCTCTGTGAGATCAAGGCCAGCTGAGAATGCAGGGAGACTGTCTCAAAAAACCAAAAGAATAAGAACAAAAATTAAAAAGTATCTGCCAGGCATGGTGGCACATGCCTTTAATCCCAGTACTCTGGAGGCAGAAGCAGGTCAGTCTGGCCTACATAGTGAGTTCCAGGCCAGCTAGGGCTGAAGGGGGACCCTGTCTCAAAAAGAGGACAAAAAAAAAAAAATAAGGGGATTGGGTTCTGGAGATTCTAAAGTCACTTTTTAAAAATGCTTAGAGGGGTGGGTGAGATGGTTCAATGAGAAAAGGCACTTACCTACAAGCCTGAGGACTTGAGTTTCATCCCCAGAGCCTGCATGGTAAAGGAGAGAACCAATTCTTGAAAGTTGTTCTCTGACATCTACATATGCACCATGGTATACACATATGCACACACGTAAATATATATTTTTAAAAGCAATAAACTTAAGAGTCAGGCATAGCACATAGGTTTATAATCTCAACACTCAGGGAGTGGAGGTAGGAGGATTAGGAGTTCAAGACTGACCTCAGCTACATAGCCAGTTTGAGACCAGATTAGACTATACGAGACCCTATCTAAAAAACAAAACTGAAAAATCACTAACAAGTAATGCTTAGACGCCAGGTGTGGTTGCCCGTACCTGTAATCCTGGCACTTGGGAAACTGAAGCAGGAACATTGCCACAAATTTGAAGCTAGCCTAGGCTGCATACCAAGTAAGGAGAACCTGTCTCAAAACCCAAACAAACAGCAACAATAACAAAACCCTAAAAAAAAATTCACCAGATCTCTTAAGTTCAAGGCCAGCCTGATCTACAGAGCAAATTTCAAGCCAGCCAGGGGTACATAGTAAGACCCTGCCTCAAAAAAAAAAAAAAAAAAAAAAAGCAACAAATATATGGTTCAGTGGGTAAAGGTGCGTGCCACCAACCCTGACAACCTTGAGTTTGACTCCTAGTACTCTACCTAGTACTTCTACATGGTAGAAGAAGAGAATCAACTCCTGCAACCTGCCTTCTGACCTTCACACACATACTATGGCATGTGCATACCCCTTCCCCCACACAAATAAGTAAATGTAATAAAATAACAAGGACAAGACAAACCCTACAAAAAAATGCTTAGTCTGCCCAAATTTCAGATCTTGACTTTTCCTCCTAGGTTTAAGAGGAATTTGCAGTTTCTTAAAATTAGAATGTTGTACATCTTTTAGAGAGAATTAGAAAATTCTGTAACAGGCAGAGAGTTGGCTCATTCATGTATTACTGTGTCTCCAAGGAGACTTATTTGACCTATACTTAAACTTCTTCAGACTGACTGAAATAGGATCAGTTCTTCGGGTAGTATCTAATCTTACTGTCGATCCTAGGTGGTTTGGTGTCTCAAACACAATAATACGATACAGTATTACAATCAGAATGATATACTACAGTTACATATGAGTGGTATAGTCTGTGATAGGTCAGCTAGAGTTTATTATATGGGGGACACTATCAGGTAGTATAAATTTGATTTGGGTCTTGAAATATAGATAAACCTTGAATATTAATTAGTTAATTTGTTCTCCTGGAGGAATTGAACCAAGAGCCTTGCATATAGGTGACAATTACTCTACCACTGAGCTATATCTCTAGCCCTCTTTATTTTTCCAGGTAGCAATAATCATGCTTCACATAACCTCATTGTCAATGATACAGCCACTATATAAAGCTTACATCTTTTTTTTTTTTAATTTTGAGACTGAGTCTAAGTTGCACAGACTGGCCCTAATCTCACTTTATGACTCAGGCAGACCTTGAATTTGTATTCCTCCTACATCTGCCTACTGAATTTCTGGGTTTTCGTGCCTGCCTGACCAGGCTCTGTTGATTTGAATCTTTTGAAGAGAAAGAATGATACTCTGCACTGCAGAATTGCCTGTTCCAAGATTTCACCTTCACTGAGCATGCGCTATGTGCTAAATACCTCGGTCAATTAAAGGCAACAAATTGAGTGAGGAAATGGCTTTTGTCTTCTAGAAATTCATAATCAGGTATGGACAGTGACTGTAGGATTTTTAAGTGCAGTGCCAGATACATACACATGCATGGACCATTATGGGGGGCGGGGCCCTGGAATAAACAGGAAGCCAGGACTAGAGTGTTTGTTTTAGTATTGGGAATTGAACCCAGGGTCTCCAGCATGTGTAATCTAGCACTGAGCTACACTTCCAGCAAGGCATTAGTATTCCTGTATGTGCTAGAGATTTGTTACTGCTTCAGATGTCCCCAGTAATCTTTTCTGGAGTATAGAAGGTGAGGTCATCACTTGGAAATAAAGGGATGGACTCTTCAAAAAGAGAGTGAAGGTACAGGATAGCAGCTGTGCTAATCAGGCATAGGAAATTCCTCCGCATTCAGAGGGCCCAGTGGAAGTAGTTTGGCATCTGGGTGGGGTGACATCTGTTTTCTTCAAGTAAGGTTTCTGCCTTAGAAAAGTAGTTGAGGGAGCTGGAGAGATGGCTCAGCGATTAAGAACACTGGTGGTTCTTGCAGAAGACCTGGGTTCAAATCCCAGCTACCCACATGGTAGCTAACAACTGCCCCTAACTCCAGTCCCAGGGGCTCCAACAACCCCTTCTGACCATTGTGGGCATTGCACGACACGGGTGTACTTACCTATCTGCAGGCAATACACACATGCACATAAAATAAAAATAATAAATAAAAAAATTTTTAAAAAGGATTTGAGAAAACAGAGTGGTACATATGATATTGGTACACTCAAGGGCAAAAGATAGAAAGGGCAGGATGTGGGACTGGCCACTTAGATTCTAACCATCTGAAGGAAAGAAAAGGGGATGAGATACCAGAGGTTTGGAGTTCAGTGAAAGGGAGGAGCTTTGGATATTGAAAGCACCTCTATTCCCTTATTTGTTTCCTCACTTAATCCATGATTGTTGAGGTTGGTGGTACACATCTGTAATCCCAGCACTCGGGAGGTGGAGGTAGGATGATCAAGGCTGACCTTGAACTGACAGTCCTCCTGCCTATCTTCTGAGTGTTGGGGTTACAGGTATGTGCTACCCCACCTCCCCATAATTTGCTCATTCTGAATTCTGAGCATTTTTTTTTTGTATTGTTGCCTCCTGGAACCATTGTTCTCTTTACTCTTAGACAAACTTTGTTTTGAGACTGAATCCAAGTTGTGCAGGCTGGCCTTGAACTCACTCTGTTTCTCAGCCAGGTTCTTTGAACTTGAGGTTCAAGATTGAGCATCATCTGAAATGCTCAGATATCTGAAACTTTTTGAATAATGACATGACATATAAGTGGAAAAGTCCCCACCTGACTAATAGGTTGAAATTAAAACCCAGGCACATTGAAAATATTGCATAAGATTACTTCCATGCTGTACATATAAGGTATATACAAAACACAAGTGAATTTCATGTTTAGAATTGGGTTCCATCTGCAAGATGTCATAATGTACATGCAGATATTCTAGAATCTCAAAAAAAAATTAATGAATTTCTGGTCCTGAGTATTTTCAGATAAGAGATAGTGTAGCCTTGGGGTTGGAGAGATGGCTCAGTAGTTAAGAGCATGTAGTGCTCTGGCAGAAGATCTGAGTTCTGTTCCTAGCAACCATATTGGGCAACTCAGAACCATCTGTAACTCCAGTTCCAGGGGGATCTGGTGCCTTTAGTTTCCACAGGCACAATTTAAAAAAAGTAATACTGCTGGGCATGGTGGCGCATGCCTTTAATCCTCCTCTGGAGGCAGAGGTAGGCGGATCTCTGTGAGTTCGAGGCCAGCCTGGTCTTCATAGTGAATCCTGGACCGTGGGGCTACAGGGAGACCCTGTCTCAAAAAAGACCAAAAAAAAAATACTGCCGGGCGTGGTGGTACATGCCTTTAATGCCAGCACTTGGGAGGCAGAGGCAGGCGGATCTCTGTGAGTTCAAGGCCAGCCTGGTCTACATAGTTCCAGGACAGCTGGGGCTACGGGGAGACCTTGTCTCAAAAAGACCAAAAAAAAAAAATAATAATAATAATAATACCAGCCTGTATACTTTTCAGGATCCTGTTCAAGTTCAAATTCATTCACTAGGCCTTCCTAATCATTCCAGCTCATCCTGACTCTTTCTTTCCAAACCTTACCTAGGTTGGACTGTAGCTCAATGGTAGAGTACTTGCCTAGCATGCTTGAAGTCCTAGGTTTGATCCCCAGCACCATGAAAAGAAAAAAAAAAAAACCTTACCAAATGTATATTATTTAATCACGTGTGGCTCTAATATTTTTTAGGTTTCTGCTTTTTCCAGTAATTTGAAGTATGTTAAAGAGGAAGGAATAGGTCATTATACTTCCTCTAACAGTCTGCCCCAATACTGAATTCATGTGTACCTAATTATTTCATATTGATGAAATAAATGATTGGTTTGTATGTTATGGGATGAGAGAGAGAAAATGCTGAAAAGAATGTGATTTTTGCAATGGAATATTTATGGACTTTGAGGAACGTTTTAGGGTATGTATATTTATGAAAGGATTAAGAAATTTTGGCATTTCCTCTTGGGGGCTAGAGAGATGACTCAGCAATTAAGAACACTGGCTGTTCTTGCAGAAAGACCCGGGTTCGTATCCCAGAACCCAACTGACAACTAACAACTGTTCATAACTCCAGTCCCAGGGGAATCCAACAGCCTCTTCTGACCTCCACAGGCATTGCATGGGTGCACTTACCTACATGTAGGCAATACACACATACACATAAAATAAAAATAAATAAAATTTTAAAAAAGGAAATGTTTGGCATTTCCTCTTATATTGGAAAGATCCTGGAAGTTCAGTGTTAAAAATATCAAACATTAAAAAAAAAGATTTGCAAAGCTGGGCATGGTGGCTGGCACAGGGCTTTAATCCCAGCACTTGGGAGGCAGAGGCAGGTGGATCTCTATTAGTTCAGTGCCAGCCTGGTCTACATAATGAGTTCCAGGCCCGCTGTGGCTACAGAGGGACCCTGTCTCAAAAAGACACACACAAACAAATAGTGTATACAATATGTATAATTTTTTATATATATAATTTGATACGTTGGGGCTGGTGAGATGGCTCAGTGGTTAAGAGCACTGACAGCTCTTGCAGAGGACCCAGGTTCAGTTCCCAGCACTCACATGGTGGCTAACAACTGTCTATAACTCCAATTACAAAGGATCTGATGCCCTCTTCAGGTCTCCATGGGCATTGCATGCATGTAGTACACTTTACATGCAGGTAAAACATTCATACACATAAAAATAAATAGCTGGGTGTGGTGGTATATACCTTTAATCCCAGTACTGGGGAGGCAGAGGCAGGCAGAGCTCTGTGAGATCAAGGCCAGCCTGGGATAGCCTACATAGCAAGTTCCAGGCCAGCTGGGACAACATAGACCCTGTCTCCAAAAAACTAACTAAATAAATAAATATTTAAAAATATCAGAAGTTCAAGACCAACCTTGGCTACATAGTGAGTATGAGGCCAGCCTGGACCTCAAGGTCTTGTATATGAGACCTTGTCTGAAAACAAAACAGAACAGCAACAACAATAACAAAAACTCCAACCAAACTTAGAGCATATGAAGAGGTGAGAGGAGAGTCATGAGGAGATCTTTGGGGTCAGATTGTGATAAGGAGGACCTCTGGCAGAAGAACAGCATTATGGGAGTCTCATGTGATATGTTGCCTCCCTCTGCCTAAGCCAGATTCCTGCCCAGATGGTGTGGCACCGAGTCCTTCGACCTGGTAGATCCTATGTGCTGACAAGACTTCGAATAACCAAGACCCGTAGTCACCATTACTATATTTGGACAACCATTCCATCCTCGGATCTGATGCTGCTGAGACCAGACTGTGTGCAAGAGCTGGAACTTGAAAGATGGTTCTTGGAAGCTGACCTCAGACCACTTCCTCCACCCACCCTTACTGAGTCCCAGGACAGGATGGGGCAAGAAGATCTTGTCCGGGATTCCAGAGTCTTACATTATTCGGTGAACAAAAGGAAGAGATCCTGGAGCTTGTGGGGCAGGAAATGGTGAGTCTCCAAAGAGGAAGGAAATGGTACCCAACTAGACCTCTGGCCTCTTTGCAGGGAACTGTCACTGATGTGTTGAATGAGTCCGCCTGCCTCTACATTCTGGATGGGCAGCTGATCCTCTGCCTTGCATACCAGCAGATCCATGACCTCAGGCGGGTGATTCGACCAGGGGTTTGTCTAGAGGTATGTATGTCAAAGGTTAGGGCTGGGGATGAGAGAGATCTCAGTAGCTTCTCTTACCATTTTGTTTTGTTTTTGTTTTTTGTCTTTTTGAGACAGGGTCTCCCTGTAGCCCCAGCTGGCCTGAAACTTGCTATGTAGACCAGAACTCACAGAGATCCACCTGCCTCTGCCTCCCGAGTGCTGGGATTAAAGGTGTGTGCCACCACACCTGGCCCTCAGAATTTTTTTTAATAAGTAAAAAAGGGCTGAGATTGTCACTCAGTAGTAGAGCACTTAGCCAACTTGCTCAAAACCCTAGGTTCAATCTCTAATACCTTACACAAGCACATATGCAGGCAAAAAGAGGAAAGTAGATTACTACTGAGAAGTGGAAGAAGAAAAAAAAAGAGGAAAGTAGATTTGAGCCCTATGAAGAGAAGGTGAGGCAAGAGCCTCCTGGGGAGAAAATGACTGAAGCATAGGCTAAGGAGAATCTCAAGCAGGCAGCCAGGACTCATCTGATCCTCAGAAATACTGACTAGAGCTCATGAGAGATGATGGGTGGCCTCAGGCATTTTTCTTTTTTCCTTGGTTTTGAGATGGTCTCCCTGCTGTAGCCCCAACTGGCCTAGAACTCACTATGTTGACCAGGCTGGCCTTGAACGAAGAAATCTGCCTGCCTCTGCATCCCAAGAGTTGGGATTAAAGACAGTGGAAATGGGTTTTGATAGAAGGTGAGACAGGAGGAAACAGATAGCCAGAACTGGGAGCGTGTGTTTCTTTTTCTTGGAACATAGGCTGTGGAGACTGTAGCTACCTGTACCTGAGGCTAAATTGGGTAAGTTGGGCCTTCACCTCTGCTTTTCTTTCCTTGGGTACTTTTTTTAGATTTTTTTTTTTTTTTTTGGTCTTTTTGAGACAGGGTCTCCTTATAGCCCCAGTTGTCCTGGAACTCGTTATATAGACCAGGCTGGCCTTGAACTCACAGAGATCTGCCTGCCTCCCGAGTGCTGGGATTAAAGGTGTGCACCACCACATCTGGCCTAGATTTATTTTTAATTGTGTGTATGTATGCTTGAGTGCAAGTTCTCACAGAGACCAGAAGAGGTTATCAGATCCCCTGGAGCTGGAATTTAGCAGATTGTGAGCCATCCCTCATGGGTGCTGGGAACTGAACCTGGGTCTTGACTGTTGAGCTCTCTCTCCATCACTTAGGGCTTTTTGTTTGTTTGTTTTTAGATAAGGTCTCAAGAAATTCCAATTGGTCTCAAAATGTGTAGCCAAAGATAGCTTTGAACTTCTGGGCCTTCTGTTTCTTACCTCTGTCCCCCAAGTGCTGGAATTGTACCATCATGCTCTGATTTTTGTTTATGTTTTTGAGATAGTCTAACTCAGTAGTCCAGGCACATCTGGAATTCACTATATAAGGCCATCCTTGATTTACAGGTGTACACCACATACTCTGTTTACAGCTCCGGGATGTTCACCTCCTCCAGTCAGTGGGTGGAAGAGGATCAAGACCAGTTCTAGCTCTTTGTCTTCATGGCACCATTCTGCTTCGAGGCTTTTCTCATCAGAAACCTGAGACTCTGTCACCCTTTCAAATTCATGGAGCCTCCTTGTATGAACAACTTGTGTGGGAATATCAGTTAGGTCTTCCCCTCTATCTGTGGGCTACCAAGGCCTTGGAGGAACTGGCTTGCAAGTGAGGAGGATGGAGCATGAGGATTTGGGATGGAGAGAGGGTGGGAGAATGATACTTTGTATGGAAGGGGCAAGAGTCTTGTAGAAATGACTGTGCTTCTTCTCTTGGCCAAGGCTATGTCCTCACGTGCTGAGATACCACCAATTCCTAAAGCATTCCTCT
The DNA here is from genome assembly GCF_000622305.1 of Nannospalax galili. Lineage (NCBI taxonomy): Eukaryota > Metazoa > Chordata > Mammalia > Rodentia > Spalacidae > Nannospalax > Nannospalax galili. The sequence continues at coordinate 7,761,262 of NW_008357929.1, forward strand.
CCTGGGAAGCCCAGCCTGGGACTGCAGCTCCTGGCTCCCTTCCCAGCTGTTCTTAAAACAGCCTGCATTCGGCATGCACACAGTGAGATCCTGGAAGAGCCACATCACTGTCCTCTTCAGAAAGTATGAGGATGTGGGGAAAGATGGGCAGTGGAGCTGATACCTGAGGACACTTGGGCCCAGGGGACACAGTCTGATTTCTCCTCTCTCCCTAACAGTATGCTCAGAAGCAGATTCCGTATACTTTCCCTACCCTGTTTACCCTGGCAAAGGAAGGGCAGCGCAGGGCTTGGGCTACCTTTGACCCGAAGGCCCTTCTACCTCTCCCAGAGGCTGCTTACCTGACCAGCTCCCAGCTGAATCGCCACCTGGGGTGGTCCTGGCTCTCTGTTCTGCCCTCTACCTTCCAGCCAGCCCAGGTAAGAAGACTCTCGAAGGCTCAGGAACCTTCTTTTTTGCCATCTTTATTGCCATCACTTGTCTGTTTTGTTGGTGATGTTTTTGTCATTTGACTGTGCTTGCCTTTTAACTAGACTGATCATCTGTTCTTGCCACCACCAATTCATCCTTTTTTGTACCAACTAGAAAGAATGGGATAAAAATGTAGGTTGGGCCAGGTGTGGTCCTGCATGCCTTTAATCCCAGCACTCCGGACGCAGAGGCAGGTGGATGTCTATGAGATCAAGGCCAGCTTGGTCTATAATAGTGAGTTCCAGACTAGCCAAGGTGGCATAGTGACACTGTCCCTGCCCCCTAAAAAAGGCTCAGCAGTTAAGAGCACTGGCTACTCTTGCAGAAGTCCCAGGTTTGGTTCCAAGCATCCATATGGCAGCTAACAACCATCTGGACAGATGTCTCAGCCATTAAGAGCACTGACTGCTCTTGCAGAGGATGTGGGTTCAGTTCCTAGCTCCCACATGGTAGCTAATAATTGTTTATAGCTCCCATTCTAGGTGATCTGAAGCCCTCTTCTGTCCTCCACACAGGCATTTGCATGTTGGGTACTTACATATATGCAAACAAAACACTCATACATGTAAAATTAAAATTAATTGGGGCTGGAGAGATGGTTCAACAGTTAAGAGCACTGACTGCTCTTGCAGATGACCCAGGTTTGATTCTCAGCACCTACATGGTGGTTAACAACCATCTGTGGTTCTAGGTCCAGGGGATCTGATGCCGTCTTCTGACCTCCACGGCATTGCACGACACGGGGCACTCACATACATGCAGGCGATACCCTCATACATATAGAATAAAAATAACAAATACATTTTTAAAAAATTATTTGTATTTTATGTATATGCATGTATTGCCTGCATGTAGGTAAGTGCACCCATGTTGTGCAATGCCCGTGGAAGACAGAAGAGGCTGTTGGATCCCCTGAAACTGGAGCTACGGACAGTTGTTAGCTGCCGTGTGGGTGCTGGGATTCGAACCCAGGTGTTCTGCAAGAACAGTCAGTGTTCTTAACTTCTGAGCCATCTCTACAGCCCCAATAAATAAAATATTTTTAAAAATAAGTCAGGTGTGGTGGCACCCGCCTGTAGTCCCAGCACTTGGGAGGCAGAGGCAGGTGGATCTCTGTGAGTTCAAGGCCAGCCTGGTCTACATAGTGAGTTCCAGGACAGCTGGGGCTACAGAGAGACCCTGTCTCAAAAAGACAAAACAAACAAAAAAATTTTTTTTTAAATTAAAGTTAATTAAAAATTAAAAGAATGAAACCAAAACCATACCTGTAGCTTTTAGAGTATAGGATTTAGGACTCTGGTGGCTCTTTTTGTTGCTTTTTTTCTGAGACAATTTGCTGTATCCCAGGCTGGCCTAAAACTCAAATTCACAGAGATCCTTCTGTCTCAGCCTCCTGAGTACTGGGAGTATAAGCATGTACCCCATGCTCATGCACTTTTATTTCTTGTTATCAAATGTGTGAGTGCATGTCTTTATAATCTTTTCTATCCACTTGGTGCTTGCTAACATTTAAAACAGTGTGTGACATGTAATAGATGCTCAGTGGGATTTCATTTCTTTTATTGTTTATCATTTATTTATTATTATTTTGTTTTGTCTTATGTGTATGAGTGCATGTGTATAAGTGCAACCATGTTTTTCAGAACCCATGGAGGTCAGAAGAGGGTGTTCAATCTCCTAGAACTAGAGTTACAGATAGGTGTTAGTTGCCATGTAGGTACTGGGAATCAAACCTGGCTCTTATTTAATTTAATTTAATTTAATATTTTGAGACAGGGTCTCACTATGAGCCCCCAACTGAACTGGAAATCACTATGTAGATCAGTCTGGCCTCAAACTTAAAACAATCCTCCTGCCTTCAAAGTGATGGATGTTTCTTTAATAAATATTTGACACCTTTGCCTTTCTTTTCCTTCAGGTTTTACTTGGGGTTCTGGTGGCTTCATCTCATAAAGGTTATCTGCAACTTCGGGACCTGACTGCTTCATTGCCCTGTCTGCCCTTGACCAAGAATTCGCAACCCCTCGCTGACCCAAGGCTCATTGGTGTGAAGTTCAGAGATGGAAAGATAGTGATGCTAGGGGGTAGGGGCTCTCAGGAGGAAGCATCTGTTGTGGCTTGTTATTGATGCTTAAGTGACATGGGTTGATCAGCAGCTTTGGGGAGAAGTTTGAGACTAGTAATTCAGAGAGAGAAAAAGGGAGCCAGAACTACACTTCCTAACATCTATTTCTCCCTCATGGCTCCTAAACATGTGCCTCAGATTATAGCTCATGTTTCCTACATTCATAATTTGGAAGAACATTGGTCTTATTTGATTTATTGAGATTCATAAAAAGAGAAACCCTAGAGAAGAAAATTTGCTAGATTTAGAAAAGGCATTTTAAAGACTTATGGAAAAGTTCAATCTAAGTGTTTTAGCCTAGGAAGCCAGGGGCAGGATTGTACATGTATATGGAATGATTTCTACTTGGAGTTATTGCCTGGGGAATGGGGTGGTCAGGATGGGCCTTCAGTTCATGAGAGGGAAACAGCTCTGGCCTGGGATGGACAATGAGACCTGCAGGTTATTCTCATCCTACAGTTTCTTGCCAAGATAGCGAACTTTCTTTATTTAGGTTGCCTGGTGCGGGCAGAGAAGTTCCAGTTGGTCATAGAGAGGGAAGTCAGGAGCAACTTCCCTTCCTGGAAGGAGTTGGGTATGGCAGACTTCATCCAGAAAAAGCAAGCCAGGTTGGCTCCTTGAGGTGGTGGCTGTTCTGGGTTTGAAGAGAAAGAAAGACTGGTGCATGTGGAGAATGTGGGACCCAAATCACCAATTCCTGCATCACTGAGAGATCTATTTCTGCCCCTTCCAACAGAGTCTATATCCAGTTCTTCCTGTCTGATGCCCTGATCCTGCCTGTGCCCAGACCATCCATTGATTCAGTCATTCTCTCATCATCTCCTCAGTCAGACCCCTCCTGCCCAGAGGAATCCCATTTGGGACAGAGCCGGCTATTCTTACTGTCCCACAAAGAGGCTCTCATGAAGCGTAATTTTTGTGCCCCCTCAGGAGCTAGTTCAGAGCTTCCAGACCCCACCCTGAGTTTTCACGTGTCAGGGAGTTGGCTTTGTGGTACCCAGAGGAAGGAGGGGTCTGGATGGGGGCCACCTGAACCTCTGGGAGTTGAGAACAAGGATCAAAAGGTGAACTGGGATTCTAGGCACTTAGGACCTGACCTCTCATGTCCCATGCTTCACATTAGGACCTAGAACTTTGCTGTCTTCCTCACAGGTCTTCCTCATCTTCCTTGGCCCTTCAGTCCGCTGGTTTGCATTGTTACACCCAGGCAAAGTGTACCGACTTGTGGCTCCTGGCCCCTCAGTGAGTGCCTGCCTCATTCTCCCCAACTTAGAAGCTGGTTCATTTGGAGTCTGGAGCAGGCATACCAGTCCTGGCTCCTCTAGATCTCCTAGAAGAGGCTGGATTTAGAGGTGCTAAAACATTTGTCTGGGGGCTGGAGAGATGGCTCAGTGGTTAAGAACACTGGCTGTTCTTGCAGAAGACCTGGGTTCAAATTCCAGCACCCACATGGCAGCTAACAACTGTCTGTAACTCCAGTTCCAGGGGATCCGACAGCCTCTTCTGTCCTCCAGCCTCTTCTGTTCTCTGTGGGCATCTCACAACACAGGTGCACTTGCCTACATGCAGGCAATACAAACATAAAAATATTAAAAAAAAAACACATTTGTCTGTGTTGGGATCCTCTCCTTCACAAGGATCCAAAAAAAGCATCACAGGATTTAGGGAACTTCCCTTTGGCCCAGGCAAACTCAGATGCAATTGCCTTCCTGTTTCCCAGCAGACTCCAGTGTTGTTCAAGGCAGAGAGTTCATCTGGCACATCTCAGCGTCCTCTGGAATTGGCTGGTTGTGTGTCCTGCCTCACTATTCAAGATGAATGGACCCTGGAACTTGGGCGCTCTCAGGACATACCTGATGTTCTAGAGATATCCAGGGCACTGCCCGAGTCCTCACTGACCCACTTGCTCAGTGACAAGTAAATATCCTCCACTATCTCTGGTTAATTTGGATGTACCCTCTTTCTCTGTGCTAGTTAGGCTGAGTGAACAATCTGTTCTGTGCTGGAACAAGTATTTCATCAATGTGATTTAGCTTGTAGAGGAATGTCAGGATAAGAGGGAAGTTCTATTTCATTTGTATTCTTTCCCTAGCATGTGCAGTGCCAGTGCAGGTTGGAAGAGGGCTTGGGGGCTGGAGAGATGGCTCAGTGGTTAAGAGCATTGACTGCTCTTGCAGAGGACCCAGGTTTGAGTCCCAGCACCCACATGGCTGCTAACAACTGTCCATAATTCCAGTGCCAGGGGATCTGATGCCTTCTGACTTCCTTGGGCACTGCATGACACAGGTGTACTTATATACATGCAGGCAATACACTCATACACATAAAATAAACATAAATAAAATTTAAGACAAAAAAAAAAGAGCATCAGATCCCCTGGAACTGGAGTTACGGATGGTTGTTTAGCCACTGTGCTATTTCTGGGAACTGAACCTGGGTCCTTTGCAAAAGCAGTCAGTGCTTCTTACTGCTGAGCCATCTCTCCAGCCCCAGATGTCTATAGTTCTTATGAGACTGTTCTTTATTCTTAGAAGTGAATGTAGGCTGGGAGTTTGAAGGTGGTAGCTACATGCCTGTAACCCCAGCACTTAGGGGGCTGAGACTAGATTGCCATGAGTTCTAAACCAGATTCTGTTGTAAAAAGCCAAAGTTAAGTAGTAGATGTTTCCTAGGTACCCATGTTTTGGGGGGTTAATTTTTTTGTTTTTTGGGGAGTCTTTTTGAGACATCTCCCTGTAACCCCAGCTGAACTTGCTATGTAGACCAGGCTTGTCTAGAACTCAATAGAGATCCACCTTCCTTTGCTGAGTGCTGGGATTAAAAGTCATTCACCAGCCAGGTGGGGTGGCGTACGCCTTTAATCCCAGCACTCAGGAGGCAGAGGCAGGCGGATCTCTGTGAGTTAAGGCCGGCCTGGTCTACATAGTGGTTCTAGGACAGCTGGGGCTACAGGGAGACCCTGTCTCAAAAAGACCCCCCCAAAAAAAGTCATGAACCAACACACCCAGCTAAGATAACCTATGTTTTGAGGATGGGGGTTTGAGCTCCAAAGCATAAGAGTAAATGATAGACTGGTTGAGACTCTAGGAAATGCAAGTTTCCAAAGTGGTATAGATTTCTTTCTTTTTCTTGTTTGTTTTATTTAAAAGTTAGGTAGTCTTTGAGCAGGGCACACCTTTAATCCCAGCACTCAGGAGGCAGAGGCAGGAGGATCTCTGTGAGTTCAAGGCCAGCCTGGTCTACATAGTTCCAGACCAGCTGGGGCTACAGGGAGACCCTGTCTCAAAAAGACCAGAAAAATAAAAGTTAGGTAGGCTTTGAATCTGCTACAGACCTATTTTTCTCACATGCCCTATTACTTTTAGCAATTTAATTTTTTTTATTATTTTTTTATGTTTATGAGTATATTGCCTACATGTGTATAAGTATACTTGTGATATGCAATGCCTATGGAGGTCAGAAGAGGGTGTTGGATTCCCCTGGAACTGGAGTTATGGACAGTTATTAGCCACTAGGTGGGTGCTGGGAATCCAACTTGAGTCCTCTACGAGAGCAGCCAGTACTCTTAACCACTGAGTCATCCCTTCAGCCCCTTAGCAAGCAATTTTGGAGAACTCAACATTTTCTAGGGCCTTATATGTGACATTCTAGCAGGTACTGATCCTCTCTATTGGTATGTTTCCTCATGTATTTCTCTTTTCAGCTTCCCTGATTCCTTAGTATCTTTCTCTGCTGAGATTTTGTCACGGAGAATATGTGAACCACCTCTGGCCCGTCGCCGGATACAGCCTGGTAATGTCCCCTCCTGTAGGGGGAAGGTGTGAATTAAAGTGATGGGACGTTGTAGTCCTGGCAGGTCTCACTAGCCACCCTTCCCTCCATCTGTAGGGAATGCTGGGACTGTTAAAGCATGTGTGAAGCTAACAGTAGCTCTAGAGATGGCTGACTGTGAATTCCCCCCTCACCTGGATATATATATCGAAGACCCACACTTGCCTCCCCCAATAGGACTCCTTCCAGGGGCCCGAGTCTACTTTAGCCAGCTGGAGAAAAAGATTTCCAGGTGAAGACCTGTGTCATGTGACCATACTCCCTTTCCCTCCTGCTGTCCTCTTGAATACTCACCTCCACCTAACTATGCTATAAAGACACCTTTTCTTTGCCATTACTATTTTGTTTTGTTTTAAAACAAGTCTTGCTATATAACCCTGGCTAGTCTGGAATTCCCTATGTAGTCCAAGCTAGCCCCAAACTTATTAGTGTGGTCCCTTATTAAACTTATTAAACTTATAAGAAGGACCCTTCTGCCATTGTCTCTTTTCTAAGAGGCATGTCTCACCATGCTGAGTTTGCTGTTATTTTGGATGTTAGTCTGCTGTATATGCCCTCTACCCTCCACAGATGGTGCAATCCAGTCTTCCTCCATTCTTCTTTCTACATTGGTGGAAGTGAGAATGTATGTCTAGGGAGAAAGGAGTCAGCTAAGCCTGTGAGGCATAATCTGTTTCAGCTCCTACCTCAATCTGATTGCTCTCTTCATCATCACTGTTTGTTTTTCTTGTTTTATTGTTGTTGTTGTTTTTGTTTTTTTTGAGACAGGGTCTCCCTGTAGCCCGAGCTGTCCTGGAACTCACTATGTAAACCAGGCTGGCCTTGAACTCACAGAGATCCGCCTGCCTCTGGCTCCCAAGTGCTGGGATTAAAGGCATGCACCACCACACCTTGCTTGTTGTGTTATTTTATTTATTTATTTATTTTTAACCTACAGATCCAACAATGTTTACTGTTGTTTCCGCTCGTCCACTTCTATGCAAGTCCTTAGTTTTCCCCTGGAGTCCACAATCAGGTCAGTGTTCAGGCCTGATCTCTAAACTTTCCAACCTTGCACTGATATTCTACTCATGTCCCTCCAAAACATTTGTCACAGCTATAGTCTTCTGTAATTTCAGTAAGAGTGTTTTGAGTCAGAGGATTTTATATGCTCCAAATAAAAAATGCCCAGTACCTATCAGGTTACCCAGAAAGACTTGAAGTTCTAGGTTCTTAAAGATATTTCCATCTAAAATGCAAGTGTACCCATGCATGTGATGCCCATGGAGGCCAGAAGAAGGGAGTTGGATACCCTGGATCTGGAGTTTCAGATGGTTGTTAGCCACCATATGGGTACTGGGAACCAAACCTGCGTCCTCGCAACAGCAGCTAGTGCTCTTAACCACTGAACCATTTCTTCAGTCCAAATATGTCTTTCTTGATTAGTTTTGGTGTTCAACTTGAGAAATAATTGATGGCTCTTAGGGATCAGGAATCAGAGTGGGACAGGGACCATGGACTTCCAGGAATGGGTGGGATCCACTGCTGGTGTCCCCATGGAACCCACTGCTGTCCCTATCCCCTAAGTCTGGTGAGACTCATCTTGCTTTCAGAACCTCTGCTTGACTTTTTTTTTTTTTTTTTGAGATGGTCTCACTATGTTGCCCAGGCTGGCTTGAAATTGTGATGAGGCCTGTTACCCCTGTGCTGGGATTATAAGTATGTGTCACTGTGCCCAGTTTCTCTGCCTGCTACTGACTCATTTCTGTCTTTCTCCTAAGGGACCCCCTGCCCCATATCTACCTGGCCGAACTTCTCCAGCGTGGTTGGGCTCCGCTCCAGGCCACTACCTCTTGCCATGTTGTTTTTGTCTTCAGTCTTCAGATCCTATGGGTGTGTACATACTGTACCAGCATCTGTCCCCAGGTATGGGAGAAGACAGGCTGATATGGGTACAAGGTGCCAGAGTGAGGTCATGGGATCAGGAGGAGTGCCAACTATTTTTTGTTTGTTTGTTGTATCCTAGGGGAGGTGTAGTCGTCAGGATCTCACTTGTCCAGCTCAGGTGGCTATAAGCCAGGCCAGCATCAGGTGGGCACTCATTACACTAGTTTCTTATTATACAGTGTCATATGTCTGCGGTAGCATAATTCCCGTTTCATGGAAATTGCTTAATATTTTTTTGACTAACTATCATCCCAGCACTGGGTGGATGATGGTACTAAGGTAGGAGGAATGCTGTGAGTTCCAGTGCAGTGTGAGCTACATAACCAGTACCAGCCCAGCAGGGCTACATTGAAAGACTATCTCAACAGCTCCCCATCCCCATTTTTTTTTTTTAAATCAATGAATGAGGGTAAAGTGAGCTAAAGAATGGGAACATTGGGGTGGGAGGCCTGTTGGGTCCACAGGTTGGCCATGTGGGTTTGCTCTGGGAATTTTGCTTCCTCCCTACTTCCCTAGGCTCCTGGTAGAAGATGGAACTGCAGAAGCCACAGTGACCTGTAGGAATCATCTTGTGGCAGCAGCACTAGGGCTGGGTCCTAGTGAATGGACCTCTGTCCTAGAGTATGCCCGAGGACCAGGGAAAGTGGCCTTGCAATTTAGAGGGCCTGGAGCCCAGCCAGAGGTGAGATGTACTCAGATACCCAAGTCCTTGGAGTTTGGGCAGAAAGTTGGGAGCTTATGTTACAGTTAATCCTGGGTTTCCTTTTCTAGTCTCCAGGCAAGATCCATGAGCCCTTGGCCCTCTTCCTCTGGACACTTTGTACCAGCCCCTCCGTCATCCGACCTATTATGCTTTCTTTTGAGCTTGAGAGAAGATCCTCTGATGTTACCCCACTAGGTAAGGATGGTACTGGTAAAAAGGTCCTAGAAAGGAGCTGGGGGTGGTGGTGCACACCTTTAATCCCAGCACTTGGGAGGCAGAGGCAAGCGGATCTCTGTGAGTTCAAGGCCAGCCTGGTCTACATAGTTCCAGGACAGCTGGGACTACAGGGAGACCCTGTCTCAAAAAGACCAAAAAAAAAAAAAGCCCTAGAAAGGAAGAATAATGAGCTTGATAGGGAGTTTCTAGACTTGTAAGAAGAATGGTGGATAAGGACTAAAACTACAGACATAAGACATTTGTTTTCTCTCTTCAGAACCATCTCGGCTACAGCAGTTCCAGTCTGGAGAGTTCCCTCTACTGACTCGGGTGAATCCCAGGCTTCGGCTAGTCTGCCTTTCTATCCAAGAACCAGAACACCCCAGCTCTCTGGAAGCTTTTGCTTCCTCTTTTTAATCTGAACTGCTGAGGGTGGCCTGCAAGTTCTTCCTGCCTTACCTTCAGAAACTTTGAGGACTGGCTCCTACCTCTTTCCCCAGTTTGGGGGCCCTACTTGCTCCCTGATTGAACCAGGACCCCGACCCTTGGAGTCAAAAACTACTGGCCCACTGTAATTTCTAATTATTATAGGCTAGCCTGCCTTGGGGACAATATGGGGACAGCAAATCACACTGTGATGTTGGGTTTTCCTCAGGTCGATGTTAGGGCATCTATACTCACAGGTGGTCCTAAGTACCTGGGTCCTGCCTTGTGGCAGAAGCCAAAAGAACAAAAAACTTATCACTTTCGAGGGTGTTGGTGACACCTTTTGGCCTATAATAAACCTGTCTGAGGACTTTCTGACCTATGCTCATCCCTGAGGTCCCATGCTTAGACTCCATAGTGGAGTCTTCACCATCATTTCTGTCATTTAACTATGAGTGTGAAAGTGGAAAGTGGTTTGGAGACAGCCGGTCCAACAGAGGAAATGTTAGAAACCAAAGTCGGACCTCACAGGTGGGGGCAGGGTGTGGAGAACATGGCTGTAAAGGTGGTCTTAGTAAGGTTGGTGGGGATGGGGTTCATGTCAAGTCTAAGAGCCTGGAGGTATTAGGAAGTATGGGACAGACATGGGAGAGGGGGTTGGACCCCAAAGGAGTCAGCACTGTGAGCTTCCCCAGGGCCAGGCCTAAGGTAGACCCTTGATCAACACTGAGATCAGCAGAAATTCCTGAGTTACAACGTAGGTAACAGCAGCCATTCTGGAGTTTCTTCCAGAGCTGCTCACTGGGTAGGAGGTTGAAGCAAGCCCGACTTTTGAAAGTTGCTTGGTGGTATTCGTTCGATGCTGTAGGCATCAGTTCAGCCTTTGGATAGCAGACTCACTAGCCAGTGTAGTGTGACTCATCAGCGCCCTACAGTATAGAGGTTTGAGGATGGCTTTCCCGCAGTCTACTGTTCAGTTGGCCGGTTAGCTCAGTTGGTTAGAGCGTGGTGCTAATAACGCCAAGGTCGCGGGTTCGATCCCCGTACGGGCCACAGTTGTTTTTGTGCCTCTATATTTTTGGATGCTTTTACTTAAAACGTTCGTTTCTGGGCCCTTTAGTTACAGGACGTAGCTCTTACTGTTTCTTAAAACCTAAATTATTAGAGGTCTAGGGCGTGGAAGGAACGCGCTCAACGGCTGGCACGCAGGTAACACTCGGGCTGCCTTTGCTGCGTTTTCCTTTCCCTGCCGGTCACCAGTTGAGACCAGGGTGAAAGTAGTGAGGATATGGAAGGAGGGAGGGTTCCAAGAAGGCGCGGTCGCAAGGCAAGGGTCCATTCTGAGCCCTGCAGGCTCTGGCTTTCGCGTCTGTTTGTTT
>NW_008357929.1:7774838-7816820 GCF_000622305.1 Nannospalax galili
CTCAAGAGGAGACAGGAATTGGAAGATATGGGAAGAAGTGCCAGATCAGCCCTGAAAACATGCTAATCCACCTGCTGACAATGACAGGAAAGGCCTGACCCCCCCCCACCCCCCGCAGTGCCTGGGAGTTTGAAAAGAAAAAAACCAACCGCTGAACCCCTATTTGAAGTCTTCCCCATCAAAGTATCTGCAGGTGCACATTAGAAAGGCCTTGGCCTCATAAATAACCCAATGGCATTTGGAACAGGATAGCTCAACCCCGTTGGTCCAGGGTTGTCTGCAACTGACCTCTCACTTCTTGCTAGCAAAGCAAAGCCTGTGAGTATAGCATTCTAAGATAGAGGCTCAGGGGACACTTGGAGGCCTCAAAGCCAGGCCTACTGGCCTTGGACCACACCCTTGAAGCTACTTGCTTCAGAGCCCCTATCTCCTTGGAATCTTGGGTGACAGGAGGGGCTCTTTCTGGTTCATTCTAGAGGAATAATGAGAAACCCACGAACACAGTAAATCTGAGACAGGACTGATCAGAGGGGCAAGACTAAACTTTGAGATGATTCCTTTTGTTTTCCCCCCTATATATTCTGTTAGCTAAAGATGAGGTTTAAGACAGATGTTTAGAATATTAAACCACTGTCTTCTCAGATTGCTGACTCTGAATAAAACACAGTTTAAAGATTCAGTTCCTGGTTTTTGCCCATGTTTCAGCGGCACACACCCAGTTACACCAGTAGAGAACCAGAGACCTAGACAGACTAGACAGGAGGGCAGAAGGTAACTGGATCCTACAAGTTGGGAACCCAGGGATCAGGGCTTGCAAAGATGTCGACCCCTCCTCCACTCCTCTAGCCAGCCAGTTTAGTTACACCTCCTTGGTGGGTCTTCTTAGTCCCAGAAATCGCATTCTGTTTTTAACCTGGACATTGTCAGACAGTGTGGAAAGACCGTGGGTTACTCCGTGGAGTCTGGAGTCTGCCCTACTCCTCACTCCAGTAAGACAGAGGTAGGGATGGTGAGAAAGTTGGTGTTCACCTAGGGAGTTCAGGACTCATAAACTGTCCCCAGCTTGTCCCCAAACCATGCAACTCCACTGCTTATCTTCAGAGCCCTGTTGCCAGAGGCTCGGCCAGGGCCGGGGGACTCCAAGGCACGGGGACCAGTGGAAGATGGCCCAGTGGGGCGGTGTGGAGAGGGCCGAGACCATACCCTCCCACTTCCTCGACGCTATTTCCTGGGAGGAGTCGGAGCTCGTTGGATAGTGTCCAAGAGATTCGCAGACTCTGCTCCCAAGTACTTTGCAGTGGGTGATCTCCAAGTGCCGCCAGCACCTTCCTTTAGACATGGTAGCATCAGGACTGCAGCAAATGTCGTATGACCTCTAAGGGCACCCGCGGCCAATTCTGTGTGTCGGCTCGTTGGTCTAGGGGTATGATTCTCGCTTCGGGTGCGAGAGGTCCCGGGTTCAAATCCCGGACGAGCCCATTATTATTATTTTTTCTTTGTGGAACCACAACGGAAGGAGTGTGTCAGTAGACACGGTGCGGCCCAAGGCTTGAGAACAGCGGTCTCTTTTGTTCTGGTGGCAGGAAGCAGCTCTGCGCAGTCCTCCCAGCCAAAGCGAGGCCTGAACTGCGACCACAGGTTCAATTCTCACAGGTACGGCGCCTTGGCCACCAGAGCTTGGTTTCAGTTTGATGTCCACCACGTAGCTGTGGATGACAGATGCGAGCTATTCTGGGTGCTCTTGCCTGGGATTTCGACAGATTTGGGACCGTCTGTCTTCTTGGATGACTCCTGCTCATTTTGGTCTTTCTGGGATCTCAGATCAAGGACTTGGAGAGACCCTTTTTCAGCTCACTCCTCGTTAGTATAGTGGTGAGTATCCCCGCCTGTCACGCGGGAGACCGGGGTTCGATTCCCCGACGGGGAGGAGTTTTAGCTTTTCTTCTTAAATTTTAAGTCTAGGTACTCTCACTGCATTTCATTTATTGATGAAGTTGTCTTCTGGGCCACAAGAAAGGCATAAGACGGAGAGGAAGAGGAGAGTGGAAGCCATCCTGTCTCACGAGCTCAAATCTAAACGTGGCTACACTAGCCGTTGTTTTATTTCAGTGTATTTATGTGACGTGTTCATCGAAGATAACTCAGAAGACAGGAAGCGGCAAGAGAAGGAAAACTGACAATGCGCGTAATCTGTGGACGGCTCCGACAGGCTCCCGTGGTTTCTCCTGGACCTCGCCAGTCTCAGCTTGAAGGCCTGAACTCCGCGACCTGGCGTCTGGATTTACATTGCAACCCGAGTGCGGTGGGCAGTTCCGGCGCACCTGTACTACATGCTGGGAAGAGCATGCAGCGGGGCTAGCAGGGCTACGGAGGGACTGGCCGGTCACGGAGGCCGCGGCTCTCCTGGCGGGGGACTCCTCTGGACGTTCGGGTGCACCATGTTGGTGGCAAATGAACACAGAAAATGAAAAAAGACCATGCGTTGGCCGGGAATCGAACCCGGGTCAACTGCTTGGAAGGCAGCTATGCTCACCACTATACCACCAACGCAGCCATGTAGAGCTGCGGCTCTGCAGTAAATCAAGTTTAGATTCAGCTGCCCGACTAGTTTGGAACGTTATTTTATGTGATTATCTGAGGCGATAGCCAATGTACAAATCAGGAAAACACGATTCCGAGAATTTAAATGAGGCTTCTATGCATCGCCACCACAACTGACGTGTAAGATCTGTTTAGGAGCCTGTGACGCCATGATGACATCATCTCCAGAAAAAAATGTTCCAAACATACAGAAATCGCTTATCTGAGTGAGCTCAACATATCACAGGGTAAAAGAATTGGGCTTCCTGCCAAATGCACCTAAGCACGCATTGTCGCTTACCTAAAACCGTTTACTTTTTGCGTGTGCACGAGCCTCTCCGCCTGGGTCAGGAGAAGCCGGGAAAAGCCTCATTTCGCCCTGCTGATATGTCTGTTCACCAGACCCGTCAAAAGCACAGTTCAGGAAGGCCTCGTGGCGCAACGGTAGCGCGTCTGACTCCAGATCAGAAGGTTGCGTGTTCAAATCACGTCGGGGTCACAAACCAAGTATATTTTATAATTTATGTCTGTACTGGCAGCTTTCAACAAAAATTTAAATCCTGCTCTAATTAGATGAAATTTTATTTCTGCCTTCAAAGCACCTAAATGTCCCCTAAGATACAAGTGTGGGGACTTTTATATTGTTTCACCATTTCTGTCAAAATAGTAATACTTTTAATAGATATTTTAGGTATCCTAACAAAAACTGTTCATGAAGAGTCCCCAACTCTTGTTCCAAATATGTATCAATAAATATTCTCCATTGGAAAAAAAAATGCAGCAATAGTTAATCACCTTTCAAGTAATAGTAGTTATGCATGAGTATTATCCCAAGCCACTGTTCTCATTTGAGGCTGCCTAATCTACATTTGCTGGTGGTGTCCATAATCTTGTATTTCATTGTTTTTGCTCATCGTTGTAATAGAAATATGATTCTATACTGTTTATAATTGTAATGACAACCTAAAATGTGATGACACTTGTACAACTATTAAGCAGTTTTTCCAAAGTTAGATACTTTGTCCCAATTAGCTGCACTTTTTTTCTTAGTATTTAAAAGTTATTGCTTCCAGAGGGCTAAGTGTGGTGGTGCACACCTTACTCCTAGTTCTAGGGAGACAGAGACAGGTAGACCTCTGTGAAATCTAGGCCAGTCTGGTCTATATAGCAAGTTCCAGTCCAGCTGGGGCTACAAGGAAAGCTTGTCTCAAAAAACAAAAAGAAGGGGAAAAAGTTACTGTTGGTTGGTTAGTTGTTTTGTTTTGTTTGTTTGAGCTGATGTCTCAGTAGTCTAGGCTGGCCTCTAAGTTCTAAGTAACTGCCAATGACTTTGAACCAGTCTCTTTTCTTTTTTTCCTTTGGTCTGTGGTATATATATATAAATTCCTGAAACTTCAGGTTCTGGTCAATGGTCTTCCAAGGACTATGTAACTTTTTCAAGTATAAGTATCTTTCTTTTTCCAGTGTTGTTTTCTTGTATTTAAATTTTGAGTCCAATTTTTATAAAAAAATATTTTATTTAATGTGTATGCATGTATTGCCTACATTTAAGTGCACTCCGGTCAGAGGAGGCTGTCAGATCCCATAGAACTGGAGTTACAGACGCTTGTTAGCTGTTATGTGGGTGCTGGGATTCGAACCCAGGTCTTCTGCAAGACCAACTACTGTGCTTAACCACTGAACCATCTCTCCAGCCCCAACAATTTTAAATTTTATTTATTTTAACTTTTTTTTTTTTGTAGTTCTGGCTTGGAACTCATTGTGTAACCAGACAGACCTTGTACTCACAAGTGATCCTCCTGTCTCTGCATCCCAATTGCTGAGATTATAGGTGTGAGCCACGATGCCTGGCTTAGGGCCAATTTTTTGAAAATGTTTTTAATAAGTTGGGGTAGAACGAGTGTTACATACAAATGTTCTCACCAGACTTCTCCAGGGCCCTAGACACCTAGAACAAGAGCATTTTGCTGCCTTCAGTATATTTTAGAAAGAAAGAAAGAAAGAAAGAAAGAAAGAAAGAAAGAAAGAAAGAAAGAAAGAAAGAAAGAAAGAAAGAAAGAAAAGAAAGGAAGAAATTCAAGTAAACAAACTCTCCCAACACAAACACACACACCCACAGAGGCCTTGTCTTTCTAAATGGAAAATTTATTATCCTGACATCTCTTTCCTCCACTAAATATGCTTTGTTAGTGTGGCAAGCTGAGATTCCTAGTGAGGAATCTGGGCCTCAGAAAACCACCCACACAACAGATATAGTGCAAGCTGTGCTTCCCTTGCCTCACTCTTGGGTCTTGCCTTACCTTTTGCCAGATCAGTCACTATGTCAAGACAGAGGCATACAACCCAAGTTGCAAACACTGTATATGCTGGAGCTTTGGAACACCAAACAGTCCTTTCCCAGTCCTGTGAAATATCAGCCCAAGGCAAAAGAATAGTGAAAAATCCCCTTCATATATCCACAAATGAAGACTACTCAATGGGAATTGCTAATTTACAGAGATGGAAGACTTACTTATTTATAATTGTTAGCAATTCTCCTGCCTCCAGCTCCTGTGTGCCTAGTATTAGAACTAGAAACTTTTTTTTTTGGTCTCTTTCAGACAGGGTCTCCCTGTAGCCCCAGGTGGCCTGGAACGCCCTATGTAGATCAGGCTGGCCTCGAACTCATAGAGATCCTCCTGCCTTCGAAGTGCTGGGATTAAGGGCCTGCACCACCACAACCAGCTATAAACTTTTTTTAAGGCAAGATCTCATTACTAATGTCCTAGCTGGCTTTAAACTCACTCTGTAGACCAAGCTGGCCTTGAATTCCTACAGCCTCAGCTAGCCTGGAATTCACTATGTAGACCAGGTTGGCCTCAATTTCACAGAGATCTGCCTGCCTCTGCTGGGATTAAAGGTGAGCACCACCACCTGGGGCATGCCTTACAGGATTTTAAAAAAATATTTTATTTATTATTTTTATTTTCTGTGTATGAGTGTTATGCCTGCATGTAGGTAAGTGCACCCCTGTCGTGCAGAGCCAGCGGAGGACAGAAGAGGCTGTTGGATCCCCTGTAACTGGAGTTACAGGACAGTTGTTAGCTGCCATGTGGGTGCTGAGATTTGAACCCGGGTCTTCTGCAAGAACAGTCAGTCTCTCCAGCCCTGCCTTATAGGATTTTAAAAAACAAAATAGTAATGACACAAGATTAAGAGTGTAGAACAGAACTTTTTTTGGAGGCAGGGACCAGACATAGCCCAGAGTGACCTCAAACTTACAATCCTCCTGCCTCAGCTTCCTGAGTGCTGGGATTATAGATTTGCACCTATAAATCCACACCTGGATTAAAAAATTTTAATATTTATTATTTTGTGTGTATGAGTATTGTCTACATGTATGCAAGTGCACCCGTGTGGTGCAATGCCCACGAGGTCAGAAGAGTGTGTTGCTTCACCAGTGGAGTTACTGAGGCTTGTTAGCTGCCATGTGGGCGTTGGGAACAGAACCCGGGTTCTCTTCGAGAGCAACCAGTGCTCTCAACCGCTGAGCAACCTCTCCAGTCCGGATAAAATATTTTTACAATATTTATCACTTTTTTTTTTTTAAAAAAAAAAAAAAAAAAAAACAGGATCTCACCATGTAGCGGTGGCTGGCCTGGGACTCGCTATGTAGACTAGGCTGGCCTGGGACTCGCTTTGTAGACTAGGCTGGCCTCGAACTCACAAAGACCCGAGTGCTGGGATCAAAGGCGTGTAGCATCACCACTTTCAAGCAGAGTGCTAAGACAAAGCTCTACAGATACCGGAAGAGGACCGCGCACGCGAAGATTTCATTAAGGGCGGCATTTAAATTCTCCCGCGAACCCGGCAGTTTAACAAATGGTGTTGGCATAATTGTCCCTCCATCTGGCAGAAAACAATGTTAGATCCTAGTTTAAGCAAGAAAAATAATCTCGGTTATATTAAGTTTTTCATAAAAGAAAGCAAAAGAGAGTATTTGAGAAACTTGGAGTTACCAAACCTGAATGCAAAGAAACGAGTCTCAGTCCACGCCTCCTTCGGGGGGGGGCTCAACGACCTACGTAATGGGACACGTAGCCAATGAGAGCGGGCATGGACAGCTTGCTCAGCCAATAGGAGCACGGCGGGAGATTTGAAAGTGTCCGGGGAGGGGAGGGGCCGGGAGGGTTCTGTAGTTTGCGGGTGCCGAGGGGGAGAGTTGCTGTGAGGTGGGCCCCGGGAGAGCTCAGGTCCGTTGGGCGGGTGGTGGTCCTGGAGAGGGAGGGACCACGGCAGGCCCGGGGCGCTGCACCGCGCGGTGCGCTCGGACCCCGGCTCCCTCCCGCCAGGCAGAGCGGCCCTCGGTCTGCCTGCTCGTCCCGCCGCTCACTGCCCTTCCCTTCTCTACCCAGCTCTCCCGCGTTTTCTCTAAGAATGGCGCAGAAGGAGAACACCTACCCGTGGCCCTACGGCCGGCAGACGGTAAGGCCCTCCCATCTTCCTCGCCCCATCTCCCCTGGAAGGCAAGTTCTTGCTTGGAGATTTGAAGTCTACAGATGGTGGTCCTCTAAGCCCACTCTTGTCACTTATCCTACCAGATGTGACCAGGTTGAATCTGACCAGCCTGTAACGACCTCTTCAGAGCTGAGCCTGATTCCCATCCTCTATTATCCTCTATTATGAAAAATAAACCACTCAGAAATAGACTCTAGAATCTAAAACTACTGTTTGAGAGGACCAGGACAATCTAAATTACTCATTTAAAATTTACTATTTACTTGTGGTCCTGGATATCAAACTCTGGGCCTTAAATTTTGCTGTACCTGGGCTACAATCCAGTCCTGGAATTTAATTTTTAAAATTTATTTTATGTGTATGAGTGTATTGCCTGCATGTATGTTAGTGTGCCCATGGAAGACAGAAGGTGTCAGATCCAGGATGGTTGTTAGCCATCATGTGGGTACTGGGATTTGAACCCAAATCCTCTGTAAGATTAGCCAGTGCTCTTAACTTCTGAGCCCTCTCTCTATGGAATTTGATTTTAATGAGTGTTGTGACTTGAACTAAAGATTCAAATAAATTTATTTTCCCGTTACCCAAATGCCTTTCAGTGAACCATCCACACTGTGATTGGAAATGTATGTTTGTGTGTGTGTGTGTGTGTGTGAACTTCAGCTTTGTTATTTGCCAATCTATACTGATATACTAATATCGCTGGGAAATTGTAGGGGCAGCCAGCCTTTTCTTGGCTGAAGAAGAGGAGCTAGGCATGGTG
This sequence comes from Nannospalax galili, assembly GCF_000622305.1. Lineage (NCBI taxonomy): Eukaryota > Metazoa > Chordata > Mammalia > Rodentia > Spalacidae > Nannospalax > Nannospalax galili. The sequence continues at coordinate 7,782,676 of NW_008357929.1, forward strand.
GTACATACCTGTTACCCCAGCACTGGTGATAGTGAGACAGATTTACAGTTGTGAGGCCAACTTAAGCTTTATATAACCCTGTCCCCAAAAGAGTGACGGCTCTTTCAAAGTCCTTGGAGAGTCTATTTGTTCCCTTATTCCAGCTTCCTCTACTTGGAGCACTAAGTAAAACCGACAAGGGTGGAGTCTTGAGTTCAGTGCTATCATTTTTTTACCTTGGTTGCTATCAAAAGAAACTATTACTATGAGAAGCTGAAAGTGAAGAAGTAGCTCAAGGCCAGACTAACCCTCAGTATCCCTAAAGCCTGTTACCACAAAGGGTTAAATTCTACTGTTGCAACTGCAAGAGCTCCGGTATCTTATCTGAGCCTTGATTAATGTGGTGAGGTGTATAGACCTGTACAGACTGTATAGTTTCATACCTGAGAAGGTGATCTAGGCCATGGTCAGAAGTGAAATGGTAGATATTAGAGTAAGTCTGTTGCCTCTTGTCTTGAGTTGTTTATTTATTTATTCATTTAAATTAGAAAAATTTTATTTGTGGGAGTGATGTTGAGACAAGATCTCATGTAACCCAACTGAATGGGACCTCATGTAGCTCAAACTAGCCTTGAACTCCTGGTCTTCCTACCTCACCCTCCTAAGTGCTGAGATTATTGATGGATGCCAGGATGCCCAGGTCTTAAGTTGTTTCTTAATAACCCATTTAATGTGGAACTATTAGCAGAATCTTGGGGCTAGACAGTTAGTTACATTGTGCTGTCTATCCATACTGTTTGAGCTGTGGGTGGATAGGTGGGTGACTCTTTAGCAAGTAGCTGATGTGCTGCTTATAGCACATTCCAGCCAGGCCATGGGGACAAAGGCACCCTCAGAGCTACCCCTTGCTCCTCAGTCTCAGTCAGGCCTGAACACCCTGCCCCAGAGAGTCCTCAGGAAGGAACCTGCCACACCATCTGCGCTTGTTCTCATGAGCCGATCCAATGGCCAGCCCACAGGTACCTGGGACAACGGGGAGAGGATTAACCCAAGGGGACCAGAACCTAAGGGAGGGTGTAGAATGAGAATGTCTCAAAGAAGGAACTCAACACCTCTGCTCTCTCCTTAGTTGCCCCTGGCCAGAAGTTCGGTGAGAACATCAGTGGGGGATGCAATGGCATGTAAGTGCCCTATAGAAGGTAGAGGGAGGTAACCAGTGAAAAGGCAGGAAACGGGAGAGAGTAAGGAGAGTAGGTGTGGGAAGGAAAACAAAGCAAACACCTCAGAATCTACAGGGCAGCACTGAGCTAGCTACCTTCCCCCACTTTCTAACCAGACGTTCCCTCACAATTGATGACTTTGAGATTGGCCGACCCCTGGGCAAAGGCAAATTTGGAAATGTGTACTTGGCACGGGAAAAGAAAAGCCAATTCATCGTGGCTCTCAAGGTCCTCTTCAAATCTCAGATTGAGAAAGAGGGTGTGGAACACCAGCTGCGCAGAGAGATTGAAATCCAGGCCCACCTTCAGTAAGCTATTTGCCTCTGACCCTAAAACCCCTCTGTATCCTCACCCGGCAGCCCCTCTGTCAACCCTATCATCCCACGTTGCTGTCTCCCTCACTCAGGGCCACCTGCATCAGCTCTTCCTTATTACTCTCAGCCCTGATCTGTGACCCACCCCAGTTCATCCCACTGGGCCCTACCATCTGTCCGGGCTCCTAAATGCAGTCTGAAGCCTCCTTTCCCCTTACCCCAGACATCCCAACATTCTTCGGCTCTACAATTATTTCTATGACCGGCGGAGGATCTACTTGATCCTGGAGTATGCCCCCCGGGGTGAGCTCTACAAGGAATTACAGAAGAATCACATTTTTGACGAGCAGCGAACAGCCACGGTCCGGGCTGGTGGGCACCTGGGGCCCGGCTGTGGGTGTGAGGCTGGGGGCGGCATCTTCAAGCTGGAGGCCTGATGTCTTGTGGATCCCCTCAGATCATGGAGGAATTGGCAGATGCTCTGATGTATTGCCACAAGAAGAAGGTGATTCACAGAGACATAAAGCCTGAGAACCTGCTCTTGGGACTCCAGGGAGAGCTGAAGATTGCTGATTTTGGCTGGTCTGTACATGCTCCCTCTCTGAGGTACAGTGGGACTGTTCCCGGTGTGAGGTTGTGACATTCCCCATAAAACTCCTCTGTATCTTCTTAATCAGGAACATTAGGATTTGTCTTCATGCACACATAGCCATAGTGGTACCTTTACAAAAATAGGTGACTCAACAATTTCATCTGAATTTTCTATTCTTTTTTACTAAGTATGGTGGAACCTCTCTCACTACATTATTGTGAAAACTCCCACACCATCACCATTTATTTATCTACTTATTTAGATGCACTTATGTAGCAAAGGATGACCTTGAACTTCTGATCCTCTGAGCTTCTACCTCCAAATGTGCTATGAACCATTATGCCCAGTTTACCACTTCCCCTCCATGCCCCATTTTTTAAAGGAGTTGAGTTCTCACTATGTTGCCCAGGCTGGCCTCAAATACCTGGGCTCAAGTGAGTAGCAGGTATTATAGGCACACATTTCCGTATCATTTTTATTTTGTTTTGTTATACAGTATTGGGAATGCAACCCAGGGCCTTGCCTATGCTAGGCAAATGCTCTACCACTGAGCCACATCCCTTAAAAGTGCCCTAAATTTCTTTGTTTGTTTTTGAGACAGGGTCTCCCTGTAGCTCCAACTAGCCTGGAACTCACTATGTAGACCAGGCTGGCCTCTATCTCACAGAGCTTACTTCTGCCTCCCTTGTCCTGGGATTAAAATCGTGTGCCACCACATTTGGCCCCAAAATTTTTGGATTAAATTTTGCCTTATAGCCCAAGCTGGCCTTAAACTGCTTCAAACCTCCTAAGTGTTGGGATTAGAGGTGTTCATCACAATACATGGTAACCATTTTTTAATGGCTTCATGGTATTGTGCAGTAGGGATAAAACCTGACTTTCTTTGTTGTTTTTTTTTTTTTGAGACAAGGTCTCACTATAGCCCTCACAGGCCTGGAACTATGTAGACCAGGCTGGCCTTGATGTCACAGAGATTCACCTGCCTTGAATTATTTAAATAACACTTGCTTGGTGTTTTTTTTGTTGTGGTTGGTTGGTTGGTTTGAGACAGGGTCTCACTGAGTAGCTCTGACTAGCCCTGAATTCACTATGTAGAACATTCTGGCCCTCTTCCCAAGTGCTGTGACTAAAGCCATATGCCATCATGCGGGGCCCTTGACTTTTTTTTTCTTTAATTCCAGATGAACATTGCCCTCATACCTGATTGTTTGTTTTGTTTTGTTTTTTGTTTTTTTGGTCTTTTTGAGACAGGGTCTCCCTGTAGCCCCAGGTGTCTTGGAACTCATTATGTAGACCAGTCCGGCCTTGAATTCACAAAGATCCGCCTGCCTCTGCCTCCTGGGTGCTGGGATTAAAGGTTTGTGCCACCACACCCGGCTTTTTTTTTTTTTTTTCCTTAAGATAATCCTTTAGTGTGGCCATGCTGAGACAGTACAGGTCCACCTCTGACACCTTGGTTTCTGTCATTACCCCATCTTACCCTAGTAGCTCAGTCAGTCTGCTTTGGATGGAACACTTCCCCAATGTATCCAGAGGTCTCTTGGCTGCCTGCTGTGAGGCAAAGAGAAGAGAGAAGCTGTCTAACTCTGGGTCCCCTGCCCACTTTCCTCATCCCACCAGGAGGAAGACCATGTGTGGCACTCTGGACTACCTGCCCCCAGAGATGATTGAGGGGCGTATGCACAATGAGAAGGTCGATTTGTGGTGTATAGGGGTGCTCTGCTACGAGCTGATGGTGGGGAACCCTCCCTTTGAGAGCCCTACTCACAACGAAACATATCGTCGGATTGTCAAGGTGAGATGGCTGCCTAGGTTTTATATTCTGCAGAAGCCAGGGGCTGTAGGTTGGCAGAGCCAATTTACAGGGCTTTTAAATTTTATTTATTTATTTTTATGTGTTTGTTTTGCCTGCATGTATGTAAGTGCATCTGTGCGGACCAGAAGAGAATGTCAGATCCCCTGGAAATGGAGTTAGGGCATTGTTAGTTACCATATGAATGCTAGGAACCCAACTTGAGTCCTCTGTAACAGTAGGCTGTGCTCTTAACTGCTGAGGCATTTCTTTATCCCCTTTTATTTATTTTTGACACTTGCATACATGTATACAATGTATCTTGATCATATCTTTGACAATTTTATACATGTATACAATGTATCTTGGTCATGTCCATTCCCAGCTCCCCCTTCCTTCTCCCCATGTTCTTCCTACTTTCATGTCCTCTTTTTTTATTTTTTATTTTATTATTTTTTATTTTTATTTTATGTGTATGACGGTGTTGCCTGTATGTATGTAAGTGCACCCATGCCATGCAGTGCCTGAGGATGTCAGGAGAGGGCTTCAGAACCCCTGGAACTTGAGTTGTAGACAGTTGTAAGCAGCTGCCATATGGGTGCTGGGAATTGAACCCTGGTCCTTTGTGAGAGCAGCCAGTACTCTTAACCGCTGAGCCATCTCTCCAACCCTCCTCTTTTTCTTTTTATAACCCAGTGAGTTCAGTTTATTCTGCCTGCATGAGCATGAGCAACCCACCAATGACCATACTCAAAGAAAAATGACTATCCTTACCCCAGCAGCCATCAATTGCCAAGTCCTCAGCAAGGGGTTGCAGAAGATTCTTGATAGAATGAGTCCAGGAAAATGTGATCCAGATGCTGCAGGATGAAGTTTTTTCTCCTTTTTCCACATATACAGGTGGACCTGAAGTTCCCCACTTCTGTGCCCATGGGGGCCCAGGACCTCATCTCCAAACTGCTCAAGCATAACCCCTCTGATCGGCTACCCCTGGCTCAAGTTGCAGCCCATCCTTGGGTCCAGGCTAACTCACGGAGGGTGCTGCCTCCCTCTGCCCTTCAGCCTGACTCTTGACTTTTGTCCCTGTCATTTGCTCAGTTTTGTCTCTTTGTATATCTGTATATGTGGTGGGAAGGAGAGGGTGTTAGCTTGTGCCTTTATTTGTTTCTTATCTCCTTTTTATTTAATAAAGGCTGGAGCTTTTTGTACTTGTGACTGGAGAGGTTTCTAGACAGAGTCTTCACTGCAGAGGATCCTATCAGTTGGGGCAGGGGAGGGATCTCTCCTACCTTGGTGGCAAGAGATGATTACTGCTTCATCACCCCTGGCAACACCCCATCCTCTTAGCTCTGACTCCACCCCTGTCAGCTCCCAGCCACCCCACAGCCTCTTGCCCTTGTTCTGACTCCCAGAGTCTAGAGGTGGGAGACCTTAGTTCCCACTGCTATACTTGGTCATCAGTCATCTCTGTCCACTTTTCCCTGACTTCTAGTTGTTTCTTCCCCAACTCTTTGCCAGCCTAGGAGCACCCAGCATGACTGTACCCTAGAAGTTCTTTTGTTTTATTGCTAGCATCAAGACATAGTATTGAAGCAAACAGAAGCAGTGCTGGCTTTCCAGATAAGTATGGTACGAGGCATCTCCCAGGCCGTGTTCTGTTGTGTGCTGGGATCTCACCATGCAGTCAAGGCTGTCCTCAAAATGGCAGTCTTTCTGCCTAGCCTTTTACAGAGATGCACTATGATGGCTGACTTGAGGACTTAGGTTTTTAGTCAATACCCTTCACATAGAAAGAAGACCTGATCCTAGTTTACTAATCTCTTTTTAATGACTATTGGATTTTAGTCAATCTGGGGGTTGCTTCGGTAAATTTTATTTTTGTTCTGCGTGTTGGATTCCTAGGACAGCTATTAACAAACTGTACAAACTTGTTGATTTCAAAGAATAAATTTATTCTGTCACTCTTCTGGAAACTCAAAACCCGAGATCAAGATGGAGGAAGTACCGAACTTCCTTAAAGGCTGGAAGGAGAACCTTTTCTTGCCTCTTGTAGTGTCAGTGGTTCTAAATACTTCTTGTACCTACTGAACTCCAATCTCTGTCTTCACCTTTGCATGGCATTTCCCTCCTCTCCCTGCCTCTCCTCTGTGTCTTATTGAACACTTCTTTGATTTAGGGCCTGTCCAAATAAATCAGCAGGCTCTCCTTTCAAGATCCTTACTTACACCTACAAAGACAGTCCCCCTCCCTGCCCCCCCCCAAAAAAAATCACATTCAAAGCCAGGCATGGTAGTATATGCCTGTAATCCCAGCAATTGTGAGGCAGAGGCAGACAGATTGCCACAAATTGGAAGCCATCCTAGTCCTAGCAAGTTCCAGGTCACCCAGAGCTACAGAAAGGCCACCCAGAGCTAAGAAAATAGGGGAGGGGGGGCGGAATCTTATTCATAGGCTCCTGGCTGTTTTTTCTTGCTTTTAGTATTTTAGTATTTAGCCTGTTTTAAACTGAGAAAACTTGTAGTAGTCTATATTTGGGAAAAATGATCTATCACAAAGCATATTTTATTTTTTTACTTTTAATTTTTTAAAATTTTTATTTTACATGTATATGTGTATTGCCTGCATGTATGTGAGTGAACCTGTGTCGTGCAATGCCGCAGAGGTCAGAAGAGGGCTTCGGATTCCTCTGGAACTGGAGTTAAGGATGGTTTGTAGCTACCATGTGGGTGCCGGGAATTGAGCCCAGGTCCTCTACAAGAGCAGTCAGTGCTCTTAACTGCTGAGCCATCTCTCCAGCCCCACAAAGCATATTTTATAATAAAGTCTTAAATATTTCAAGGTTTTGAATATTGTATTGGAAGTGAAAAATAGTTTTATTGGTTCACTTTGGCAACATTGTAAAATCAAAAATCATCAAAAGTTGGCCTGGCATGGTGGTACATGCCTTAGAATACCAGCACTCAGGAGTCTGAGGTAGAAGGATCACAGTTTGAGGCCAGCCTGATCTACATATCAAGTTCCAGGCCAGACAACTACAATCAAGACCCTGTTTTGAAAAGTCAAACATGGGCTGGAGAGATGGCTCAGCCATTAAGAGGACAGGCTGCTCTCAAAGAGAGCCTGGGTTCTGTTCCTAGGACCCGTATCAGGCAGCTCACAACCTATAAGTCCAGTTCCAGAGGATCTGACACACTCTTCTGGCCTCTGTGGGCACCTGCACACACATGGTACACATACACTCAGACACACATACACACACAAAATTAAAAATTAAATCTTTTAAAAATATTTTTTGATTATTTTTATTTTATGTATATGAGTGTTATGCCTGCATGTAAGTAAATGCACCCATGTTGTGCAATGCCGCGGAGGACAGAAGAGGCTGTCAGATCCCTTGGAACTGGAGTTAGGACAGTTGTTAGCTGCCATGTGGGTGCTGGGATTTGCCCCCGGGTCTTCTGCAAGAACAGTCAGTGTTCTTAACTGCTGAGCCATCTCTTCGGCACCCTCCCCCCCAAAAAAAATTCAAATGTGAATCAAGCCAGGTATGGTGACCCATGCCTTAAATTTCAGCATTTAGGAAGCTGAGGGAGCAGGATTGCAGTGAATTCAAAAGCCAGGTTAGTTAACATAGTGAGTTCCAAGCCATCCTTGGCTATAAGGTCTCAAAAAATAAAACCAGGGGAATTGTTACTTTAGATTGTTGTGGTTCCCTATTTGGGGCATGAGTAGATGATTGTTCATGTCACCTGAGGAAAAGTTCATGCAACAAGAAGTTCATTGCTTTTCCCTTGCCAGAATAATGCTTCAGGTTATCAATATCTATATTGATCTGATGTGACAATACCCTGGCCAGAGTGACTAAACTGGGTATGTCAACCAACTTCTCTTACCACCACTGGAAGGAAGATTAACTCCATATTCTTATGAGAGACCTAATGGAAGCTATTCCTCCCTTTTATGGAAAGTGTGGAAGTTTATCAGTCTGTGTTCCTGGATGCATGCAACAGAAAACAAGTGTGGTCCATTAAAGGCATCCTGAGTAGTTCAGAGTCTTAAGTGGTATTGTAGGATCAGGCTTGAATTCTACACAGCGTAGAAAAATACCCCTGCCCAAGTGGTCTAACAGATCCCAAGGGAGTCTGATTCATGTGGTAAGGAAGCTGGGAAAGTACTAGTTGGTACTTCATTTGTAGTCAGAGATGGACTCTTCTTTGCAAGGTGTGAATCCTCAAACACTGATTCAGACCCTAGGAGGCCAAAAAGAATGAAAACTAAAAGGACAAGGGGCTGGAGAAATGGCTCAGCAGTTAAGAGGACTGGCTGCTCCTGCAGAGGACCCAGTTCAGTAACCAGCACCCACATGGCAGCTAACTCCAGTTTCAGGGGCCCTCTTCTGTCCTCTTTGGGCATTGCATGCACATAGTGCAGGCAAAATGCTCATACACACAAAATAAAAATTAAAAAATTGAAGAAAGAATGCTGGACACCTTTTTTAAAAAGGTGCTGGATATATGGTGTTCAACCTGGAATTCAACCATGTTTTTAGAGACTGCGGCCAGAAAGCGTTACATAGTGATGCCCTGTGGGCTAGAGGTTGTGGCACATGCCTGTAATCAACATGACTCATGCCTGTAATCAAAGCATTTGGAAGGTAGAGATAGGGGGATTAGGAGTTCAAGGTCATTTTTGGCTACATATCTAGTTCAAGGACAGCCTGGGCTACTGACACCCAGTCTCAAAAAAAAAAAAAAAGCAAGCAAGTGACAGCCATCTTGTTATAAGGAAGCTCCTTACAGAAATCAGGTCCTTAACGAAAGTCTTGGCTATTGAATTTAGGCTTCTCTGACGCTCACTCTGTCTTTTCTGCGGTACTGGGGTTGAACCTAGAGTCTCACACATGCTAGGCAAGTGCTATACTACTAAGCAATATCACCAACCCTCTTTTCACTTTTTGAGATGGGGTCTTATGCCCAGGATAGCTTTAAACTTGTCCTAGTTTGTTTCTCCTTTGCTATGACAAGATACTCCGGCCAATACCAACTTGGGGAGGAAAGGGTTTATTCAGCTTACATCTCCCAGGTCACAGTTCATCAGGGAGCCCAAGGTAGGAACTCAGGGCAAGAACCTGGAGCATAGGCCATGGAGGAATGCTACTTACTGGCTTGTTCCCCCTGGCCCTTGCTCAGCTTGCTTTCTTATGCAACACAGGTTCACCTGCCCAGGGGTGGCACCACTCACAGTGGGCTGGGCCCTCCCACATCACTCAGCAATCAAGAAGATCCCCGTAAACATGGCCACAGGTCAGTCCTATGGAGGCAATTCCCCCAATTGAGGTTCCCTCAACCCAGATGTGTCAAGTTGACACTAAAGCTATCCAACACAATTGTGAGTTTCCTGTCTCAGCCTCTCAAGTTTCACCAGGCTTGCCTCCTCCACCAGGTTCAACGCTCACTTGGTCTTGATAACATTATTGTATGAGACAATAAATTTCCCTTGGTGGTGGTGGTTTGGCTTGGATTTTCTGTCACTTGCTACATAAAGAGCCATATCTGATATAACATGGTGAAGAGTAAAAGAATGGCAAGGGGGAGGTCAGCTCCAGAGACGGAGGGAAAAGTTTAAAGGGCACCACAGGAGCCTACGAGATGGCTCGGCAGGTTAAAGGTACTTGCTGCCAAGTCTGATGACCTGAGTTCCATCCCTGAAACATATGTAGTGGAAGGAAAGAACTGCTGTGGAAGTTGTCCCCTGACCTCCAAAAGCACACTGTGGCATTCATGTACCCACCTCCCACTAAATGTTTTTTAAAAGTTTCTTTTAAAAGGGGCACCACAGCTGGGCGTGGTGGTGCATGCCTTTAGTCCCAGTACTCAGAAGGCACAGGCAGGTGGATCTCTGAGATCCAGCTTGGCCTGTGGCTATAGGAAGACTCTGCCAACAAACCAAAACAGGGAGGAGAAAGAGAGACTGGGATGATAGGCTGTCTGTAATCCTAGCACTTGGGAAGGACTTTTACTGGTCATGTGTTGAGTCCTATCCTGTTTCCTGAACCAATCTGTAGGCAGGAGGATGAAGTTGGCCAGTTTGGGGTCATGTGCCTATCCCTGTATGCAATCTCACCAACCATGAGTGGGAAATGTGAAGCTTTGCTTACATGAAATGTTGGGAAGTTTAATATATGTCCATTATAACCTTCATGATACTCCTACAATATGTCTACATGCCCAATTCTATTGCCCTCATGCTAGGCCGAACCACCATCAAATCCTGTATCTTGGGACCTTCTGCCTGATCTAACCTTTAGCAAACATTTTCCACAACCACCAGTAACCCCCAAATATGAACCCCATTTCTTCTGCCTGTCAAGCCTTTAGCAAACATTTTCCCCAATGACCAATAACCCTCAAATATGAACCCCGTTTCTTCTGCCTAGTCTAGCCTTTAGTAAACATTTTCCCCAATCACAAGTAACCCACAAATACGAACACCACCAGGCAGTGGTGGCACACGCCATTAATCCCATCATTTGGGAGAGGCAGGTGGATCTTTGTGAGTTTGAGGTCAGCCTGGTCTACACAGGAAACTCCTGGCCAGTGGGGGTTAATAAGACCCTGCTTCAACAAACAAAAAACAAAGCCAAATATAAATCCTGTTATACCATTTCCTTCACATATATTAAAAAAAAAAATTGTGTGTGTGGTGCAGACTGGTGTAGCCCAGGCTCATCTCAAACTCAAAATCCTCCTGCCTCAGCCTCCCTGGTGCTGAGATTACACACATGAGCCACCGTGCCTCCCTCTCAAATATAGGTGATTATATGATATAAACAGTTGACAGTTGTAGACCCCTCAGAGAGAAACAGCTATTATCATATCATGAGAGTTGGCTCCTTAAGATTGATCGAAACCTGGAGTGGGGTGTCCTGGCAGAGTCTGCCTAGTCACACTTCAGAATGCTGGTTAACATCACTGCTTCAGGCCATCGATTGGTCCAAGTAAGAGCAGCCTTCTTCCTGGTCTGTCTGAGCGTCAATGAGCCTCCATCATAAATGACGTAGTACTACCTAAACCAGAAAATTCACAACCAGCTGGCCACCTCATGGAAACAAATAGTCACTAGTGCTCTTCAAAAGGCAACAGTACCTAAGGCAAATTTGTGAAAAACGGGCCAAAACGTACACTGAATGTCATCTTTGTATTTGGATTGAAAACACATTTTAGTGTTGGCAAAGCACCTTTGGCATCATAAAGATTCCTTAGATTATGTAAAGAAAAATGAACCCAAAGACTTGCAAGAGACAATTCTTTGAGAAACAAACAAACAAAAACCCTTGAAAATAGCAGGGAGCACAAGAACAGAATGAAGAAAGCCAGCCAGCTGCCAAAGTCAAGGTGGTGCTGGTGAAAAGCAAAGTCAGGATTCAGTGCTGATACTCTGCAGTGAATGTGCAAATTTTTCACATAGGATTCCATTTTTTAAAAATGAGAAATCTCATTATCAGCTAAGGACATTAGTGAATTGTTTTAATTAAATAGGAGCTTTGGCTATATTATGCAGCTCACCACTTTTCTAGTGTCTGCTTCCTCCATGACTCTCGAAAGAAATCTCCATCCCCTAACGGAAATTACGAGTTTCTGCACCATGTGGTCCCTGCCTGCATCTTCAATCTCCATGTTGGAAACCCCACACCTCATTTTGTTTCATCCCCAGTCTTGTCTCTGTCTCCTTTCCTGGATGACACCTTTCCCACACCCCACACCGGTTTCTTGTTTCTGTCAAATCACTTCCCTCTGCCTGCAAAATAGCTTGGCTCTTTCTGGTTCTTTTCAGAGTTCTCATCAGAGGCCTTTCCTGACCCTTCGTCTAGTCCTAGGTACTAGCAATCACAACTGTTTCCTGTAGTGTTTATCAAAATTTGCGATGTTTTCATCTGTTGAATATTTTGCCGTGTGACAAAGAAAAAAAAAAAAAGCCTTATCCTCCAATGAGAGAAGCTGAATGTAATGGGGGCAGGAGGCCGAAGAGTGACAAAAGCACAGGAAAGTCTACAGGCCCTGCTACACGCTGTCCACAATGAGTCGCTCAAGGCAGTTCAACCGCCAGGCCTGTCAACCTTCAAGGATGGAACCAATCATTCACGCTCCGCTGAGAATTCGGGCTTTATCTTTCTTGGTCAGCGAGCTAGGTGTGCTCCAACCCTGAGAATCCAAGCTGGATACACGATTTCCATCCCAAGACTTTCTAGGAACCCCAAGAATGATCCACACTTGAGTGCAATTGCTAAGCAGTAATTGTGAGCGAAACAACAGTGGGCGCAGCGTCCAGGCTGCGCCCCCGCGGGATTCCAGCGTTTCAGGATCTGGATCTTTCACGGTCTGCCCCCACAACTTTCCAAAAAGGCGGGGCGACGGCCACAGCTGTCACCTCCCGGCGTCTACGCGGCCAGCTTTCACGTGTGCTGTGCAGTTCAATAACAGCTCTTCTTCCGGGACTTCCTTCCGCAGCGGCCAATCCCAGAGTCCTTCCTGTCCGAACCATTATCAGCCGGCAGCCAATCAGCGCGCAGCTATCAACGCCCCTTAAAGGCGCCGCGGCGGCCGGGGAGCCCCTGGTGGGCCGGGTCCCGGGTGGCAGTATGGAGGCGGCCGGGGGGCGAACCCGGCCCGAGGCGGACGCCTTGGCCGTAGCGGAACCGCAGGCCGTGAGCTCCAGTGGCGGGCTGGGCCGCACACCCTCGAAGCCGCCTCCAGGGCCGAGGGCGTCTGGGGAGGAAGAGGCTGAGAACGTTGGGGTCGCGAGCCGTCACTCTCTTGAGTCCCCGGAGACCTGGAGTAGCAGCGCCGTCCACTGGCCCGAGCCGGACTCCGGGGAGGACGAGTCCGGCTCCCGAGCGACGCCAAGTGGGATCGGAGGCCGCCGGGGGGCGCCAGGGCCCGGGCACAAGCCGCCCCTGTCCTCCGCGCACCAGGACCCGGCGCCGCCCGGGGACCCGCCTGTTTCCGGGAGCGAGCGCCGTCGGGGAAGCCCGGGCGGAGTACAGATGAACGCAGAACGGCCGCTGCCGGAGGAGGGCGAGAAGGACGAGGCTGCGGCGGCGGCCAGAATTGGCCGCTCGTTCTCCAGCCGCCTTCAGGACAGCCGCAGCCTGGACGGGCTGAGTGGGGCGTGCGGCGGCGGGGGCTCCTCGGCGAGCGCCGAGTGCGGCGCGGGCGGGGGACGTCGTGCCACCATCTCCAGCCCTCTGGAGCTCGAGGGCACGGTGAGCCGGCATGGCGACCTCACCCACTTTGTCGCCAACAACCTCCAACTCAAGATCCGTCTTAGTGGCGCCCCTCCGGCTCTCCCTCCTGCCTCTGCGCGGCCCTGCCTAACGCCGGCACCCACTCCCACCATCCCGCCCATCGACCCGGATGTGCTGAGGGATCTGGAGCGGCTGAGTCGCGAGCTGGGCGGCCGGGTGGACCGTCTACTTCGCGGGCTGGGTGGTGCAGTGCAGGAGCTGACGGCGCTGAGCGTAGGCTGCATCCAGACCTACCGCGACGCGGTGGACTCCTTAGGCGAAGCGGTGGACATGAGCATCAAGGGCATGTACACCCTGTTGGCGCGCTGCGAGGAGCTGGAGCGGGCTCTGCAACCGGTTCAGGGACTCGCGCGCCAAGTCCGAGATATCCGACGCACTTTGGAGGTGTTAGAGGCCCTATGCAAGTGACCAGGAGCACAGAGGAGACCATGCCTGACTTGGCCAGGTCAGGGTCCAACAGTACCCTAAGGACTCCAAGGAGCCCTGGAGGGAACTGCCTGCTGGGGGGAGACCTGTGCATTAGAGGTTCTTCCACAAGCATTTAACTGGCCCTGTGCCTACTCATGAGCCTAAGGAGTGAGGATGGGGAAGTTCTAAAAGTTCTCCTTGTGGGAGGGGATTTTGCTCTGCTTCTATTCAGTTGGCCATCTATAGCTACTCTGTTCTTCCTTTTTCCCTAGCTAGAATGCCATCTTGGGACTATAGGCCCTTAGATCTCTGCTGGAGGGTGGAGGCAGGACCCCCCCCCCACCATGTGTGCTCAAAAGGGGCCCCCAGCTCAATTGTAGCTATCCTGATCCCAGTGGCCGGATCTCAGGTGCCAGGAGCTTTAGAAGCTTGAGTGGCCCTTGGCCACACACCATGCAGGGGTGGACACACACCTGCTGGAGGATAACCTCTGGCTTCATCCCTCTAGTTCCCTACAATAACCATGGGGTGGAGCTTTGCATGGTGGAAGGAGTGAGGTAGGAGGTGTCTCACTGCTCAGGGTTCAGGACGAATTGTTGCTGGTTTTGAAGCCCACCTGTTGTGGAGTATTCTAATCAGTTTTGGCTTTCTGAGTTTTTGTGGAATTAAAGTGCTGCTGCTGCTGCTAAGACTGACCCTGTTTGTGTGTGGTGTTGTAGGGGTTGACAAGCCAAAGGAATGGGAATGAAGGTTGGACTGGTTTCTGGAGCACCCTGGGGGTGGGGTCCGGGAGTGTGATGGAGGTGCCAGGCTAGATGGAGATGGAGATGGAGATGGTTCCTGCTGTTGGAGACAGATCTGAAGAAGATAATCACACACAGGGGTCCAGAGATCCAGTAAAAGCAGAAACACAAGCTAGGTTCTCTAGACAAGGGGGGAAGGGGCTCTCAGATCTGGATGGGCAGGCTGGGCTGATCTTGGTTTTGGAGGAAGTTATAAACTATTGGCAGTTCTATCCTGACAATTTGCCACTTTGTGCTGATCAGTCTCATGTATAATGATTTGAGACAATTTTATCCCAGTCAGTGGCACTGTCTTCTCTTTACAATTTACATGGTAAATTTGGGAACATGTTATAAGAACTCTAAAACCATACCACAGTTGTATTTCCTTCCACCCACCCCTAGACACAACCATATTTTGGACCTGATTCAGATACATCTTTCAGTGCAATTTTTTGTGAGAAGTGTTTAAGGATTAGAGATACTGCATTATGAAGTTTTACTTAAGTATCCATTTTCAAAAATCTATAAAGGCCAGCCTGTTTAAAAAGAGACAAGCTAAAAGCTGGCCCATACGGGGATTGAACCCGCGACCTTGGCGTTATTAGCACCATGCTCTAACCAACTGAGCTAACCGGTCAATAGCAAAGACTTGCTCTTATAAATAGCCAGTAAGATGAACAAGGTCGCTCATGCCTTTAATCCCAGCACTCGGGAGGCAGAGGCAGGCGGATCTCTGAGTTCAAGGCCAGCCTGATCTACATAGTGAGTTCCAGGACAGCTGGGGCTAAAGGGAGACACTGTCTCAAAAAGACAACAAATAAATAAATAAATAAATAAATAAATAAATAAAGATATCAATGCACAGTCTTGTTACATGAAAATCTTTCAGGATAGAGCCATTATAGAAGACGTGAAAGCAGAATATACAAGCCAGCCAAATGAGTAACCTATACAGCTATCACTCAAGAAGCGATTCTGGCGTTTGATTGCTCCTCAGGGAACGAAAAAGAATCGCAGGAGGGATAACACACAGTGACGCCCAAGCCCCTAATACAAAACTACGGCAGAGAATGGACATGGTATTTAGGTAGGGTCCAAAGAATTTTCTAATGTGTAAAAATCAAAAGAAATCACAAAGGCACCGCTGGGATTCGAACCCAGGATCTCCTGTTTACTAGACAGGCGCTTTAACCAACTAAGCCACGGCACCCACATAAGCCTAGTACATCTTCACTACTTGGCCAGATTAAAACCATGGCAGACGAAAATCTGGGAAGCAATGTTTACCCGTGCTGGAAATATAATTGAAAGGATGAGATGCACGGATAGGAGAAACTGTTAGGATGACAGGGGCATCGATTGTGAGGCTACAGGATGACGAAGGGCAAAACTGAATACAACACCAGCAATCGCTCAACGACGAGGATGGGATTCGAACCCACGCGTGCAGAGCACAATGGATTAGCAGTCCATCGCCTTAACCACTCGGCCACCTCGTCCACAAGATAATGCTGAAGCTTCTCGTCTCTGAGACCTGAACTCTGTCCTGTTGGTTGGGTTCCTTGTGCAGAAGAGTACATTTTCAGGGAGTTTGTACAAGCAGAGCGATTCGCGGTGCAGAAACCCAGCAATCCCCTGGCAGGCGCGAACGCCATACGCTCCAGCTGCGCCTGTCCCTGGGAGCCCCTCTCTGCGCCCAGAATTACTTGGATTATCCGCAAAAAAAAAAAAAAGTCTGCGCTATCACTGAGCTACAGTGAGTGTGACAGGGCGACGTCAAGATTTGACACCGGAGCCTTACCTTTCTTGTTCTTCACCAGTCTATCCTCATCTTAAAAGTTTGTTTCCATCAAGGTTCAGTCTCCTCTCCATATGCTACACATGTTTCTATTAGTTTTCCTTCCGGGCTAGCCTCGAAGGAAAAAAAAGAAATATACCGTAAGCCAGCTGACCCCGACGTGATTTGAACACGCAACCTTCTGATCTGGAGTCAGACGCGCTACCGTTGCGCCACGAGGCCGGCCGGCCAACTTGCTGTACAGGTCTTCTCTTGACTGTTGTAAGAGGACCCAAGTCACTGCGTTCCTGGAAATCCACCGAGTGGAGACTGCGCTTTTGGAGCAGACAGATTCTCACCTCTGGCTCAGTGGTATCCCCGGGATCCCTTTGAAGACCTTGTGGGTGGCGCTCAGTGAACCCCCGCCCCCGGATCCCGTCCCAAAGGAAACCATTGATCTGATTACATTATCATACTGCTCAGGCCTGGCCTTAAAAATTCAATCAGTCCTAGTCTTAATGAATCCAGGCTGACGCTGGTATGTTGGCCTACCCCCTTCACCAGTCTGTCCTCATCTTAAAACTTTGTTTCCATCAGGGTTCGGTCTCCTCTCCATATGCTACACATGTTCTCTGTCTTCAGCTGCCAACCCTGCACTCGCTCCTGTGTCCAAAGAAGAGTGCGTAGAGCCAACCTCGCGGCGCAGTTTTGGACCCAGGTGTTTGGCGACTGCTGGACACCTTCCCTTCCCTTGTCATTTCTTTTTCCCAGGCCTTCTGCATGCGCCATGACTGTAAAAGCTGAAATGGAGATTCGTTCTCGACCCTTTCCTCTTCCTCACATCTCATTTCCAGCCTCTAAGTCCTGTCCATTTCGTTCCTTTAGGAATTCTGTCAGCGCCCATTCCCCATCCCCATTCCATTCCCTCAGCCTCCCTTGCAGGCACTTTGTATCAGACTCCTCTCTGATCTTTTGGCTCAGGAAGTCTCTAAATGCAAACATGATTCCATCATTCATTGGCTTAAAATCACAGGCTCTTTGCGTTCTGGATTAAGTCTTACCCTCTTGGATGGGCCCATAGGGACAAGAAGTAAAGCTCAATTGTTAACAAGCATTGGCTCTTCATACACAGTTCATAAACAGCCTACTTACATTTGTGTAATCTTATTTTTACTTTAAAAAAAAAAAAAAAAAAAAAAAGATAAGCCTCTCACTAAGTTTCCAAAGCTGGCCTTGAACTTGCAATCATTTGGCTTCTACCTCCCTAGTGCTAGGATTCTAGAAAAGCTGGGCCCAAATTAGCTTCAAAGTTCTGGTCCTTTTTTTGGGGGGGGGGTTGTTTTGAGACAGGTCCTTACTCTGTAGTTCTGGCTGGGCTGGTACTATGTAGTTCATGCTGGCCTTGAATTTTGAAGTCCTCTTGCTTCAGCCTCCCATGTACTGGGAAGAGCTACCAACTGGTCTTTTCTTTTCTTTTCCTTCCTTCCCCCTCTCCTGCTTCTTTTGTTCTAGAAATGAACAAGGCCTATTACATGCTAGGCAAGCAACTTCTCCACTGAGCTACATCCTTAGCACCTTTGTATCGTTTTCAAATGGTCCCAATTGTCCTTGTACGACTGTCTATAGTATTGCTTGATGGTCTTTTGAAATACTTATTTTAAACCTGTTTGGCCCTTTCATGTCACTCAACTCAGAATCACCTTCTTCCTCACTTCAGGGGAATCTTTCCTATATCTCCTCCAAGATAACATTGGAAATGTTACTTACTTTGTTTTGTGTTGAGACAGGGTCTCACTCTGTAGCCCAAGCTGACCTGGAACTCCTGACCACCTTCCTCCCTCAGGCTTCCAAGTGCTGGGATTGTGTTAGACTTTTTATTTTCTGCCAGGGTCTTACTAAATTGCCCAGGCTAGACTTCTTCTATAGCCCAAGCAGGCTTTGAACTTTCAGTTTTCTATCTTCAGTCTCCCAAGAAGCTGTGATCACAAGCTTGTGCCTCCTGAGTGAAACTGTTGTTTTTTTGTTTTTTAAGAGGGAGATTCAGGAGGCAGGTGGATCTCTGTGAGCTCAAGGCCAACCTGGTCTACATAGGGAGTTCCAGGCCAGCTGGGGCACCAGGGAGACCCTGTTTCAAAAAGACCAAAAAAAAAAAGAGGGAGAATCAGACATAATCCTTTATTTTCTATTCAAATATTATTGGGAAATGCCTTGTAATCACAGCACTAGGGGAGAGTGCGGCAGAAGAATCTCAAATTCAAGGCCAGCCTGAATAGAGTCAGACACTGTCTGGGAAGAAAAAAGAAAGAAAAAAACAGGTATGGTGGCACACTTTCAATCCTTGCACTCCAGTGAATTAGAAGCCAGCCTGGTCTACATGGCAAATTTAGTAGTAGTGAGATTCTGTAAAAAAGTCAGGCATGCTAACACATGCCTTTAATCCCAGCATTTGGGAGGCAGAGGCAGGCAGATCTCTGTGAGTTCCAGGCCAGCCTGGTCTACATAGCGAGTTCCAGGCCAGCTGGGGCTACAGGGAGACCCTGTCTCCAAAAAGAAGAATAAGAATAAGAATAAGAAGAGGAGGAGGAGGAGGAAGAGGAGGAGGAAGAGGGAGGGGAAGGAGAAGAGGAGGAGGAAGAGGAAGAGGAGGAAGAAGGAGGAGGGGAGGAGGAGAAAGAGAAGCAGGAGGAAGGAGGAGGAAGAGGAAGAGGAAGAAGAGGAGGAAGAAGGAGGAGGAGAAGAAAAAACTATGGGTGAAGGCAGAAGCAAGAGGATCAGGAGGTCAAGGCTATCCTTCGTTACATAGTGAGTTTGAGGCCTATTTGTTTGTTTTGAAGGGTAAGCCAAGACCCCAAAAATGGTTCTGTGTAACAAAAGGTAGAGTGACACTGACACCCCTAGATGTACTTTATTTTGTAGGTTTTTACTTTTGCATCATGTAAATGTTTGCTATAGTTATAAAACACAATTGTAAAGTTAAGATGATGGCCTGGGGGCTGGAGAGATGGTTCAGTGGTTGAGAGTCCTGGCTGCTCTTACATAGGACAGGTTGGGTTCTCAGCACCCACATGGTGACTAACAACCATCCTTAACTCCAGTTCCAGGGGATCTGACATCCTCTTCTGACCTCCTCAGGCATTGCATGACACGGTGCACTGACATACACATAGGCAATACACTCATACACATAAAAAATAAAAAAAAATTTTAAAATGGTAGAGCCAAGTGTGATGGTGCACACCTGTAATCTCAGCATTTAGGAGCCAGAGGCAGGTGGATCTCTGTGAGATCTAGTCCATACTGGTCTTCATAAAGAATTCCAGGCCAGCTGGAGCTACAGGGAGACTTCATCTAAAAAAAACCAAAAAAAAATTTTTAATATTTGATTATTATTTTATGTGTATGAGTTTATTGCCTGCATGTGTGTAAATACACCTGTGTTGTGCAACACCCTCAGAGATCAGAAGAGGGAGTCAGATCCCCTGGAACTGGAGTTACAGACAATTGTTAGCTGCCATGTGGGTGCTGGGAAATTAATCTGGGTCCTCTGCAAGAGCAGCCAGAGCTCTTAATCGCTGAGCCATTTCTCTAGACCAAGAGATTTTTTTTTTTTTTTTTTGTACTTTTGAAGCAGGGTCTCCCTGTAGCCCCAGCTGTCCTGGAACTCACTATGTAGACCAGGCTGGCCTTGAACTCACTGAGATCCGCCTGCTTCTGCCTCCCAAGTGCTGGGACTACAGGCATGCGCCACCACGCCTGGCTAAGAAATTATTATTATTATTTTTTTAAAGATTTGTTTTCTGTGTATGAGTGTTTTGTTTGCATGTATGTATGTGAACCATAGCTGTGCCTGGTACCACAGAGGCCAGAGAGAGTGTTGGGTCCCCTGTGGAGTAACAGGCAGTTCTGAGATACCATGTGCATGCTGGGAATTGAATCCAGCTCCTCTGCAAGTGATCTTTTTAAGAAAATATTTGCTTATGGGGCTGGAGAGATGGCTCAGCGGTTAAGATTGCAGAGGACCTGGGTTCGATTCCCAGCACCCACATGGTGGCTCTGAACAACACAGGTGCACTCACATACATGCAGACAATACGCTCATACACATAAAACAAAAATAATAAAGTATTTAAAAAAGATTTTTAAATGCTTATTTTTATTTTGTGTACATGTGTTTTGCCTAGATGTATTTAAGTGCACCATGTGCATGCAATGCCTACAAGGCCAGAAGAGGGCATCAGATCCCCTTGAATGGGAATTACAAACCATTGTTAGCTGCCTTGTGGGTTCTGGGAGCTGAACATGGGCCCTCTGGAAAAGCAGCCACTGAGCCATCTCTCCAGCCCCAAGAAGTAATCTTATATGAAAATGTAATTATATAGTTTGACTATCTAGGGGCTTGAGTGTAGCTCTGTAGTACAATTCTTACCTAGCATGTTCCAGGACCTGAATTTGATCCTCAATATATAGGAGTTAAATATATAGGGACCTAGCTGGGCAAGGTGGTACATGCCTTTAATCCCAGCACTTGGGAGGCAGAGGCAGGTTGATCTCTATGAGTTCAAGGCGAGCCTGGTCTACATAGGGAGTTCCAGGCCAGCTGGGGCTCCAGGGAGACCCTGTCTCAAAAAGCCCAAAAAACACCCCCAAAAACAAAAAGACACCCCCCCAAAAAGAATATATATATATATATGAAGCGTCAGTGCTGGAAACTCTTCCTTATGTTTTATAATGCTGTTTCATGTGTCAATGATAATACTGTATGAGACTCAGAAATGAACTGGGTACAGTGGTGCATACCTCTAGTCCCAGCATTTGGGAAGCAGAGGCAGGTAGATCTCTGTGAGTTCATAGTCCAGTCATGGTGACATAGCAAGTTCCAGGCCACCCAGGGCAACATAGTGAGACTCAAAACAACAAAACAAAAAACCCAGAAGGGAGAGTGGGAGTGTAGCTCAGTAGTAGAGTGCTTGCCTAGAATGTATGAGGTCTGAGGTTTGATCTCCAGCACTGGAAAAAAAAAAAGTCAGGAAATTGACACTTCTACAATGCTATCATAACTACATTCCACTTGTTGTCCCTTAGAATAAAAACAAAAACAAAACAACAAAAACAACAACAACAACAACAAAACCCTTTTCTTTTCCCTGGTCTGGGGATCTCTTATTAAAGTTGCCATGCCAGATTTGTTGCTTTTAGTTTGAAGGAACTCCTCAGTCTGTCTTTCATAATTTTTGACAAAATATTTTGGCTTTCGTTGCTGCTATTTGATAGGTAAAAAGTTGGCGGAGAATGAGCGAATGGATGATGAGGCACCGAGGCACAGCTAAAACTCCATCAAAATAGGGTTTATTAGCAAAGGAACACATGGGACAGATTCCCTTCCGGGCAGGGAAAATGTTTGCCCACGGATTGTGAGCTGGGGTTTATATATGGGGGCTTCAGGGTGCTGAAGGTGGGAAGTTTCTTGGGAAAAATTAGTGGGGGGGGGCAGGAAAAGCAAGGCTTGTAAGCCAGGATCTGGGTCAGGAAGTGTTTACTTTTTTGTCCTCCTAAGACAAGGGAAAAGCTGTTGTACTAAAACGGCTCCTAAAAATCTGTAGTTAACAGGCAGAATCTGCTTGTCTTCCTAGAACAGAGGAAAGGCAGGCTGCCTCTTACAAAAATCTGCTTCCCTTGACTTCAAAGGCCAAGGTGCTTATTAGCTCAGTTCCCTTTTTCAGGCTTGAAAATCCAAAGTCCATAGGACCCTGTTGGGGAGGGGGGAAGCTGCTGCTGTTTGAAACCCTAATACTACTGTTGTTTGAGACACAGTCTTCTTGTAGCCCCAGCTAGCCTAGAACTGGCTATGTAGACCAGGGTGGTCTTATTCTCACAGAGATCTGTTTGCCTCTGCTGAAAGTTTTTTTTTTTTTTTTTTTTTATCCTGTTCCACCCCCATCCCCCTTTGAGCTCTGAGTTTTTTTCACCCGCTACTATAGACTTCGGGAGACAGAAACAAATTTCTGTTCGTTAGTCAAGTTCTTTAAAATTCAGGAATGGTCCATTTTCAAAACCTTTTCTTTGATGTTATTGTCACCCTCCTAAAATTTTATTTATAGCCTCTATTACCTTGCTCTGTGTGTGTGTGTGTGTGATCTCTCTCTGCCTATAACATAAACTGGAGGGAGGGACTCTAGTCTTATTTATCAATCTTATTTACCAACCAGAGCGCCTGGTGCTTAAGAGACAGTCAAATATTTGTTGAATAATAAAATCAGAAATGCCTCTGAGCCTTGTCGTTTAGACTGGCATAAAGGCACTCAGCAAAGGGCTTAGAGGTCCCTTGAATGGGACTCAGCTGTGAGCCACGAAGTGGGGAGAACTTTCCGATCTGCAGGGATTTCACTTGAAGCCCTAAGTCACTCAAGGTCACCTTATTAAGAGGTTCTTGGTCTGTAAGTGGGCAATGACCAGGGCCCGACATCTCAAAGCGTCCCAGTCTGCTTTAAGCCTCCCAGGGACTCAGAAGTTATTCCAGTCCCTAGCTGTGCTTCTCACCCTTTCTGGACCAGTGAGGATCCACTCCGTTCTCAAACACGCATCTCACCTACATCCTATTGGAACAGTTCCAAGGGTTGATTGACACTTTGCTGCTCTCGGCAAGTCTCTCATTAAATTGAGGCAAGCTGTCCCGGACGAAATCAGTCTCCCTTAAGGAAGGTTTAGATCTGGGGTGACTGAGAGCCAAGCTAGGCACATCCGCCTCTCCCGGTTGGATCCCTTGTCTCCTCCCGCCCAAGGTAGTGGGAAGCTACCCGTAAACAGAGAAGGGGGCCTTCGGCTAGGCGGGGGTCGCCATGCGGGGACGCTCAGCCTGGTTTCGCATCTCGCCCGGGTACTCAAGCAGGAGCCAGCTGCTCTATCGCGAGACTTCCAGAGGCTGCGAGGCATCGCGAGACACAGTTACCAAGGCAACTGGGCGGCCCCGGAGCCGCGGGAAGAGGCTTAAGCTGAGTTCTGGCCTGCTTGACCTGGGGACTTCAGGAGTGAACCTCCTTGGGCTTCCAGCCTCCAGAACCACGGCCTCTGTTCAGGACTGGGGTCCTTGTCCCCAGAAGCCATGGGTCGGATCTCTGGGCTCGTGCCCTCTCGGTTCCTGACACTCTTGGCTCATCTGGTGATTGTCATCACCTTGTTCTGGTCCAGGGTAAGACGGGGGTGTGCCCTCCTGCTGCTGTCATTCTCATCTCAGAGTGAACCACCCCATCCCTCATGGACCCAGGGTCCTACCCCTGGGTTGCGCTGACTCCACGCCCGTCCCCGCAGCCCGTCCCTCTTTCACTTTTGTTCCTTTGTTCCCGGCTCATCAGGAAAGCAACATCCAAGCCTGCCTGCCTCTCAGGTTCACCCCCGAGGAGTATGAGAAGCAGGACGTCCAGTGAGTTTTTGGGAAGGGATGAACGCAGAGGTGGTGGGAGTAGAAGGGTCTTAAAGAAGTGCAGAAGTTCTGACCCAGCCCCTTTCTTCTCTGCAGGCTGGTGGCCTCTCTCTGTCTCACCCTGGCCCTCTTTGCAGTGGAGCTGGCCGGCTTCCTCTCAGGAGTTTCCATGTTCAACAGCACCCAGAGCCTCCTCTGTATCCTTTATGCCTGCCCACCGTCTCCATGTGACTCACAGCCATCACAACTCTTTCTAGCTACCTCAGGCCTTTCTGGCACAAAAGTCTCTGAACTAGGTGGCAAGCCGAATCTCTCCAGGTGAGAGAGCTTAGGCAGTGTGACGGCATTAATAGTCTTCAAACGTTTGTTAAGCCCTCCTCTGGATGGGAGTAAAACCCTTTTCTCCCCCTTGAGAGGGAGGTACACACACACATCTGTAAGTCAGTGTGATAAACACAAAGCTATTGGAGTGTATAAAGTACAAAGCACTCTGAGAACTCAGGAGGGACGGAGAAAAATGAGGCACATAGTAAGACTCCTGAGCTTTGAATTGTGGACCAGGAGGACCAGGGCCCTGGAGAGATTCCTGTAATGTATCAAGTCTTTCAGCTTCTTGTGTGGTCTAGGGTAGGCATGGAATTGTGCAAGGTTGCCCCTAGAGATAAGTCAGGGTAAGCTCAGCCCCTTAGTTACACAGCTGTCCAGGAATTCAGAAGGTATGGCTGCTGCTGGCTGTGGCACCTTCAGTAGGACGAGGGAACAAGAGATGAACCTGGGTTCAGGTACCAGCGTTTTGGGGCCCATCACCATCTGTGATCCAAAGACTTTCCTTGACTTTGGTGTATTTTTAAGCCATTGCAGCTCACTGTAGTGCGTCTGTGGCTCTGTCCTTCTTCATTTTCGAACGTTGGGAGTGTACCACATACTGGTATATTTTTGCCTTTTGCAGGTGCGGTAACACCCATTATTTGAGAATGGGGTGGAAAGTCTCTCCCAAATCTGAAGGTTTTCCCCACCCAGCTTTTTCCTGTATGTATGAAATTAGTAGTGTTTTGAAGTTTAATACCCGCCCCTAAGCCCACGCCCTATACTTGTGTTTTGGAGATTTGCGTGTTTGTATTGGGAGGGGTCCTAAACCCACCCACTGACTTCCACAGCGCCGTCCCGGCTGTCACTGAAACGGCATTATTCATCGCTGTCTTTGGGCTGAAAAAGAAACCTTTTTGATCATGATGATGGGAACGTAGAGAGAAGGCTGGACAACGGGTGAGCCTCCCAGGTTCCTGGAAGAAGGAAGGCATAGACTTCACCACTCATCGGCCCCTCCCAGCTGCTTCTGTTAGCGGATGATGGAGTTGGAATAATTATTTCTCAAATCTTGGATTCTAATTTTTCATTTATAGTTTTGTAATAAAATCTATTTTATAGTAAGAGCAAGACTGACAGTTTTTTCCGGAAGACAATTGGATGGGTTAAGAAGCTGGTGTAAAGAAAGGTTGTTTTCCAGCCTTTACTGGCTGGGAGACAGCAGGGGACGCTTCTATTCGGAGTTTTGAGGTAGAAGACGAGCGGAAGTGAGTGGGCGGGGATATGTAAATAACAGCGCAGAGGGTTCGCGCTTTTAGTATGTCGTATGTGAGCGGAGCATTCTGGGAGGGATTCGTTTCTCGTTTTTTGGCAGTCAAATGAAAAATAAATTACTTTAGAAGATTTGAGAATAGGTACTACAATCGAATTGGAAGAACCCTAACCCCCCGGTTTTCTCGGACTAATGTTGTATTCTCACCCTCGCTTAGTCGGCGATATCTTTACTGAATAGGAAAGGGTCCACATTGTTTTTCTATCGTCAGGTGGGATAATCCTTACCTGTTCCTCCTTTGGGAGGGCAGATAGAAAGTGATGATTGGAGATCGCATGATACGTGATTAGCGTCTCTGCGTAATCAGGACTTGCAACACCCTGATTGCTCCTATCTGATTCTCTGACGATCAAACCACTTTTTGAAGTAATAATTAACAGAACTTGAGAATTTGGGCTTAAGACTTTTGTGTATGTTATATCTCTTGATAACATCTTGCTATGGAATGACTATGCCAGGTTCCTGTTTGACGGAGAGATCGTATGCTTTCCAGTCCTGACTCTAGTCATTCCAAATAGGCAAAAAGCATCCCAGGAGAGATGCTTTCTAAGGATGTTCTGCACACGTGCACAGCCTTTTCCTCTGACCTTCATCCTCACATTCAGTTGACAAATATTTTTGGTGCTCCTTATTATATGCCAAGCACTATTAATAGTACTGAGGAAATAGATGTGACTATGATCCATATGCAGCTTTGGCCATCCAGAAACAGGAAACACTTTCCAGTACTCCCAGAGTAATTTAATTATATATATTACTCTGTGTTTTGTGGGGAATACATGGGTGGGGAATGCATGAGCATGTGTGTGTAGGTCAGAGTTCAAACTCAAGTGCTTTGCCTCAGGAGACATCCATCTTTTTTTTGGAGACAGGATCTCTCACCACTCCCCAGCCAGTGCTTTCTTTTTTTCTTTCTCCTCGTCTTTTTGAGACAGGGTCTCTCTGTAGCCCCAGCTGTCCTGGAACTCACTATGTAGACCAGGCTGGCTTGACTCTCACAGAGCTCCACCTGCCTCTGCCTCCTGAGTACTGGGATTAAAGTTGTGCTCTACCACACCAGGCTCCAGCCTTTTTTTTTTTTTTTTTAATGAGATAATCCCAGGCTGGCCAGGTCTCAGTTCTCTAACTGTGGAACAATCTCTGCCTGCTAGGTTCCAAGGGTAGATTCCTGCCTCTAAGCTGTGTGGTAGGGAGCAAGTCACTTCTCAGTTCCTTATGTGCACCTCAGAAGTAGTTACTACAGATTGCAGCTGTCTTGTCTTGGTCAGCACCAGAGGATTTGCCAATTAGCATCAGAAACAATTTTTGTTTAGTTGTGATATTGGTGGCTTTCAAGATCTGAGGACCAGCTGGGGTGTTTCAGAGACCCTTTTCATAATCAGAGGAATGAAGTCTGTAGCCACAATCTTGAAGAATGACTCTGAGGCTTGAGTTCTAAAGATCCTCTCTCTTGATGGTTCCTCCTGGATCTATGGTTGTCTAGCACCTTCCATGAGGGTGTTAAGTCTGTTTTGGGGCTGCATCTGTCTCATGATTGATTCCTGCAAGGCATCATCCAGCTTGAAGGGCAGCTGTCTGACTTTTGTTTAACTTCCTTGTTACTTCTCAGTAATAAATACCTTTATGGGGGTGTGATGGAGCATGCTACAGCCACCTATGAAAGAGATTAAATTGGCCCAGGTTAGTTTACAGAATATCTCATGGGACAGTTGAGAGGGTTAATTGAGATAATCCAAGTTAGGTGGGGAGGAGGGAGTGACAGGGTGTCAAGCCTGTGACATCTACTCAGGATCTTTTCATTGATTGACTTGGACTCTGGAACTCTTCCAATCATGGTGAACATCTATTGTTTTCACTTGTTTAGCATCCATCCTTTTCTTACTGGCTCCCTCATTTGCCTTTGGGAGCCCCCCCCCATTCTTTGTCTTTTTGTTTAGTAAGTGGCTGAAAGCCCCTCCCTCCTACTCTTCTCTCTGCTCCAGGGATGGTCAGGTGGTCCAAGCTTGGCCAACAGGAGCATCCCATCTTCCCTGCCCTAGTGATCAGTTCAAGTATAAACTTCAACAAGCCAGGACCTATGCTTAGGCTATAAGAAATAAAAACATGCTGTAAAATAAACTGACTAAAACAATGTAGGAGTGGGTGAGATGGCTCAGTGGGCAAAGGTGCCTGCTGCCAAACCTGATGACCTGAGTTTAATTCCTGGAACCTACATGACAAAGGAGAGAATCAACTGACTCTCTGACCACCACACGTATACTGTGGCATATACAGCACCACACAAATACATGTATCATAAATAAACTGTAATAAAAAACCAAACCAATGTAGTACAATTGCATGATTATACAGGGTAATGGAACACACTATAAAGTACAGAAAAGGTACTAAACAAATAGAATCTAGTGGGTAATAAGGATTTTATTTATTTATTTGATTATTTATTTATTTTTGGTCTTTTTTGTGGCAGGGTCTTTCTGTAGCCCCAGCTGGCCTGGAAGTCACTTATGTAGACCAGGCTGGCCTTGAACTCACAGAGATCTACCTGCCTCTGCCTCTCGAGTGCTGGGATTAAAAGCATGCACCACCACACCTGGCTAAGGATATAATTTAAAAACAAGTCAGGAGGCTGGGTGTGGTAGTGCATGCCTTTATATTTGTGACAGGGTCTCATTATGCAGCACTAGCCTAGAATTTGCTATGTAGACCAGGCTGGCCTCAAACTCACAAAGACCTACCTGCCTCTGCCACTCAGCCTCCTGGGATTAAAGGCATGCCCCATTGCTCCTAGCTGTCTAAGGGTTTTATAGGTAATGGCAGAAACTGGACAATAACTGAAGTAATTTCTACTGAGATGGTTAATTCTCTAGGCTATCCTGGGCTGAACCAATGGAGGTCTCACATGCTCTAGGAATGTGCTTGTAGCTTAACCAGGGAGATAATCATGCTACCCACCCAGTTAGGGGTACTTGAAGCCTCCCCTGTCCAACTCTGACTCCAGCTCTGACCTTGACTGTTTGCTGTTAGTCACTTGGCCAGCATTACTACCCTCTGACCTTACAAGTGTCTTGAATGCTATTAAACTAAGCTCTCTTTGTTCTCACATTTACTTGATCCTCTTATAGCTTTACCATGACAGAGTTAATGTTATCCCAGCTACCAAGCTGTAGGTGCAGTCTTTCTTGTTTACCTCATACTTAGCTCCTTGTCTATAGGGTGACCTGGGGTAGTCTCCTAGGTAGAAGCTTCTTGTCAGAAGCCATTTTTACTTACAGTTAAGTCTGTTATAATTAGCTGCATTAGAAGCAAGGACATATAAAAGGATAGTAGTGCCTTACACATGTTCCTCAAAGGCTTTGCCAGCCTGCCTTCACTGGCCCAGAACCTTGTCCTTCCTTTTATCTATCTAGCTTAGCTGTCTTATAGCCAGCTACCAATCCTCTTACTCATCTTCCTCACCACTCCAGACTCACGTTTTAACCCTTAAACTCCTTGTAATTCCAGCCTCTGTTCTCACTGCAACATATGTGAGTAACTTGAATTTTTACCAAGGGTACTTTTCCCTTAGTATCTATAGACAGCTAGCTCATTTTTCACTAATACTTAGGAGGCAAAGGATACCAAGAAGACCATCCTGGGATACATAGTGAAACCCTGCTTCTAAAATAAGTATCTTGGAATGGGGTTTTTTATTTTTGTTTGAGACAGAGTCTCCCTGTACCACCAGCTGGCCTGGAACTCATTATGTAGACCAGGCTGGCCTCAAACTCCTGGAGATCTGCTTGCCTCTGCCTCCTGAGTGCTGGGATCAAAGACTTTTGCTACCACACCTGGCTTAGAATTGTTTTTTTTTTTTCCCTGTTTGCTATCTTTTATTAAGAAGTCCCACACTCTCATGAGACAAATCAGACAAGTGGAATTTTTTTTTTAAGATTTATTTTATTTGGGGGGGGTGGGGCTGGAGAGATGTTCTTGCAGAAGACCCAGGTTCGAATCCAAGCACCCACATGGCAGCTAACAACCGTAACTCTGGTCCCAGGGGATCCAACAGCCTCTTCTGACCTCCTTGGGCATTGCACGACATAGGTCCACTTACCTACATACAGGCAATACATGCATACACATAAAATAAAAAAATAAAATTTTTAAAAGGGTTTTTTTTTGGCAGGGTCTCCCTGTAGCCCCAGCTGTCCTGGAACTCACTATGTAGACCAGGCCAGCCTTGAACTCACAGAGATCCACCTGCCTCTGCCTCCTGAGTGCTGGGATTAAAGGCATGCACCACCATGCCCAGCCTAAAAGCTTTTTAAAAAAGATTTATTTTCTTTTTATTTATGTGTATGTATGTATGTGTGGGGATGTGTGCATGAGTGCAGGTGCTCTGAGAGGCCAAAGGTCTTGGATCCCCTGAAGCTGGAGTTAGAGATGGTTGTAAACTGCTGATGGGAACTGAACTCAGGTCTTCTGAATGGGTTCTTAACCAATGATCCATTAAAGTGATGGTACTCTAGCCTCTGGAATTTTTATTTTTTTAGACAGGATTTTTTTGGGGCTAGAAATGGTTCAGTGCTTAAGAACAGTGGCTCCTCTTGCAGAGGGCACATAGCAGCTAACCATGGTCTTTAACTCCAGTTCCAGGAGATCTGACACCCTCTCTTCTGGCCTCCATGGGTGTTGCATGATACAGTTGCATTTACATACATGCATGCAGGCAAAATACTCACGTACATAAAATAAATAAATAAATAAATAAATAAATAAATAAATAAATAAATATTCGTTTTGGTTTGGTTTTTCAGCTTGTTTTAGAGTAGTGAGAGATTTATTCCTGAAATGTTTACTTCAAATAAAATTAAAAATACTTTTTTTTTGGGGGGTCTTTTTGAGACAGGGTCTCCCTGTAGCCTCAGCTGGGATTAAAGGTGTGTGTTACCACACCCAGCCTAAATATATTTTTTTAAATTTATTTTTGTGTATGAGTTTTTTGCCTGCATTTATATATGTGTGTGTGGTGTCTGCAAAGACCAGAAGGGGGAGTTGGATTCCCTGGAAATGGAGTTACAGACTGCTGTGAGTCAATATATGGCTTCTGGGAACAGAACTCAGGACCTCCACAAGAACAGCAACTGCTCTTAACCACTGAGTCATCCTTCCAGACCCTTTAAAAATATTTATTTATAGCTGGGTGTGGTGGTGCACCTGACAACCTGAGTTCAATCCCCAATACCCACATGGTGGAAGGAGAGAAACAACTCTCAACAAATTGTCCTCTGACCTTCACACATGCACCACACACACACACACACACACACACACACACACACACACACACACAAAATAAAATAAATTGTAATAAAAATAAAAAGTATCCAGGCGTGGTGGTGCACGCCTTTAATCCCAGCACTCGGGAGGCAGAGGCAGGCGGACCTCTGAGTTCGAGGCCAGTTTGGTCTCCATAGTGAATCCAGGCCAGCTGGGGCTACAGGGAGACCCTGTCCCAAAAAGACCAAAAAAATAAAATAAAATAAAAAGTATATGCCAGGCATGGTTGTGCATGCCTTTAATCCCAGCACTCAGGAGGCAGAGGCAGGAGGATCTCTGTGAGTTTGAGGCCAGCCTAGTCTACATAGTGAGTTCCAGACAGAGTGGGAGAGCTGCAACTAGAAACCTAGTCTCCTAGCTACCAGGCCAAATCAGTTTTCTCAGTTCAATTGCTACACACTGGGCACACACTACCTTCCAAACTCTGGCCATGGCACATAATATGGACCCCCATCCATCCACCCACTCAACTAAGTTAAACTCTGTGACTCTCTAATGAATGGATGGTTGAGAGTGAAGTTTGAAGACAAGGAGGCCACTCAGGCTCCCAATTCCAGAAGATTCCCACTTGTCTAGGACTTAACGTCCTCGTGGAGGGCTCTGGTATGTGGCACGCTGTCCATGCTACCCTGCATTGACCAGAGGCCTGGGCTTGGCCTGCTGTACTGGGAGGAACTGCCTGACTGTCTAAACTGATACGAAATGATCAAAACTTATCAGCCCAACCAGTGCTGTCCTCAGAGAACCTGGGCACATAAGTCCTGCAAAAGCCCCTTCTTGCCACCCAGGTGCCTATCAAGCTTACCATTAATCTTTTATGCTCAATTCTCATTGTATCCTCAGCTGGTCTCAAACTTTCTTTTCTCCTTCTACAGCCTCCTGAGTGGTTTTGGAATTATCAATGTGCCATTCCCAGTACTTTCTTTTATTTTATTCTATTTTTGAGATAGGGTCTCCGTATAGCCCCAGCTGGCCTGGAATTCACTATGTAGACCAGGCTGGTCTCAAACTCACAGAGATCCACCTGCCTCTGCCTCCCAAGTGCTGGTATTAAAGGCGTGTGCCACCATACCTTGTACTAGTTTATTTATTTTTGAGACAGGATCTCCATGTAGCCCTGGCTGTCCTGGAACTCACTATGTAGATCAGGCTGGCCTTGAACTCACAGAGATCTGCCTGCCTCTGACTCCCAAGTGCTGGGATCGAAGGCATGTGCTACTATGCCTAGCCACTTTATTATTTTTCATTTTCATTTATTCTCTTTGCTGAAATCATCCTTCTGATCTTTCATTTGCTCACCTCATTCCTGTCATTGTGCTCAATACTTACACAGGGAAGACTAAATAGATTAAATAGATAACCACTTTTAACAACCAGGAACCATGCTACAGGCTTATAACCCCAGCAGGAGGCCAGCTTGGACTACATAGTGAGACTGTGTCTTAAAAAACAGACAAATGGGGTGCTGGAGAGATGGCTCAGTGGTTAAGAGCACTGACTGTTCTTGCAGAGGACCTGGGGTCGATTCCCAGAACACACATGGTGGCTACGAACCATCCTTAACTCCAGTTCCAGGGGAACCCAAAGTCCTCTTCTGACCTCCGCAGTATTGCATGACATGGGTGCACTCACATACACACAGGCAATACACTCATACACATAAAATAAAAATAATAAATAAAATACAAGAAAAAAAAACCCAGACAAATGGCTGCGCATGGTGGCACATGCCTTTAATCCCAGCACTTGGGAGGCTGAAGCAGGCGGATCTCTGTGAGTTCAAGGCCAGCCTGGTCTACATAGTGAGTTCCAGGCCAGCTGGGGCTACAGGGAAACCCTGTCTCAAAAAGATCAAAAAGAACAAAAGAAAAAGAAAAAAACCAGACAAATGGGGCCAGAGAGAAGACTCAGCAAGTAAAGGCACCTGTTGCAAAGCTTGACCTGAGTTCAGTCCCCAGCACACAGTGGAAGGAAAGAACCAATTCCCCACAAATTGCTCTCTGATATCCACACTGATGCAAGTGGGCCATCCCCAACAAGCAATAAACAAAATGTAATTTTTAAAAAATTTAAATTTATTTTTATGTATTATTTTTTTGTTTTGTTTTTTTGAGGTAGGATCTCCCTTTAGCTTCAAGCTGGCCTGAAACTTACTATGTGGTCCAGGTTGGCCTTGATCTCACAGAAATCTGCCCACCTCTGCCTTCTGGGTAGTAGGATTAAAGGTGTGTGCCACCTTGTCCAGCTTTAATTTTGTGTATGAATATTTTGGCTTCGTATATGCAAGTATACTACCTATGTGCAATGCTCACAGAGTCCAGAAGAGGTTTTTGAATTCCCCAGAACTGGATTACAGAGGTTAGTTAGCTGCCATGTGGGTGCTGGGAACACAACCCAGGTCCTCTGCAAGAGCAACCAGTGCTCTTTTTATTGGTCTTTTTCTGTAGCCCCAGCTGGAACTTGCTATATGGAACAGGCTCTCTCACTGAGATCTACCTGCCTCTCCCTCTTGAGTGCTGAGATTAAAGGCATGCACCACCCTACCCAGCTAAAATATAATTTTAATTTTATTCTTTTTAAATTTTTTTATTTATTATTTTTATTTTATGTGTATGAGTGTATTGCCTGCATGTATGTGAGTGCACCTGTGTCGTGTATTGCCTTGGAGGTCAGAAGAAGGCTTCGGATTCCCCTGGAACTAGAGTTAAGGATAGTTTGTAGCTGCCGTGTGGGTGCTGAGAATTGTACATGGGTCCTCTGCAAGAGCAGTCAGTGCTCTTAACCACTGAGCCATTTCTCCAGCCCTCAATTTTATTCTTTTTACTTATTATTTTTTTTTTTTGTCATTTTTTGAGACAGGGTCTTCCTGTAGCTCCGCTGGCCTGGAACTCATTATGTAGACCAGGCTGGCCTTGAACTCACAGAGATCCACCTTCCTCTGCCCTCCTGAGTGCTTGAATTAAAGGTGTGCACCATCACTCCTGGCTTAAAATATAACTTTTTTTAAAAAACAAACGTGATTTTTCAAAATTTTTATTTTATTTTGTATGAATGTTATGCATGCATGTGTATAAGTGTACCTGTGTCATGTGCAGTGCCCATGGAGGACAGAAGAGGGTGTTGGATGCCCTGGGACTGGAGTTACAGATAGTTGTAAGCCACAATGTGGATGCTGGGATCCAAACCCAGGTCTCTTGCAAGAACAGCCAGTGCTCTTAATTGCTAAGCCCTCTCTCAGCCCCAAGATCTGAGTTTTTAAAATTTACATGTATGTGTGTGTACATGCATGTGAATGTGGGTGCCCATGGAGGCCAGAAGAGGGCTTCAGGTCCTTGGAGCTAGAGTTATAGGTGGTTGTGAACTGTCTAATGTGATTGCTAGGAGCAGAACTCCTCCTGCCCTTTGGAAGAGCAGCAATTTCCATTTCTTTAGTCCCAAGATATGATTTTGTTTTTTTGGTCTTTTTGAGACAGGGTCTCCCTGTAGCCCCAGCTGTCCTGGATTCACTATGGAGACCAGGTTGGCCTCGAACTCACAGAGATCCGCCTGCCTCTGCCTCCCAAGTGCTGGGATTAAAGGCATGCGCCACCACACCC
>NW_008357929.1:7817135-7874167 GCF_000622305.1 Nannospalax galili
ATTTACAGAGCTGGGAGGCATCATTCTATGGTAGAGCCTTGCTTAGAATGCTTAAGACCTGGGTTTCAGTCTCAGCACTGCAAACATAAACATAAAAAATGTGAAAAAAAAGGTTAACAAATGAAGTAAAGCAAAACCGAAAGACTCCCAACAAAGCATCTCTCTACGTCTGGGTTTCTCCAAATATATCAAGATAATATATCAAGTGTTGTCAACATTCCTAGGGGCACAATGTGTAACAGCAAGAAACTGGAAACAAAAACTGAAAAGACCTGTATTGAGGGACACAATCCCAGACATTAATTACTAGTTCCTCAAGGTTTGACTCATGAGGATGGAACAAGTTCATGAGTCAGTGTGGGAATGATCCAGCCCCCTTCCGCCCTAACTTCTAAACCAGGAATTCTGTGAAGAGAGAAAAACAAAAACAAGCTTTTATTAACATGCAATGTCTATCTCCTACATTAGAACCCTGAACGAGCTTGTTAGAAATAAACCTTGGGCCCTCTCCTTCCCATATTCTTTTTTCAGTGCTGTTGCCTGTGGTTTGTTTTGAGACAGTCTCATTTAGCAGGCTGGACTTGACGTCCTGATTCTGCTGGCTTCGTCTTGCAAATACTGAGATTATAGGTGTGCATCACTAAGTCCAGAAAGAGCTTTGAGGACTCTGTCTGAAAATTCAACCATCAAGCCCCTGAGGAGGTAAATGTAGAAAGCACATCTCAGTTATGCAAACACTTTTCTTTGGCTGAACTCTATTTTGGGTCTCTCCATTCTACTTGCTTGTAGAAAACATTCTCTTACACATTTCTGGGTGAACTTGGTCATCCACTGCAGCCTCCTCCCACCTCTACCATTGACCTAAATTTGGAGTTTCTTCACACCACAGTCTAGGTGGGATAGGGTGGGAGGGACTGTGCAGTGACAGATGAATCCTACTGGGTCCTCTCCATGGCTCACATGTGTCCTCATTTTTACTCTGCTGTTGCTGTCCCCAGAATCCACTGGGAAGAACAACTTTCCCAGCAACACTGAAAGGCCAAAGCTCCCCAAATTTATCTGGGGCTCTGTCTCTCCCATATCCCCTGGGTTTGGCTAGGTGAAATGCAGATCATCCCTAAACCAGTGTCTAAGATCTTGCCTGTTCTGCACTAGCTCCCCCTCCACCTCCACAGCCAGTGTAAGGTGTTGGACTGTGTGGGGGCTCTGTCTGCCTTGCACGGACCTTCTCCCCACTCTCCTTGTTTCATATCCAGACACTAAGGCATTTGAATTTAAAGGTATGAAATTTGACATCTTGGCTCTCTGACTAGTAGAGTGGTCTTAGGGTCAAAAAATGAGAGCCAGCTCCTCACATCTCATCTAAAACCCCCACAGGAGCCGATCTTTTCATCAAGGCCAAACTAGCCTAGCCTTCTGTGTCAATGCACACAAACCAGCCCTGTGGATGCTCCTGGAAGGGGGGCGCAGCCTAGAGCATCTTGTCTTAGATTGGGCTGTGAGTCCTGTACCCAGCACACACACTCCCTGTTCACTCACCTCCCCCACACAGCTGGGAAATGCTACCTCTGGTGACAGAGCCAGTCCTGGGGTTTCTGCTAGGAGCGGGTGGGGCCCTGCAGTGCAGGAGAATCTCATACTGGGAGGCTCTGGGAAGCCTGGGTTGGGAGGAAGGAAGCCAGTTCCTGTTTGTCTCAGAGATTAAGGCCACCAGCCTCCTTTCCCTCTTTAAGGGATATAATGAATATTCCCGTCCCAGAGTCACTTGTTCTCTCCTAAAATGTCTCCTTCATCCTGGTGGCTTGCTTTGACCCCACTCCACTAAGTTAGACTGCTAGCTTTTAGGTCCTATCTCTGGGATTCATAAGAGTGTATACAGCAGCTGGGGCTGTTTAGCCTTCTTAAATGAAACAGGGATGCCCCAGGCCTAAGACACCCTCCTTACATCAAGCCATTTAACAAATATGTATGTATTGAATGTCTACATATGTAATGTATTTGGTGCTCAGGGAGAGGCAGTTGATACTGTCAGGGTCATGTCTGAGACTAATCAGCATGTAAAGTAGTACCTATAACCTAAGTACTACAGGTGCTGTCTTGCCTGATATTCTCTTTTGGCCCAGGCCTGAAGTTAGAATCAAAGGCTGAGCCCTGGCCAGACTGAACCCTCTCCTGTGGCAGAGCAGTTGAACCCAGTTGGGAACCAGAATGCACCCACCATATGAAGGATTTTGGTGGAACCTGCTTCAGCCAGCTTAGACTGCCAAGTACACTTGATCAGAACATCTTTGAAGAGGAGCAGCTTTCACAGTTCTTGACAGGTGTGTGAGTGTGTGTAGTCTGTAACTCCCTTTGTTCATACATTCCTAGGCAGCCAAGGGCCCAGAACTCCCTTGATACATTCAGTTGTAGGTTGATGGAGGTGAGGTCAATTTTCACAATTCCACTCCCCAGCAGCAGCAGGGTTTCGGCTATCAGTATTGCCTGGTACATGCCTTGGTCCCTTTTTCCTTTCCCATCCTTAACCTATCAGGAACTGAAGGCGGGTCACCAGGCGTGGGGACCAGGTTGTAGGGTGAGACCCTGGGCTGTGTGGGCTAGGGCTCCAAGGATGAGGGAGCATGTAGTTCAGAGGTGAGGAGTGGGTCCGGGCTGCGGAAAGCGTGCGGCAGGTGTCTCGGGGCCGCGGGTCTGCCGGAGCCGCAGCAGCCAACCCTGGGGTCCCGGAGGTGTCCTGCCCCGCAGCATGGAGCTGGCGGGCCCATCTGGACGATCCCTGGCCCTGCAGCGCCCCGCCCCCGCGGTCTGCTCGCGATGTGTCGCCTGCCGCGCCCCGCCCCCGCCCGCAGTGCCCGGATGCGGGTGACGTGCGGCCGCCATCTTCCCATCCCCGGCAGCCAGCGCCAGTCGGAGCTAGCGCTAGCCGCCGCCGCAGCCGCCGCAGCCATCACTGCCTCTGCCAAGTCCTCCTCCCGCTGCCCCCGCCATGTAAGTCGGCCGCCCACCACCCGCGACGTTCTTTCCCGCGTGGGCCGCCACCGCGAGGAGTGGGCCGGAGAACGCCGGGGTCCCGCCCGCGCCGCCCGCACCCGGGTGGCTGGCTGGCGGCCGTGACTGCGCGCGGGCCTCGGGGAACCGAGTCTGGGGTGGTCTGGTTCGGGCTCTGGCCGCGGGAGGGAACGGACCGGGTGTTTGCCCTCCCCACCCCGCCCCTGTCACTGTGGCTGTCAGTCATGTCGGGTTGACCCAGGGCGCTGTCCGTGAAGTCGCCCTCATTTAACAGGCAGGGAAACTGAGGCCGAGGGGGGGGGGTGTCTCTCAGGGTTATGCTCATGGTAGAATGAGTTGACCCGGTCTCCCATCCGATGGCCTTCCTTGCACTAGAGAGGACTGGAGGGACCATGGATGGACAGGTGGATGGGTGGAGCCCTGGCCACGGGGCCAGAGGCTTCAGGCCCCGAGTCTAATCCGTTTCTGCTCCTCAGGTCGGCTACCGCTGCCACCGTCCCGCCTGCTGCCCCAGCAGGGGAGGGTGGTCCCCCTGCACCCCCTCCAAATCTCACCAGTAACAGGAGACTGCAGCAGACCCAGGCCCAAGTGGATGAGGTGTGTGTGTGTGTGTGTGTGTGTGTGTGTGTTGGGAGTATCAAAGGCAGAGGATGATGGGGTTGGCAAACAGGTGTGGGAGCCCATCTTGGATTGAGGGTGATGACAGTTCACGCCTGTGGGTTTTGGGTCAGAGACATGCCACATTGCATCCCTGTCAGTACTTGGAAGGGCTGTGGGGTGTTAATAGGTTGTGTTAGCCTGGGGTGTACCAGCTGGGGCAGGTATGTTCCAGTGATGGACATGCTGACCAAGGCTCTAGATAGAGGGTGTTACTGTGAACTGTGACATCTGAGATGTATGGCTGCAGCATGCCCCTGATGTGTGCTCCTTGCATGTCTCCAGGTGTGCTAGGCATGTTCTGTGTGTGTCCTTGGCATTTTAGCCAGGAAGCATCGGGGTGCATGTTCCATGTGTTGCACAATGGGCATATGTTAAAGAAGTGCCCTCCTTAAGGCGTGCCTTGGCACACCCCTTGCCTCGTGGACCCCTCCCCCAGGTAGTGGACATCATGAGGGTGAATGTGGACAAGGTCCTGGAGCGGGACCAGAAGCTATCTGAGCTGGACGACCGTGCAGATGCACTCCAGGCAGGGGCCTCCCAGTTTGAAACAAGCGCAGCCAAGCTCAAGCGCAAATACTGGTGGAAAAACCTCAAGGTAAGAGGGGCAGGTAGGAGGGCTGGTGGGTGAATGGGGATGTTATGGTTTGTCTTACTGACCCTCCCTCTCACACCTAGATGATGATAATCTTGGGAGTGATTTGCGCCATCATCCTCATCATCATCATAGGTGAGTGGGGCAGAAGTGACCAGGGCCTTTTCCCTGGAGAGGTTTCCCCTGTGGATTCTGGGTTTTGAAGGTCATTAACCTAGTTTTTACTCCAACAAAAGACACAGTTTCCTGCTATTGGCAGTTCCGATTCATCTAGAGCTAAAAATCTTAATGTTATATAGCCTTACTTTGCCTAATTCTCCGCAGTTTCTAAGATTTTGAAAGCAGGAAAACTGGGTGGTCCCTAGTATTTCACTGAGAACTCTTTGGGCCTAAGAACCCAGTCTGGGAACCTTGGAACTGGGGAGTAGGAAACAGGAAAGAGGCAGGGGTTTTGATATGACCAGGAAGCCAACTACTCCAGTATTTGAGAGCTGTGGTCTCATATGCCTAGAAAATTAGGGGTCTTAGGCCCCTATATCATATCATGGAGTTGAAGGGGTCTCAGAATCCACTTGTCCAACCCCCTTGGCTATATAAATGGAGAAACTGAGGCCAAGAGAGGGGAAGGGACATCAGTTAGCTGGGGAGTGGGGAGGATTGGAACAGGGCCAGGCCTGACACACTGCTTTCTTTCTTTCTCTCTCCCCCTCTCCCTCATCCTCCTCTTACCCTCTCTCCACAGTTTACTTCAGCACTTAAATCCCTGAGGAGTCTGCCCTGCCTAAGAAGGGCCTCTCCCCCACCCCCAGCCGTTCCTCCACCTCTCAGCCATATCTTTCAGCCCCCTCCCCTGGATCCGTGTGTGTGTGTCTCTGTGTGTGCCCCCTGTAAATAGCCAGCTGTTATTTATACATATATAATATTATATATATTTGGTCTGTTTGTAGTTTTATTACTAGAAGATTTTTCCGGTTGTCCTTAACACCCCTCCCTGAGGTTATCATCACCTTCTCTACTCTTCTTTCCCTTTTCCACTTTTCCTGATCACCCCCAAGTCCCTTCATTTGCATCTGCTATGCAATATTCCCTCTCCTTTTCCCCTTCCCTTGGATTTAACTGATCCTCCCCCTACCCCCATCTTCCCTATACAACTCCCCCCCTAAAAAAAAAAAAAAAACCACAGAAACAACAAAAAAAGACATGTTCACACCTCCCTAGGTGCATCTTTGTACCTATAAGAAGGCTCTGAGACTGGTCCTACTTAGTACTAAGAATCCCAAGGTCTTCTGGGAGCTTCCAGTGTATTAATTAACATATCATTTGCATACCAACATCCTTTTTAGTTTCCTTTTTGTCCCATCACTCTTCTCTTACTGTATTTTTTTTTTTTTTTTACTGAGGAGTTAGTCTCTATTGGTCCTCCTCCCACACTTTCATTTGCACGACATTACTTGCAGGTGGTGGGGAACCTGGGCTTTTGGGGAACCAGGTTGCTCTGGGCCCTAGAATTGCCCCTTCCTAGCCCCTCTAGTCCCGTTTGCTTCACCTATTCCCATTTTCCAAACCTCTTGTACTTGCCTCTCCCTCTCCCTCTCCCCCAGCTGGTGTGTAAGTGTCTTGGAGTTCAGTGTGTTGTGATGGACCAATAATTCTGCCACTCGGGGTCTCTCCCAACATTCCTGCTCCCTAGTTTTCATGTGGGGCACTCAACTGACATTCCCAGGGGGTCTCCCTCCCTCCCATCTGCTGATCTGCCTCCTCCTCCCACCAGGAGAGCTGGAGGCTGGCCACAATTTGATCTCTTTCGAGAGGGGTGGCTCCAGTGTGTGTGTGTGTGTGTGTGTGTGTGTGTGTGTGTGTGTGTGAGTCATCACTGCCTTGGGGAGGAGTGGGACAAAGCAGAGAATCACCCCCAATTCCTGCCTGAAACCTCCAGCCTCATCCTTGCTAGAGGTTGGACTGAAAACTTTCCTCCCCAATTTGGGGGATGTTGCCCCCATCACTGCCCAGCTCCTCTGACTGCCCCCCTGTATTCAGGGAGGGGGTACTAGTCACTGCCAATGTGTGTATGGGACTTGCTGGATGATGGGAACCCTCGCCCCTCTCCAGGGCTGTTGAGCCCAGAGAGAGAAAAATAGAGCGAGCTGTTCCCTTATTGGGTGCAATGATAAAGGAAGGATCTGATGTCTTTAAATGGCACAGTTTTAGGGGTCTGAGGGTACAGCCCCTTAACCTGCCACTGGAGGGCGTCCCCAAACTCTCCCCCCTATTGCTCCAGGTTTTCTGTGTGGAGGGAACCAAGGAGATCTAAACTTGTGGTGTGAAAGGGTAGGAGAGATGCTGGGGGTGGGGGTGCTTGTGTTCTAGACCCCCCCCCCATATTATTCCAGTGTCCCCTGCCTTACCTCTTTCCCTACCCCATATGCCCCCAATTCTGTGGCGCATCCAGATTGTGAAAATGTACAATAAATGTGTAATGAGTAACCAGGTGGTATCTGTGATCTTTTCTTAACCAGCACTAAGGATATTAGATCTTCACAGTGTAATTCACAGGCTGAAAAGGTTCATTGGAAAGGGTCTGCCTATTGCTAGAGGCCCTGTCCTTGGGCAGTGCAAAGTGTGATTCTGGAAGTGGCCACGTGGGGCACCAGGAGTTGGTAAAGAGCCTGATGTCTAAGCCACGTGAATTCTGCTACCTGGGGTTTTCAGCACCTCTGGGGTTTTCATTCCCTGGCCTGGGGCTTGCTGCTACAATTGAACTGCTTTCTCTCCTAAATTTCAGTCCTAGATCCCCTACAGTCTCCCTATTGGTTATTCACTCCTAGGCCACTTCTATGAGGCGAGATATCTCTTCCTCTGTCTAGCACAGTGCCAGTATCCAACTGAGTTAGTAAATACTTGAAAGAATTGGCTTGACAATGTTTATGACTGCCTTCTCTATTCAGAGTGTGGGGGACTAGTCACTGTCAGTCTGTAATGGTACTTTCTGGATGATGGTGATACTTTCCTCTCCAGGGCTGTTGAATTTAGTCTCCTAAGAACCACTAGAGGGCCAGGCATGGTGATGCACATCTTTAATCCCACACTCAGGAGGCAGAGACAGGCAGATCAACAAAGAAAGTTCGGCGCCAGCCTGGTCAATATTTTGAGCTCAGGTCAGTAGGCCTGCATAGTGAGATCCTGTCTTTAAATAAAAAACAAAACCAAAAAACGGGCTGGGTGTGGTGGCACACACCTTTGATCCCAGCACTTGGGAGGCAGAGGCAGGTGGATCTCTGAGATTGAGGTCAGCCTGGTCTACATAGTGAGTTCCAAGCCAGCTGGGGCTATAGGAACACCCTGTTTCAAAAAAAAAAAAAAAAAACAAACAAGCAAAAACAGCCTGCTATAGAGGTAACTTTGGAAATAGATTTTCAGACTCTTTTATTGAAGATTGTTTTAGAGACTCTAAGGCGGGGCACAGATGGTCCTGTAATTAGCAATAGTCTATTCTAACTTCCACCTTTA
This sequence comes from Nannospalax galili, assembly GCF_000622305.1. Classification (NCBI taxonomy): domain Eukaryota; kingdom Metazoa; phylum Chordata; class Mammalia; order Rodentia; family Spalacidae; genus Nannospalax; species Nannospalax galili. The sequence goes on from NW_008357929.1 coordinate 7,824,904, forward strand.
GGGAGAACGTATTATATGCTAGAGGTTTTGCATTTCGTCTCCTTAATTCCTTCTAGGTTTAAGGTTTCGATAGGTCCTAAGACACACCTTCATGGTGTCAGAGGCCTCGATTCAAATGTTAGCTCCAGTATTGACTAGTATATTAATTCCGACAGATTATGTAACCTCTCTGGATCTCAAGTCTCTTGGGAGGGTGTGGGTCCCTGAAGCAGCCTTCTTGCAGTTTACAAGAAGCTCCTGGCCGAGCCAGAAAACAATTTCAACTTATTTTCACCAATGTGATGCGATCTAAAGGGAGCTTCACACTAATACCCAGACGTTCTAGCTTTGGGGATCATCAGACATAGGACTGGGGCCAACAAGAGAGCTCTAGTCATGCGTGGGTCTCTGCACTAAGTATCCATCCCCACTACGCCATCGCTTGTCACTTCTGCGCCTGCGTACAGGTCACGCTCTATGCGCCTGCGCAAACTCTGCAGTCTTGGGTGTCGTCAAGGAAAATCCCCAGCTTCTGAGTAAACAAGTTGCCGTGTGAGGCCTCCTGCACGTGTCCTCTACATATCCTAGCCCTCTCAGCCTATGAGAAAGTTTTTAGGGCAGGGCTGGAATTTGCGTCACCGATTTGAGCAGGGCGGGGTTGTTCCCATAGCCAGTAAAAACTCCAGGAGTGGGTGAGAGGCGTGGCTTCCGGTTAGATTTCCAATCAACGCCTTAGGGCACCCCCTCCCTCACGTGGATCTATCACTGCCGGTTGTCATGCCGACCAATGGGAAGATGACAGCGGCCCGAGGTGCCAATGGAGGCTTTGCAGGGGCCGGTCAACTGCACGGGGCGCAAGGCATGGGTCGGTGCCTTTAAGCCAATAAGCTTGGGGGGCGTGGCACCACGGGCGGTGGGCGGGGCTGGAAATCCTGTGGGGCAGCTACCCAGCGTCGCCAGAAGTTAAGAAATTTGGTTTCTACAGTGCTCCGAGCGGTGAGTGCTCCCGGGGGCGAGGGGGAGCTGAGGGGAAGTCGGAATGGGCTTTTCCGGGGAGGTGTGTTGGGCAAGAAGGAGTGTTAATGGCGTAGTGTAGGGGGGACCATGCAAATATGTCACCGCTGCAGTGGGAGATCTTGATGGTCTTGATGGTTGTGAAGCAAGGGACCAAGAACTCTAACAGCTGTAGGGGGACAAGGATGGGCGTTACCAGACTTGCTCTAGATCTGATTGCTCGGCGCGGGGGGTCCTCAGAAGCCCCCCCCCCCAGCGACCTGAGGAACCCAAAGCTCCTTTGACGAGACCCATGAAAGCGGGTTAAGGTTTGGGTAGATGCCTTAAGCATCTTAGTAAAGGTTCAGGTAGAGACAGAGATTTTGAGGCTGGAGAGAAGCCCTGTCAGAACAGGTGGGGAGGGGTACCGAAGAGTTGGCATGGTGATTTGAGAAAGGTTGGTGTGCTGATTTGTATGACCCAGAATCTGTCTCATCGTGGCTATGGGTTTCTCGTGTGCAAAGGGTAAAACTGGGGTTCCAGCTCAGAGACATCCTTGGAAACAGAGATGGGCTAGCTAAATGTTGAGTTCTGAGTAGGAGATAAAGTAGGGGTTTGTGCAGATTGGCTGCCCACTTGTCTTCTTGAGCTGCTGGAGGTGAACCAAGAGGTTGTGGTATTCTACACATTCAGGCCTGTGATAAAGTGGTCTTGGGTAAGGTAGGAGAATGAAGCCCCAAGAAATCATTGGGGCTGCAGGCTTCTAGAATGATCTCAAGGGCTTTGTGAGTAGTGGGAAAATGAGCCATGATGGTAAGTGTGTGTGGAGTACAAACAATGCCTTGCGATCAGGCTGAAGGGGGAGAAGGAATAGGATGGAGCCTGTGTTTCAGGTACCAAACTTAGAATCAGCTGGATATCTGAGTGGTCCTGGCTTACCAGTGCTGGAATGCAGCTTAGAAGTTTGGTAAGAATCCAAAAAGACAAGATGTCACTAGAACTTGAACTCTGGGCTCCATTTGTTAGGAGGCTGAAAACATGTTTATGTGGCAGACAATTTAGGAAAATTTAGTAACTTCCAAGTCTTAGTTGTCCCTCATGAAAGAAAGGTAATATCCATCTCACAGGGTTGTTGGGGGGTTAAATAAGAATATATGTATTTAAGCACTTGGGAGGCAGAGGCAGGTGGATGGCCAGCTGGGGTTAAATGAAGACCCTGTCTCAAAAAGACAAAAAGAAGAAAAGAAGAAGAAGAAGAAGAAGAAGAAGAAGAAGAAGAGAAGAATAAGAAGGAGAAGAAGAAGAAATGTATTTAGCACAATACTTGGGTATGTATAGCTTAAAAGATAGGGTAACAAATCAATAGTAACAGAGTCAGGGATGTGAATGTTGTGGCTGGGAACTAGTCTCATTCTCATGTTTTTCTGCAAGTTTTGATGACTCCTCATTTCTCTCTTCCTGATTTCTGGCCTTCAGGCACCAATCCAAACTCCATCAAATTCCATGTATCCCTCCCCAAGATCTGGGCCCCAGACTGGGGCTACTTGCCCTGTCCCAGTTTGATTTCCTCATCCGAAACCCATTCTTCTCCCTGTCCCTCCTCCTACTCATTCTCTGCTGTTATAGTAACAAGAAATTCCACCTCTGAAGGGGGCCTCTGGGAAGGAGCAAAGGTGCGAGCTCCCTCTCAGAACCTGGGCCTCCAATTTGCCCGCCCTGGCTCTTTGGTACCGGGCCAACAGCTGTGTACAGTTTGGTTTGGGGGAAAGCCAATGCCAGCAGCTGTAAGACCCAGCTAAAGGGCGGGCAGATGCGGTTCCCGAAAAAGGGCCAGGCATGGGGGCGGAGGAGGGGGACCCCTTCCTCCTAACCCTCTCTCCAGGAATCCCTGGCTTTGGGACAGGATGGCAGTCGTTCGTTTGGGGGAGGCGCCAAGGCTGAGTGCATGTCCTGGGCCACCAGCCAAGAGAACACGATGTTCCCTAGTGCGCTGGCCGACGCCCTCTGGGCCTGGCCGCCTCCCAAACCGCTGCCTCTTCAGCAGCCTCCCTGCCCCACATTCCCTGGCTGCATGGCTCCGCCTCCTTCCTCCGCTTTGACGTCACCACAGTCTCCCACCCCCTCTCCTCCATTGACGGCAGCGGAGCCTGGTTTCTGTGGGGACCGTGAGACCGGACAACCTGGGCCTTGGGAGCAGGTGGGGACTGCTAGAGTGCCGAAACCTTTTGTGTCAATGACAGATCTGGAGGTGGAGGTGGGCAAGCGATGACTGCTTGGGTCAAAGGAATCACACCTAAATCCTTCAGAGCTGTGCAAGGGGAAAAGGCTCTGAAAGAAAAGGAGAGGACCGCGCCACATTATGAGGGGGCAGAGGAGCAGGATCATTTTCAAGGAGAGGAGGCTGAGAATCCGGGCTCCTGTGTCTTTTGTTTTCTGTGTTTTCCTGTTTTTCTGGGTTATTTTATAACATTTCTATGGCCCAGCTTCTCCACAGAGCCCAGCCCCTTACCTCCTCCTGAGGGAAACACCATTGTTTAGGAAAGCTTCAGCCACGTGACAGTAAGGGGTGTGCACTTACAGCTGATTATGTCAGCAGCTGCAAGGTGGCCTTTTCTCTTCACCCACATTTCCAGGGTGCCCTGAGAGACTACTCAGTGCAGAACTGGATGGAAGGGCTGTGTCACTACACTCCTGCACCGACATTGGCACATTATGCCCCCAATCAAGTCCCTGTTTTCTTTTTAGGACTCAGTGCTGGACTTTAAAAAGTTGTCATTTGTAGCCTCTCTCTCCTGAGGCCCCTTCTCCCTTACCTATTCTTATTAGAAACAAAGTCATGTTCACTAATGACCTACTAGGTGTCAAGTCCTGTCCTGAGAATATGGCAAAGGAATCAGATTAATGCCGAGTTCCAGAATCTTAGCTTTCTCCCTTTTTTTTTTTTTGTCTTTTTGAGACAGGGCCTCCCTATAGCCCCAGCTGGCCTGGACACAGTATGGAGACCAGGCTGGCCTTGAACTTACAGAGATTCCCCTGCCTCTGCCTCCCAAGTGCTGGGATTAAATTGTGTGTCACCACACCCGGTGGCTTTCTCTTTTCTAAGCAGCAGAAATATAAAGCCCTTGCCACCCACCTTTCTATGTCTAGGGCCTCAGCTGTCTTCCTGGCTGTACCTTTTGTAGCCCTGGCTTCCTAGCTCCCACTTTGGGGGCAGCCCTAATTGTGGGTGGCTGCATCCTCTGCAGAGAAGCATCAGTATTCACCAAGTAGGCTGTCTGGAGACCTTTTCTCTGATTGGCCATAGAAGCACCTGCTATTGTTTCCTTTCACAGTTGCCATTGGCCCTCTCTGCCCCCATCCATTGTCTGCATCCTCCCATCACCCACTCACCCCTTAACGACACGTGGACTCTTAATTGTCCTTCTAGGATCTTAAGTATCAGAGGAATGAGTTTGATTCATTATAAGGTTGGGGAAATGCCACTCTAGGTACCCCCCATCCCCGTGTCCCCTCCTCCGTGTCCCCTCCATGTCGTGTCCACCCCCCCTCCGTCTTTCAGGTACCAGACATTTCATTCACTTGCTCCAGCTCCAGTGTCTGCAGGAGAGCTGGTCAGTACAGGAAGTAGCTATCTCTTGAGCACCCACTGTGGCCCAGACATTTTCCCTGAAGAGGGGCAGTGTCAGTCCCCTCACTTCCCTTTCATTATTCGAGGCATCCTGAGCCCATTGGCTGGCTGAGCTGTGTCTGAGGCCCTTCAGCCCAGCACCAGCACCCAAGTCCACGTGCACTGATGTGTGTGACACAGCCCTGACCTCAGTGGGGATCAGTAGCCAATCAGGTACCAGGGAAAGAGCCCTAGCCAGTCAGGGGCGGGGCCTGCGGCTCCGCGGGCCGAAGGCCAATGAGGGGCAGTGCCTGGCATTATGCAACCCGCCTCCCTGCCTCCGGAGCTTCTTGGTTGTGGGCTGGAACGGCAGCAGGCAGGCGGCTGGAGGGCGCTCAAACGGCCAGGTAGGGATCTCCGCAGCCACCCCAGGGCCAAACTCTACCCCCAAGCTTGGCCGCGCCACCACTTCCAACCTAATGGGCCACTTTCAGCTCTGGCGCTCAACAAACCAATAATCCACCTTTCTTGTCGCTGTTCACCCCTTCCCTGTCCCTAGGGACCTGGTTGTTCAACTTAACCCTTCACCCCTTGTCTGTACTCCTTAGTGACTCACCTTTGGTCCTGCTCTGCCCCTCCGTCCCAGCCATCTCAGGCTCTACAGCCCACCATTAGCGGGCCTGTCCCTATCCCCTTATCGTCGTCACTCAGGGGTCCTCAGGTTTGCCACGGCACCCGGACCCTTTGAGGCTTTCAGCACTCCCCGCCTTCCTCCCTCCACTTCTTGGCCTCACGCCGGTCGTGATGTCAGCCGCTTTGAGCTGGAACATCCCGTTCCCGGCGCTGGTTCCTGCTGTTGGCCACAGCCTTCCCTTTTCTCCAGGCGCTGAGAAAATGCTAGGGATGGGGGTGTGGTTAGACAGGGAGTAGAGGAAGAACTCTATGCTAGTTATTGGGCATGTCCTACCTAAGGTTTTGGATGCGGGTGGTACGGTTAACTAGAGAAGTAGGGGACTAGGGAAGAATCCAGGGTCCTTATCTATGGCATGTGCTGGCTTCAGTCCCGGTGGTTGAGAGGAGGCAGAGGCCAGAGAAAGAAAAAGCAGTGTCTTGACTAGAATGACCAGGTGAGAGCTGGGGGCTTTTGCCGGGAGAGCAGAGGTGGTGTATTTCGTCTTTGGGAGGCTAGAACCAGCTCCCGGAATCCCTATAGTTCGCCCCTCTTCGCACCGCCGTCTGGGTCCCGGGGATGTGTTAGGACGGACGATCCACTGGATAGGCCAGCCAGTGTGGGAGTGGGTCGTTCTCCCACTTCCTCAGGGGACTCGCTCCCGCCCTTCCGTGGTCCCTCCAGCAACCGCTGAGCTCAGTGACTGACGTCGGTTTCCCTGGCGACCGCAGCAGTAGCGGAAGCCTGTGGTGCGTCCCCCCCCCCAACCGCGTGCACGTCTCGTCAGCGCGCATGTGCAGCGGGGGTGGTACCGCCCCCAGATAAATTTAGCCCGGAAGCCTAAATATAGGAGGCGCTCCGCTCACCCTCTGCTCCGTGGCCTCAGAGTCCCAGGCCAAGTGGGGCCTGATGGGAATTTGGGGATGGGAAACCTGGGAGCCTTGACCCACAGCGGTAGTCTGTTGCTCAGGCTGTACCCATGCCACACTGGTAGGGGGCGTGAGAGAAGGCCCAAGAGAGCTCCCTTCCTACCTGCGATATCCTTACAGAGACAGGAAACAGAGCTTACCTTAGCGCTCTGTTGCAAACCCCAGGCCCAGCAGTGTGGAACAGGGCTAAGTGTAGCTAGCAGGTGCTCAGCTTTTTCTAAACCTTCCTCTTGCTTTCTCCTCCTAGGTGCTGTGACTGAATTTGTCAGCCCTCAGACAGCCGTCCTACCTCCTTCAGCCAGGCCTCAAGGCCCCTTTGTGCACGTGTGGTGGCCTCTTTACCTTCCCTGTTTTGTTGTCTTCCTTATGGCCCAGACATGAGTGGCCCCCTAGAAGGGGCTGATGGGGGAGGAGACCCTAGGCCCGGAGAATCTTTTTGTTCTGGAGGAGTCCCATCCCCTGGGGCCCCCCAGCACCGGTCTTGTCCAGGTCCCAGCCTGGCTGATGACACCGATGCAAACAGCAATGGCTCAAGTGGTAATGAGTCAAACGGGCATGAGTCCAGGGGTGCATCTCAGCGGAGCTCTCATAGCTCCTCCTCTGGCAATGGCAAGGACTCGGCCTTACTGGAGACCACTGAGAGCAGCAAGAGGTGTGTGCGTGTGCATGCTATGGGCTGTGGGAGTGGTCTTGTAAGGTGAGCTAGGTGATAGCCCATGCTGTTGATCTCCTGACCCTCATCTTGAGCTGTTCCTTCTTTTCTAGCACAAACTCTCAGAGCCCATCCCCACCCAGCAGTTCCATTGCCTATAGCCTCCTGAGTGCCAGCTCAGAGCAAGACAATCCATCTACCAGTGGTTGCAGGTGTGTGGGATGAGGGCTGTGGGTGGTCTGGGGCCTGGGGCCACACTTTGGGGCTAATGTCTTTACCCTTTCATCTCCTATGGGCCCTGCAGTAGTGAACAGTCAGCTCGAGCCAGGACCCAGAAGGAACTCATGACTGCACTTCGGGAGCTCAAGCTTCGGCTGCCACCAGGGCATCGGGGCAAGGGCCGCTCTGGGACCCTGGCCACACTCCAGTATGCCCTGGCCTGTGTCAAGCAGGTTCAAGGTGAGTGATACTTCCTGGGAGGGAATAGCCAGTATTTGGGCTATTGTAATGGTCATTCACCGGGCGTGGTGGTGTATGCCTTTAATCCCAGCACTTGGGAGGCAGAGGCAGGTGGATCTCTGTGAGTCTGAGGCCAGGTTGGTCTACATAGTGAGTTCCAGGTCAGCTGGGGCTACAGGGAGATCATCCTGTCTCAAAAAGACCAAAAAAAAAAAAAAGATCATTCTTCTTACTGAATGTGGCACGAACACCCTTACCCTGCAGCCAACCAGGAATATTACCAGCAGTGGAGTCTGGAAGAGGGTGAGCCTTGTGCCATGGACATGTCTACCTATACCCTGGAGGAATTGGAGCATATCACATCTGAGTACACTCTTCGTAACCAGGTCAGTTGCAGCCTTGGTCCTCTGTTTTAATACACCTTCATCCCCACTCCTACAGTGCCTGAATCTTCTTTTGCTTTTGCTCTCCTTATAGGATACCTTCTCGGTGGCTGTCTCTTTCCTGACAGGCCGAATCGTCTATATTTCTGAGCAGGCAGGTGTCCTGCTGCGTTGCAAGCGGGATGTGTTTCGGGGTGCCCGCTTCTCAGAACTCCTAGCTCCCCAGGATGTGGGCGTCTTCTATGGCTCCACTGCACCATCTCGCCTGCCCACTTGGGGCACAGGGACCTCTGCAGGTACAGTGCCCACATGCTCGTGGAGAGGACTGAGCAGCCTAGGAAGCCTGCTGCTCTGTGCAGCATATGCCCAAGTTTTCACTCATTGGGCTCTTCTCAGCCAAGGAAAGGAATGGGGTCTGTGCTTACTGTCATTCTCATTTGTCTTAGGTTCGGGCCTCAAGGACTTTACCCAGGAGAAGTCTGTCTTCTGTCGAATCAGGTGGGTGGGGGAGTAGGAACAGGCCTCTCCCACCCATACTCTATCTCTGTTGTATGGGCTGTGACTGAGGTGGGGTTTGGGCAACTTTCCATTGAAAGTCTCTGATATTCCTCTCTCCCCTGCCAGAGGAGGTCCTGACCGGGATCCAGGGCCTCGATACCATCCATTCCGTCTAACTCCATACGTGACCAAGATTCGAGTCTCAGATGGGGCCCCTGCACAGCCGTGTTGCCTACTCATTGCAGAGCGTATCCACTCAGGTTATGAAGGTAGATAGGCTAAGGCCCTGGCCTGGGGGATGATGGGAGGAAGGATTTCCCCCTAGGCTGGGGTGAGATTTAGGATGGGACTCTGGGAGGTGCCAGCTGAGCCCTTAGGATTCTGGACAAGGAGAAAGTTTTATAAAGAAGAAGGCTCTGGCCCTACTTTGAGGTAGGGTTGGATAAGAGCACTGAGTTGTGGCAAGTGAAAAATACTTTGGTGATTTTCAGTGTCATTTCTGGTGTGAGGCACTAGATAACTCAGGCCCTTTATGGGCCATAAGGCCAGGGCTGAACTGGGAGGAGGAATGCCAGACAGACAGACCCTAGGCAGAGAAGAGAGCTGAGGAACTGGACCATTATGGATGAAACCTGCATGTTCTGTACTCTAGCTCCCCGGATCCCCCCTGACAAGAGGATCTTCACCACGAGGCACACACCCAGTTGCCTCTTCCAGGACGTGGATGAAAGGTAAAGTCAGGACCTGGAAGAAAGTGGGTAGCTAAAGCTGAGGCCATGGTCTCTCTGACATCTACTTTCATTACAGAGCTGCCCCGTTGCTGGGCTACCTACCCCAGGACCTCCTGGGGGCCCCAGTACTCCTGTTTCTGCATCCTGAGGATCGACCCCTCATGCTGGCCATCCATAAGAAGAGTAAGTTCTTACCCTGCTCTCTCTTCCTGTTGTCCTGAGGGCTTTATAGCTGTCCTCATGGTCCTCATGGTGGCGCCTCTCAATGCCTTTATCTCCTAGATGTCCATGGGTAGCCCTCCACCTTACTCAGCTTTTCCTCCCATTGATTCCCACCTTTTATCCTGCTCCTACTAGTCCTGCAGCTGGCGGGCCAGCCCTTTGACCACTCCCCCATCCGCTTCTGTGCCCGTAATGGGGAGTATGTCACCATGGACACTAGCTGGGCTGGCTTTGTGCACCCTTGGAGCCGCAAGGTGGCTTTTGTGTTGGGCCGCCATAAAGTGCGCACGTAAGTAGGCCATGTCCCTGAGCTGGCATTGGGGATGGGGCAGTGTGGCAGGACTAGGCACAGGGCTATACCCACTCTTATCACCCTGCAGGGCACCCCTCAATGAGGACGTCTTCACTCCCCCAGCCCCAAGCCCAGCCCTGTCCCTGGACTCTGACATCCAGGAGCTCTCAGAGCAGATCCACCGGCTGCTGTTGCAGGTGAGAGTTAAGGAGGGACTTGGGACTGAAGAAGTGGTCAGGAAGCAGACTATAGGCATCTAACCAAACTATCCTCCTCCCTGCTTCAGCCTGTACACAGCTCCAGCCCCACAGGGCTCTGTGGAATTGGTCCTCTGATGTCTCCACGTCCTCTACACAGCCCTGGCTCCTCCAGTGATAGCAATGGGGGTGATGCCGAGGGCCCTGGGCCTCCCGCTCCAGTGAGTAACTTTTGTCCATATCACTTTTCTCATCTATTCTCCTGGGAATCAGCATTGTCCACTTCAGAGAGCTTTGCCCCTTCCCTTTCTTTTTTAAAAAAAATATTTTATTTATGGGGCTGGAGAGATGGCTCAGCAGTTAAGAACACTGGCTGTTCTTGCAGAAGACCTGGGTTCGAATCCCGGCACTCACATGGCAGCTAACAACTGTCCGTAACTCCAGTTCCAGGGGATGACAGCCTCTTCTGTCCTCTGTGGGCATTGCATGATACGGGTGCACTTACCTACATGCAGGCAATACATACACGTAAAACAAAAATGTTTTATTTATGCTGGGCGTGGTGGTGCATGCCTTTGGTCCCAGCACTCGGGAGGCAGAGGCAGGTGGATCTCTGTGAGTTCAAAGCCACACTGGTCTGTATATAGTCAGTTCCAGGCCAGCTGGGGCTATAGGGAGATCCTGTCTCAAAAAGACACACACACACACACACACACACACACACACACACACACACATATATGTAATTTACTTTATTTTATGCATATAAGTGTATTGCCTGATGTCTGTAAGCACACCTGTGTGGTACAATGTCCGCCGAGGTCAGAAGAGGGCATCAGATCCCTTGGAACTGGAGTTGTTAGCCATCATGTGGGTGCTGGGAACCAAACCCGGGTCTTCTGCAAGAATAACCAGTGCTCTTAACTACTTAGCCATCTCTCCAGTCCCTCTTCTCTTTCTTTTTGGCCTTTTCCTTGTGTACTTCCACCTAGGCCTCCAGGCCTTCTTACTGATGCTTGTCTTATTGTGCCCTTGGTCCCTGGCACTGGCCACCCTAGTGATACCTAGTGCTTTGCTGTCCCACAGGTGACTTTCCAGCAGATCTGTAAGGACGTGCATCTGGTGAAGCACCAGGGGCAGCAGCTCTTCATTGAGTCTAGGGCCAGGCCTCCACCCCGGCCCCGCCTCCTTGGTAAGTTGATTAACACCTTGAAGCAGGGATGAGGAGTTAAGGCCTGAGGAGCCCATGACCCTCATTCCAACCCATTTACCTTTTTCTCTCCTTGCTCCATGTACAGGCAAGGCCAAAGGTCTTCCCTGCCAGTCCCTAGACCCAGAGCTGGAGGTGGTCCCTATGCCCAACCAAGCCCCATTAGCCTTGGCTCCCGAGGAGGCAGAGAGGAAGGAAGCCTCCAGTTGTTCCTACCAGCAGATCAACTGCCTGGACAGCATCCTTAGGTAAGACCTGATAAGCATCTTTGCCCTTGGCCCTGCCTGTGCCCCACCCCAGGCTCTGCCTTTGCCCCACCCCCAGGCCCTGCCCTTAAACCCTTTGCTCCATCCATTTCCAGGTACTTAGAGAGCTGCAACATCCCCAGCACAACCAAGCGTAAATGTGCCTCCTCCTCTTCCTGTACTGCTTCCTCTGCCTCTGATGATGACAAGCAGAGGACAGGTCCGGTCCCTGTTGGGGCTAAGAAAGGTGAAGACTCAGTGTATGCCTGGCTCCCATTGCCCTTCCCAGCCTGGTAGCCCTGGGTCTGTACACTTCTGCCTTGGGGGCTCCCACCTGGCTCTTCCCTGCCCTCCTCCCCTGCCTCCTGATCTCCAGGTTTCCCCTAACTAGACAATCCCTCCCCACCCTTCTTCTGACCTTCCAGGGGTCAGGGGTGGTAACTGGTGCCATCTCTCCGCACAGATCCGTCGTCAACAGTGCTGTCTGGGGAGGGGGCCACTCCTCGGAAGGAGCCAGTGGTGGGAGGCACCCTGAGCCCTCTCACCCTGGCCAATAAGGCAGAGAGCGTAGTGTCCATCACCAGTCAGTGTAGCTTCAGCTCCACCATCGTCCATGTGGGAGACAAGAAGCCCCCGGAGTCGGGTATGGGCATGGAGCAAGGGGGGCAGTGACTGGGCCCCACTTGGTCCCTCAGCCAGAGCTCCCTCCTGCCCACCTTTCTCTTCCTCCCGCCAGTGGAGAGGAGACCTCCCTCCTAGCTTGGGGCTCCTGTTGCTCCTGGCTGTATACCCTATCAACCTCTGCTGCTTGCCCCTCCTCCTTTCTGCTCCCTGTATTCTTCCTGTCAGTTGAAACATAAAAGTCTGGGGTGTAAGGGGGTGGCTAACCCTGAAGTGCTGACCATAGAGGGTCCAAGGCAAGGAATAGTGAAGACTCCTAAAAAGTCTTTGGGTAGACCTTAAAAATGTGTGAAGGCCAGGTGTGGTGGCACACTTCTTTAATCCCAGCACTTGAAAGGCAGAGGCAGGTGGATCTCTGTGAGTTCGAGGCCAGCCTCGTCTACATAGCAAGTTCCAGGCCAGCTGGGGCTACAGGGAGAACCTGTCTCAAAAAGACAAAGGAAGAAAAAATGTGAAGCGCAAGATATGGGCTTCCCTTACAAGGAGACTTATGAAGGCGTTACCCCAGGGGATTCCTTGCAGGATACTGACCACTAGTGGAGACAGAGTATTCTCTTTCTTTCCAGGACAGCTTTGCATGGAAAGAAAAGTTCAGGTCCAGCCCTTGGAAAGGAGGTGGCCTTGTACATATGGTGTCCAAGGCTTGGCCCTGGGGCAGAGTTAGGGTTGGCTGAACTGTTAAGGGAGGGGTATGATGTGGATGTGTTGACCCCTGAGATGATTCTGATGACCTTTTCCCCATCTTACCTTCCTCAGACATCATCATGATGGAGGACCTGCCTGGCCTAGCCCCTGGCCCAGTCCCTAGTCCGGCCCCCAGCCCCACAGTAGCCCCTGACCCAGCCCCAGATGCTTATCGCCCAGTGGGCCTCACCAAGGCCGTGCTATCCCTGCACACACAGAAGGAAGAGCAAGCTTTCCTCAGCCGCTTCAAAGACCTTGGCAGGCTTCGTGGACTTGACAGCTCTTCTGCCACCCCCTCAGCCCCTGGTGAGCGAGGTAGCCACCTGGGGCTTCGCTGAGCTGCCTTCTGTGCATAGCCAGCCTGGAGCAAACTGTTGAGGGGGGTAGTAATATGGTGGTGCAGGAGATGTTCCTTACTGGGGACTTAGGCTGGTGCTGTCTTCACCATCAGGGCCCTGTTTGGGGACAGGCTTCTCGATAGCCTCTACTAGGCCAGGGTTCCAGGCTGCAAATAGAGCTTCGAAGGAAGCTGGGGGACTGGGGAGACAGGCAGGCACAAGTGCTCACTTCCAGGTAAGCTACTTCAGTCCTGGCCTGGGGGCAAAGGCAGAAACTGTGCCTACCTGGGACCAAGTATCTATCACTGATGGTGATCTGCAAAGATTCTGGGCCAATCTTGGGTGGGATTGGGCTTCAAGGGTAAATGGAAAGAGGGCCCTTCAGATACCAGGACAGCTGCAGGATTCAGGAGTCTGGCCTGGTTTTTCCTGCCTACCACTTTGTGCCATTGTGAGTTAGGCAGAGCACAGGCTCAACGGGCAGAACAAGTATCCATGCTGGCATAGCCTGAGGGATTTTGGCAGATGACTGAAGCCACCTTCCTGTTCATCCATGAACCCATTCTGCCTCTTCCTGTCTGCCAGTGTGCCTCTGTTTTGCAAACCCCTAGCTTGACCCTTATGTAACCTTGCCTTTCCCTGGCTCCTTTCACAATAACCCCCCCGCTCCTGTGATTCTTCCCCAAAAGTTCCCCTACTTCCTATCTCCTCTATTTCTTGCGTGTGGGCTGAACCGCAATTTTTTTTTTTTTTTTTTTTTGAGACAGGGTCTCCCTGTAGCCCCAGCTGTTCTGGAACTCACTATGTAGACCAGGCTGGCCTTGAACTCACAGAGATCCGCCTGCCTCTGCTGGGACTACAGGCATGTGCCACCACGCCCAGCAATGAGCAGCAATCTTTGCGTGCCCACTTCCTCTCAGTGTGTCAGGGCAGCGGAGGTGGCAGGGACACTGACTCTCCAGGCCAAGGCCCTTGCTAATCCTGGTCTCTCCTCACAGGCTGCCATCATGGCCCCGTGCCTCCTGGCCGCCGACACCACTGCCGATCTAAAGCCAAGCGTTCACGCCATCACCACACCCCCCGGGCTGAAGCTCCCTGCTGTGTCTCCCACCCTTCACCTGTGCCCCCTTCTGGCCCCTGGCCCCCTCCACCATCTACTACCCCCTTCCCAGCAGTGGTCCAACCTTACCCTCTCCCAGTGTTCTCTGCTCGGGGAGGCCCCCAGCCTCTTCCTCCTGCCCCTACACCTATGCCCCCTGCCACTTTCCCTACCCCCCTGGTGACCCCAATGGTGGCCTTGGTGCTTCCTAACTATCTATTCCCTACCCCACCTAGCTATCCATATGGGTTATCTCAGGCCCCTGTTGAGGAACCCCCAACTCCTGCTTCCCACTCACCTTCTCCATCCTTACCCCCACTGACCCCGAGCCCCCCTCATCACCCAGACTCCCCCCTGTTCAACTCAAGATGCAGTTCCCCACTCCAGCTCAATCTGCTACAGCTTGAGGAATCCCCCCGCACTGAAGGGGGTGCTGTTGCAGGAGGCCCTGGGAGTAGTGCTGGGCCCCCACCTCCCACTGAGGAGGCTGCTGAGCCAGAGGCCAGACTGGTAAGCACTGATCTCCTTTGTCCCCCTGCCAGTTCACCCAGCCCTCAGCCCTTGTCCCTCTTCTGCCTGGTTGCTTTTTCCTGGGCTGGTGTCTCAGCTTCCTGAAGATGGTATGGGTGGGAGACCCTAGCTGAATTTCTGAATGAAACAGAAATTAACTGCCTCCTCTGTGAAGGGACAGTCCTGCCTGACAGGTGGTGAGGACTTTCCAGTAGCTTCTCAGAATGGATCTGCCACTTGGAAAGGGTCCAACATTATATCCCAGTTCATTAGCTCTCTCCTCTCAGCTTGGCCTTGTGTCATGGAGCAAGGAGCAGAGATCTCTTGGGTTGGATGTGCCTCCTCTTCCACTCCCCTCAATAGTGGAAGCAGTTGAAGCCAAGGTGGTGACTCATTAACCCCTTCCTGTCCCCCTCCACTCTTCTCCTCCTCCACCTCCTCCTCCAGGTGGAGGTAACTGAATCCTCCAATCAGGATGCACTTTCAGGCTCCAGTGACCTGCTGGAGCTACTGCTGCAAGAGGATTCTCGCTCTGGCACGGGCTCTGCAGCCTCAGGCTCCCTGGGCTCTGGCTTGGGCTCCGGGTCTGGTTCAGGCTCCCACGAGGGGGGCAGCACCTCAGCCAGCATCACTCGTGAGTGCTTACCCCCCAGTACTTCTCAGGGTAGGACAATATGGGGAGGTGGGAAGCCAAGCCCCAACTTGACTTAGCTTACAAAAGCCAGTGTGCTGGATACATGGCCTTTGAGGGTAGCCTGCTAAGACTTCTCAGGATGGATATGCCAGCCAGCCTGACTCCAGTGGCCTGCCCTTCCCCTCCACAGGCAGCAGTCAAAGCAGCCACACGAGCAAATATTTTGGCAGCATCGACTCTTCAGAGGCTGAGGCTGGGGCTGTTCAAGCCAGGACTGAGCCTGGGGACCAGGTTATTAAGTATGTGCTTCAGGATCCCATCTGGCTGCTCATGGCCAATGCTGACCAGCATGTCATGATGACCTACCAGGTGCCATCCAGGTGAGGAGTTTTAGAGGCCTCCTCGTCTTCCCTTTCAGAGTAGCAGAGAGAACAGCCTACCTTCACTGCTTAGCTAACTTGGAGGTGCCCATTGTAGAGTGACCCCTATTCCTTGGGGCCCTCTCTTGTAGTTCTCAGGCTAAGAGCAGGTTTCCTGGAAGCCTCCTTGGGTTTAGGGAGGGAACATAGGACAGTAGGTGAGGAATCGTGGTTGAATGTGGGTGAATGCCAGCCTCATTGGTGTTGGCCCTGGATCTCAGTCTCTACCTTCTTCTTGCAGGGACAGAGCCTCTGTGCTAAAGCAGGACCGGGAGCGACTCCGGACCATGCAGAAGCAGCAGCCACGGTTCTCAGAGGACCAGCGGCGGGAACTGGGTGCTGTGCACTCCTGGGTCCGGAAGGGCCAGCTGCCTCAGGCCCTTGATGTGATGGTGAGAAAAGTCTGGGAAAACGGAGGGATTGGGGTAGGATATGTTGAGCTCAAGTTCAAGGGCTATAGGACTAAAGACTGATCTTAGTGTCCTTGGATTGTTAATTCTGAAGGTTGCTAATCCTACTAAATTTGCTGCTGGATTATGTAATAGTAAACTACACTAGTTTCTACACAACTTTTCTGGCCTATTCTTCTGTCCCATAGTGGGGTCTCACTAGAGCACTTTCCAGCCTTGTTGGAATGTGGGAGTACATTTTAAGAATTGCTGTTGAGTTAGGGATGGGATGTTGGGCTGGCGAAAGCCCAGTTCCCTGTCTGACTCATTCATATCCCCTTTTTCTGTCCAAGGCTTGTGTGGACTGCAGTAGCAGTATCCAAGATCCTGGCCACTCTGATGACCCACTCTTCTCAGAACTGGATGGACTTGGGCTGGAGCCCATGGAAGAGGGTGGAGGCGAAGGTGGTGGTGGTGGTGGTGGTGGTGGTGAGGGTGAGGGTGGTGAGGAGGCCCAGGCCCATATTGGGGTTAAGGTCTCAAGCTCCCAGGACTCTGCCATGGATGAAGAAGAACAAGGTGGGAGCTCATCTAGTCCAGCGTTACCTGCCACAGAAAATGGTACCAGCTAGACTCCATTTTGGGGCCACTTGTGGCAGTCCATGAGAGGCTTCCTTTTTGACCATCTTGTGGTTCTCAGGACTCAAGATGTGGCTGGACCAACTAGTAGGAAACTGCCCCAGCTTCTCCCAGTATAGGGGGCTGGACCCCCATCGCCAGCCCAGGATCCAGGCAATGTCTCTAGCTTCTTAGCAGAGGGTGGAAGTTTTCAGTCCAGCCTGGAAGATTGTCACTTCCTACCCTAGTGAGGAGACCTTTTCCTCCTTTGGGTAAGGTTGCTGACAAGCTGTGGTCTTTCCAAATCCCAGCTGAGCCTGAGTCCCAGTCCAAGGGTTGGGGCTGCACTTATTTATTGGGGGAGACAGCTCACTCTCCCACCTCCTCTCCAGATGGGACGAGGGGAGCCTGGGGCCCAAGTGGGACCCAGGGGTTTTGAACCCCTAGCTGCTCCAGGGTGGGGGAAGTTGGTGGACCATGGAGTCCCTGGTGCTGCCCCTCAGGTGGGATCCAGGCGTTCTCAGCTCTACCCTCTACCAATGGCATTTGTGTTTTTGATATTGTGTCTGTTATTTTTTTAATACAAAAAGAAAGAAGGGAAAAAAAACACAAGACTTCGTGGAATGAAATTGGGAACTTGAGTGAGGGGAGTGGCCCTTGGGAGGACTGTGAGGGTGGGAGGTTACATCCCTGAAAAACACTATTCCTCTTCCCTCCACATTCCTGCCTCTTAAACTTCCACCAATTCAAACTACACTCGGATCTCTGCCATCACTGCAGCAAGGTTTATCCTGAGAAGCAGAGAGGCAGCTTGTAACTAAAGGGTTGGGCAGGTGGATGCTCCGGCAAGCCCGCGGGGGATCCGAAGCAGTGGAGGGTTTAGTTGCTTTTTTAGATTCGTGGTCACCACACTGGAGATGGTCCTTGGGCAGGTCAGTTTAGTTGACTAAGGCACCTGGAGACATGCGTCGGTCAGCCCTTCAGTCCTTGGACTGAGAGCCTGAAGGGAGAGGAGAACCTGGGAAATAGGTTGAATGACCGAAGACCCACGCAATTTGAAGAGTCGAGTAGCTAGAACGGCACTAACAGTTGATCTATTTCGAGGCACACCCACGTACCCCGTCGGCGCCGTGGCTTAGCTGGTTAAAGCGCCTGTCTAGTAAACAGGAGATCCTGGGTTCAAATCCCAGCGGTGCCTGACTCATTGGGGAAGTGGGTATATTATTGCTGCGAAGAAAATCCATTCTACTTCCCTCACGAAGGGTTCTTCTTCTTACCAAGCCTGCCTTTGGGTTTCCTTTCCCGTGCACTTTTAGTGTACGATTGTAGGCTAAGATACTTTCTAGATGCCGAAAAGAAGCAGACATCCTAGCTCACTTCCCTTAGCGGCACGGAGGACCGGACTAGGGCCTGGTCTGGTTTTGCTGGGTACGTCACTGCGGCTCCGGGAGAGGGTAGTAGCCCTGTGAACCCGCTGACCTGGTGGGCTATCGCAGCGCATGCGCACAGCTGCTTTGGGAAAGCCAAGGCAAAGAAATCTGCAGGTCGGGTTCCTTAATAGGCAGCTATAGCTGCGCAGTCCCAAGGCCGCACGCGGCTGTGATGGCCGAGTGGTTAAGGCGTTGGACTCGAAATCCAATGGGGTCTCCCCGCGCAGGTTCGAATCCTGCTCACAGCGTCAGTAGTTTTGCTATTAAAAGTTGCTACCTCGGGAAACGTAAGCAGTTTGTTTTCCAGTTCCTTCTTCCTTAAGAAAAGCTGGTGCAGCATTAATGATAGGAGTCCACCACCCGGAACCAGCCCGCGAGCGCCCCCATGTGAATTTGAGTACTGCCGACCAGTAAAAGCCGTTTTACTGTCAATCTCAATTCATAATTCCATCAAACCACAATGTTTCCCTGCACCACTCAGAGATCTTATTACAGTTCCCTAATCCACTCAGCCTCCTACTCTCCTACTCAACTGTCATTACTTTTTGTCACCTCAAACTACGAATCTCTTTTTCACCTTGCCTCACCTTTTTCTGCTTCACTGAGAAAATATTACACAGACATCCACGATGTATCGGCAACTTCATTCCCAAATTTATATGTTGAACCTTTGGGACATTGTTAGAGCTAGACGACGATGATGTGGGGCCTCCATGATCACAGTAGTTTTAAAAGAAGGGAGACCCCCACCCAACAAGCTTGCTTGATCTATGTGTTGACCTCTGCCAGGTTATGATGCAGCAAGAAGGCTCTCATCAGGCATTCTGGCATCATACTCTTGGACATCCCAGCTTCCACATCCGTGAGCTAACTAAGCTTCTATTCTTTATAGATTACTCAAACTATGATGTTGAGTTAAGCCAACTGGGGGAAAGACTAAAAAGCAGAGTTAACACACTATCTTGATCTACAGTTCTCTCCAAATACCATTCAATTTCTCTGCTTCCCTGGACAGCAAACATAAGGAATGATCTCACGGTCTCTGACTTCCTAGTCTCCTTAGAACCCCCTCCAACCGGGTACATCCTGTGCCCCACCATCACAGCTGCCTTTGTTAAGGTTAGCAAATGACCGTTACATTACAAAATCACCCTTGACACTTGTTACAGCCTACAACACCCTTCTGCTATCCTGCCTCATTAGCAGCTCATTCTCAGTCTCTCCTTGGGTTTCTCATCTTCTGAATCCTAAATGTGGGAGTCATCCTAAAGCTCAATTTTCCAACTTGTTGGGGGATCCTGCTGCTAAGGTTGTAGTCCTCCACGTCTGGATAGCTCTAAGGGGTTCGGAGCTATATGGAAGGACTCCCTTTCTCAGCAGGAGCCTCCTGCTCTCTGCCTGACTTACCTGGAAAGTGCCACCAAGCAAGGATGCCTGACCTTATTTGGAACATGACCTTTGGCATAGTTACCTGAAATAAAACTACCCCCAGGTTTTTTCTATATGATAATTAGGCATTGCCCTATAGCTGGATGATAGGATCCCCCTACCACATGTAAATAAAGCATACTATGAGCACCTATCAGCTGAAGCTTTGGCTGCTGCCTCCACACTATATTTTCCCTGACCCCCACTGAATAAACAGAGCTGTATCACTGAATCTGCCTTCCCGGAAGGGCTTTCTTCCGTCAGTGCTCACTGGCCGTCCTGACCCTGTTCATCGCTTCTGCTCCCTTTGTCCTTGTGGACTGGTGGCCAATGACCCACAAGGGGAGGGAGAGACCCCATACCAACTGTCTGTTTTCTCTACCTGTGCTTGCTACCAGGGGATCTCTAGTCTAGGGCCTTTAAAAAAAAAGAAAATAAATAAATAAATGAATTGGGTGTGGTGGCACATGCCTTTAATTCCAGTGCTTGGGAAACAGAGACAGACAGATTTCTGTGAACTCAAGGTCAGTCTGGTCTACATATGGAGCACCAGGCCAGCTGTGGCTACAGGGAGAGGAGACCCTGTCTCAAAAAGACCAAAACAAAACACAACACCAACCCATGCAAAACATCAAGGGCTGGCTTCCTAGCACTTTGCATAGTGTTAAAAAGACCTTGGGGTCAAACCCCCAATTCCAGGAAAAAAACATTTCATGAATCAGATTCTGTCATTTTTTCTTCCTTTAGAATCTTCCAATGGAAGTGCCAATATGAACTCATGGATATAGGTATATAGATAAGGAATGATGAGATGGCTCAGTGGGTAAAAAGGGGCTTGCCACCAAGCCTAAGGACCTGAGTTTGATTCCTGAAACCCACATGGTGAAAGATGAGAAACGACTGCTACAAGTTGTCTTTTTTTGTTGTTGTTGTTGTTGTTCTTTTTGAGACAGGGTCTCCCTGTAGCCCCAGCTGACCTGGAACTCACTAGATAGACCAGTTGGCCTCAACCCCACAGAGATCTACCCACCTCTGCCTCCCAAGTGCTCAGATTATAGGCTTGTGCCACCACACCCAGCTACAAGTTGTCTTTTGACCTTCATATACTGTGGCATGAATGTGCCACCCCCCAAATAATTGTAAAATTAGTTTTATTTTTTATTTTAAAAAGAAATGAATTGGGGCTGGAAAGATAGCTCAGTGGTTAAGAGCACGTGCTGCTTTTGCAGGGGACCTGTGTTTAGTTCTCAGCTCCTACATAGTAGTAAACAACTGTTTGTAACTCTAGTTCCAGGGGATCTGATCTCTTCTGGCCTCGGCAAACATTGCACACATGGGTGCACTTAGATTCATTGCAGGCAAAACATGCATACAGGTAAAACAAAATAAACAAAATACATAGCTGGGTGTGGTGGTGCATGCCTTTAATCCTAGCACTAGGGAGGCAGAAACAGGCAGATCTTTGTGAAATCCAGGCTAGCCTTGTCTATAGAATGAGTTCCAGGCTAGCTGGGGCCACAGGGAGACCCTGCCTCAAAAAAAACAAAAGCAATAACAACAAGAGCAAAACCCCAGCTATGAACTAATAAATGCCATTCTTTGCTAAAATGAACTAAGGGTCTTTGGAGAAAAGGCTGATTTCAGAACTGGGGTTGAGTTCTCTTGGAACACTTTGTGTTTCAAGGAAGCAAGTATTCAAGGAATAGCTAATAAATAACAAGACTACCACTGGCTAAATCTAGGAACTGGGCATTAACTTGGAAATGCAGCTCAGTTGGTAGAGCACTTCCCTAGCATGCATGGAGGACTTTTGATCCCCCATACTTTATAAAACTGGGTGAGGGCACGTGTCTATAAACCCCATTGGGAGGTGGTGGCAAGAGGATCAGAAGGTCAAGGTCATCCTGGGCTACATGAGAACTTGACTTAAATAAATAAATAAATGTTTGCAATGGAGTATATAATTCAATAGTTCATTTGATAAAAGAAGAATAAAAAGTTCTACACAATATAAATAGACAGGTTTGCAAAACAAAAATTCTTTTTTTTTCTTTTTGAGACAGGGTCTCCCTGCAGCCCCAGCTGGCCTGGAACCCACTATGTAGACCAGGCTGGTCTTGATCTCAATGAGATCCGCCTGTCTCTGCCTCCCGAGTCCTGGGATCAAAGGCCTGCATCACCATGCTTGACTTTATGTGTATGCGTGTATTGTGTTCATGTATGTGAGTGCACCCGTGTCATGCAAAGCCCTCAAAGGACAGAAAAGGGTGTTGGATCCCCTGGAACTGGGTTAACAAACTGCTGTTAGCCACCATGTGAGTGCTGGGATTCAAACCCGGGCCTTCTGCAAGAACAGCCAGTGCTCTTAACTCCAGGTTTTACTTATTTTTATATCATGTGTATGAGTATTTTACCTTCGTGTTATCTAGGTGTACCACCTGCATGCAATGCTGGCAGAGGCCAGAAGAGGGTGGTGAACCGAACCCAGATCCTCAGCAAGAGCAGTCAGTGTTCTTAACCATTGCGCAATCTCCTAATTTTTTTTTTTTTTTTTTTTTTTTTTTTTTTTTTTGTCTTTTTGAGACATGTAGCCCAGGCTGGCCTCAAACTCCTTATACAGTAGAGGAAGACCTTGAATGCCTGATTCTCCTGCCTCTCTGCCTCCTAAGTGCTGGGGAGTACAGGTACCACCATGTCCCAGCTGTTTGTTTTGCTTTGTTTTTTGAGACAGGGTCTTCCTTAGCCCTAGGTGGCCTGGAACCCACTTTGTAAATCTCACAGAGATCCACCTGCCTCTGCTTCCTGAGTGTTGTGATTAGAGATGTCTTTTCTTTCCTTTCTTCCTTTCTCTCTCTCTCTCTCTCTCTCTCTCTCTCTCTCTCTCTCTCTCTCTCTCCCTCTCCTCTCCCCTGCCTCCCTGCCTCCCTCCCTCCCTTCCTTCATTCCAACATATCTTGACCGGTGTGGTGGCACATGCCTGTAGTCCCAGCACTTGGGAGGCAGGGGCAGGCAGATCTCTGTGAATTCAAGGCCAGCCTGGTCTACCTAGTGAGTTCCAGGCCAGCTGGGGCTATAGAGAGACACTATTTCAAAAAGACCAAAAAATAATAAATAAGTAAAATAAATAAATAAATAAATAAGCAAATAGCATATCTTGCTATTTAAGGTAGCCCAGGCTTGACTTAAACTGGTGACCTTCCTATCTCAGCCTCCCTCAGTGCTGGGAAGATAGGCATGCATCATCATTATCCAGACAAGATGGAAATTTTTTTCTTTTTTTGAATTTGAACAGGTTCAGTTTTACTTTAAGAAAGGCACTTAGCACACAGCTGGAAAAAATATTGATTCTGAAGCCAAGCATTAAATATATATTGAGTGTCTTTTGTTTACATAAACATTTACAAGGTCTGTTCATTTGAAAACAAAAGGTACTCCTCTGAAGACCAGGCCTTAAAGCAATAGTGGAGCTGCATCAATGAATACAACTTGATTTTCCTTTCTGGAGGTGAAATGATTCTCTTCCTTGTAAACATTTTAAGTGAAAAACCATTCCCTCTGGAGAGCTGTTAAATGCCAAAATGCTGAGATTGCCTTACAAGTGACTTCTCTTGTGATATGTTGTATAGGTGTACACCTGGGTCCACTCAACTGCAATGGAAGAATTCCCTGGATGAGATTGATGTGTCTAGTGCACTCAGATGCAAAGCAGATTTGCGACCTCTTTCCCAATGATAGCTCACAACCATGTTTTGATATGTGATATTAGGTTTGAAGATCATTTCATAAATCTTTACCTTGGTCTTCTCTCATTGTGATGGCTAATCTTCATTATCAACTTGACTGAATTTAGAATCACCTAGGAGACTCTCCTCTGGACATGTTTATAGGGCATTTCTAGGGTACCATCCCATTAGCTGGGGGTTCAGAATGACTGTGGCTGGTCTGGAAGTTCTGCCCAGATGGAAAATTCTTAACAGCAGATAGCCAACTAATTACTATGTAACCAATGTGGAGTTAACATTTTATACCAACCTAGGGAATGAATTTTTTTTTCTTTTTGGTCTTTTTGAGACAGGGTCTCCCTGTAGCCCCAGCTGTCCTGGAACTCACTATGTAGACCAGGCTGGCCTTGAACTCACAGAGAGCCACCTGCCTCTGCCTCCCAACTGCTGGGATTAAAGGCATGTGCCACCACGCCTGGCTGGGAATGAATTTTTAATTAAGTATAAGTAATAAAGAGTCTCGAAGTACTTTCCCACAAATTACACATTTTACATATTAATTACTAAAGAAAAATCATAACTTTACAGTGGAGAAATCTGGTTGACATACAATTTTGGAAAATTATTGAGTGTATGATGTATGTATGTGGATGCACATATGCCATGGTGCGTATGTAGAGGGCAGAGGACTTTGTACAATCCTGTCTCTTCTTCCACCTTTACTTGGGTTCCAGGTATCCAGTTGCTTTACCCAATGAGCCATCTCACCAGTCCTTAATATGTAAATTTTAACCATACACATGAGGCCAGTTATCTGAGGATCAGCATGAACTGACACCTGTCTTCTGATGCACTAAGAACACAGTGTCACTTCTGTGTCAATGTTCCTACCAAAACTTGAATCATTTTCTAAAAATTTTATTTATTACTTTTATTTTATGTGTATGTGTGTATTGCCTGCTGTAGGTAAGTGCACCTGTGTCGTGCAGTGCCCGCAGAAGTCAGAAGAGGCTGTCGGATCCCCTGGGATTGGAGTTATGGACAGTTGTTAGCTGCCATCTGGGTGCTGGGATTCGAACGGGGGTCCTGTGCAAGAACAACCAGTGTTCTTAACTGCTGAGCCATCTCTCCAGCCCCCAAAACTTGAATCTTAACTATGAAGAAGCATCAGAGACACCAAACTGACCGACATCCCACCACATAATGATCCTAAACTCTTCAAAATGTCAAGGCAGGCCAGGGTTACTGCTCAGTAACAGAGTGCTTGCTTAGCATATGTGTGAGGCCCTACTCCTGCCCCAAATATCAAGGCAAAAATGACAAAGATTCAGTTAGATTACATCAGACTAAACTGACATAACTAAATGCAATGCGTGACCTTGAATTGGAAAAAATAAAGGATGTCATAGAAGAACTGGGGAACTGTGACTGGTGACTGTACATTCAAGAATACTATTGTATTCATTTTAGTGTCTTTGTGTTTTCTTTTCTTTTGGGGGGTGGGCAGAGTAAATATAGATTTATTAAAGAAAACTCCTGAGAGTGGTAGGGGCTTCAAGGACGAGTGCCCTTAGTGTCCTGATTTTGATAGCTGTGCCATTATGTAATAGGCTTCTAATGGTCTTGTTCTTAGGAAATACACAGAGCAACTAGGGGCAAAAGGGCCTGATTTTCCCATTTTAGACCCAAATTGTTCAGAAAGGATAGAGTAAATGGAATAAATACAAACAACTGGTGGACCTGGGGAAAAGAGTACAGAGTCCCTTCTACTATTCTTGCAACTTTTCTGAATATGTGAAATGATATAAAATTGAAAATTCCAAAAACAAGATGAAATAAACAAACAAAGGGCAAAAAAGGAAGAGCTCTTTCCAATGGCTTCTCATCGCATTCAGGGATAAATTCTCACCATGACCTAGAAGGCTCTACCACCTTCCACACACTCCCCTCTCTGATCTTACTTTTTACCACTCTAGCACTTGTGACCTCCCTTCCAGTCTGGCCACTTGCTGCTCCTGTTCCCTCGGCAATCCACCTCAAGGCTTTCAGCTAGCAGCACCTACTGCTGCTCTTCAGGGATCCTCACAGCCCTCTCACCTCTTAAATCTCTTAAGTTTTTCCATGATGAGACTTTCCATAATTAGGATTCTCACCCTCTGTTCCCCTTCTCTGCCTTTCCTCCATAGCACTTACCATCTGCCAAATAGTGCATTGTGTAATGTACACTGGCTGTTTCCCCCATAAGGACAGAGCTCATGGCCTGTTTTGCTTGGAGCTGTTTCCACAGGGCCTAGAACAGAGCATGGTATACATCCTATAAAGACATGCTGAAGACTGATGGAATGACAGGTAGGGTCAAGCTTTTGCAGTCAGGGTTTTTTTTTTTTCTTCAGTCTTTTTGAGACAGGGTCTCATTGTAGCCCCAGCTGTTTTGGAACTCACTATGTAGACCAGGCTGCTCTTGAACTCACAGAGATCTGTTTGCCTCTGCCTCCCAAGTGCTGGGACTACAGGCGAGCACCACCAGTCAGGCCCTATAGTCAGGGGTTTTAAATCTTCTAAATTTCATTCTCAACGACAACTTGCCCAAAACAAACAAACAAACAAACAAAAAAAAAAAAAAGGAAAAAGAAAAAAGATGCTCTCTCCTTGTAACCTCTATTCTATCTGGGTCTGTGTGATTCCCTCTCTTTAATTTCGATACCCAAGTTAACAGAGTGGGTCCACAAGAGTTTGCCTGGGAACCTAGAAATCTTTCGACTATGGTATTGCTTTGGTCTCTTACTTTCTAACCTTTAAGCCTTCAGGAACCAACCCTTCAGGAACCCCCTACCCAAGATGCAGGGTATTTCAGAAAGCCAACTTTTTCCTTTGAAGAACTGAAGGGGAAGGACAGGAGCCATGGAACCCAGGCCTGGAGAGATGGTGCCTCAGGAGAGGGGAAGCTAGGACACACAGACCACCAGCTCTGTTAGTCTTTCTTCCTACTGCCTGCCTCCCTAGAGGTTTAACATATGGACACAAGCTCCTAAGGTGGGATCTTAGGAGTTTAGGCTCCATAAAGAGGGTGCAGGGAGATACCAGAAGCACAGATGCCTGTATCTGTTCTGTTAGGACACAACCATTACATGCATAGACTCAGGCTCTCTTTGAAACAGAGGCTTGTGACCTGCACAGAGACCCTCACCAACACCCTCAAACTCATACATTAGGGACATCTGCACCAGAGGAGTGAGTTGGAGTACAATCACAGAGCTCATTCAACTAGTCTCAGTTGGGGGCAACCCTAGATTTTGCGGGCCTGAAAATTATATAATTTTTAAAAGAAAATTCAAAATCAGGCATTAAAAGTTATATTTAGAGTAAAACAAGAATGCAGCAATTTATACATCTAAAAAGCAGACAAAGGATGAAGCTCAGGGGGAGCATTTGCTGAAGGCCCTGGCTTCAGATCGCCTGGGTCAACTGGTGTATTGAGTGATAAAGCTGATAAATAGCCAATGAAGTAAAACATGGCAAGGATAGCCTAGGCAACATAGCACAACCTATCAAAAATAATTACGATAAAAGCAACTTATTTATATCAACTCCTCTCAACAGACTGGCTCCTTGCTTTGTGTGTTTCAGCTGGCAGGGGCTTTGTGTGTAATTTGCAGAATCCTATGGACTTGTGAACATTGTGCTGGAACCTCCTCCAGAGTTTGTATCAGTGAGGGCTCCTGAATTTTATTAGCATTATGGTGAATTGGCCTGTGCACTTGAATTTTTTTCTGGGGGGGGTCTTTTTGAGACAGGGTCTCCCTGTAGCCCCAGCTGTCCTGCAATTCACTATGTAGACCAGGCTGGCCTTGAACTCACAGAGATCTGCCTGCCTCTGCCTCCTGGGTGCTGGGATTAAAGGCGTGCACCACCACTTGAATTTTTGGTCCTACATCTTAAACAGGCTCTCAGCCTGCTGAGAAGTACTGTTCTTTTAGCCCAGTAGGCTTGTTTTTCTACTTTTCAAAATGAGCACTTCACACCTTTCTGATCAAATGGCCTATAGCACTTTTGATGCCCATGGGAATAACCAGGCTCTGGGATGGGGTTGGATAGATGCCATTGGGGGTAGAGAATCATCCTCAGTAGCAGAGAGGACTCTTCTCCCATAGTGAGGAGGGGAGGTAGAGGGTATAGTGCAGGGTGAGGGCTCTCTCTGATTGTTCCCTTTTCTTAGAGAACAACTGATCAAGCTAGTATGCCAACGGTCAAGTGGTCTTTGTTATCAAGGCTGGCTTTGAATTTCAGTAGCTAGGACTAGAGGCACAGATCACCATGTCCAATTCCAAGACAATTTAAATGCTCAATTAATTTGCAGAGCTGGTAAGCAAATGTAGGGCCTTTGGGCAAGCTCTACCAGGGAGCTACATCACTACCTTCTCTCCTTCAAGTGATTTTTTAAAAAAATTATCTCCAGCGGAGTGTGGTGGCACACAGCCTGTAGTCCCAGCACTTGGGAGGCAGAGGCAGGCCGATCTCTGTGAGTTCAAGGCCAGCCTGGTCTACATAGTGAGTTCCAGGCCAGCTGGGACTACAGGGAGACCCTGCTTAAAGAAAAAAAAAAAAAAATAGCTCTCAAATGATCTTTAAAACATAAATCAGAGAATACAGCTTTCCTGGTGAAAATTCTCTACTGGCTACCATTGCACTTAGACTAAACCCCAAGGTCTTCTAGTACTTCCAAGGTCCGACGATGCCTGACTCTCCCATCTTTCAGCTGCTACTCCCATTCTAGGTTCATTGGACCCTTTTTTCTCTAGCTCCCACCAAATTCTTTTCCTATAGCAGGACTTTCGTAGTTGTTCCTCTGGCTTGGGCCCAAGGCTGGCCGCGTTGGGACATTACCACCTCCTTACAGAGATTGTCTCTGACCACTCTCAACTAAAACCTTACAGCCTTGTAATATTATCCTATTCCATTTTCTCTTGGTTGTTTCCTCTCCCCGCCCCCCCACTCCACTCCACTCCAATAATGCATGTTTCCAGGAGAGCTCAGAGCCAGCACACCCCCAATGCCTAACAATAGTAGGCACCTAAACTCAGAAATACAGGTCGAGTGGATAAATATATAATACACCAGTTGCGTTCACCAAGATGCCGGGGTTATTTAGTGTCCTTCTAGGGCCACTGCCCAGGTTTGGAACAGAGAAGGAAGCATTGCTTGCTATTCCTTGCCAATCCAGAAAGAGACCCAGCGAAAGAGACTGAGTCAGGAGAGAGAGGAAAGAGACAGACCCTGCGAGCCCAGGAAAGCCGGGATGGGGATGCAGGAGAGGCGCACTGCTCCGGAAGAGAGCGTAAAGCCAGCGCAGCGAGTCCGGAGCTCCCAAGTGGCCTCGGCAGGTGGCCGTGCGCGGTCCCGCCCTCCCGCCAGCGCGACGCGTGCGGGATCAAAGATGCGGGGAAGGGGCGGGGCGAGGAGGTGCCGGGAACCTAGGGTGCTAGCCGGCCAGCTTCCCAGGGGATGGATGACCAGAGCGTGGGAGCGCAGTGTCCGGGAGGCGGCACAGACCCACAAAGACCTCGAGACATCCCGGAGACACGCAGAGGAGAGTAGCATAGGGACCAGAGACTCGGAGGCCTGAGAGGCCGCTCTAGACCCAGAGACAACCGCAGCAGAAGTCGGTTAGACACCTGGGCAGAACACAAGAGTCGCTAAGAGGCTCTCAGACCCGGAGGCATAAAGGCGCAGGCCCTTGGACTTGGGAAAAGCGCCATTCAGAGAGCAAAAAGTGAGAGAGGAAAAGGAGAGCAAAGGAAGGGGTTGGGAGTGTGGAGGCCGGAAGCCCAGAAGATTGTCCCACCGAGAAGACCCCCTGGGTGGGGATGCCATCGCTACGTCCTTTCTCAGGGTCAGGCCTGGGGCGGTGTGGGTAAGGGGTGGAGGGAGGTTGTGGAGGCAGCAGGGCCTCCAGACTATGGAGGAGCGTTCAGGGGCCTTCGGACTACATCAGGAGCTTCCAACTCTGGGGCAGAACCAAAAGCTACACTTCATGTTAGGTCAAAATGTTCAAGCAAAGATGTTTGTTTAAAGTGTCATCAAATTAATTTTTTTCCTTTTTGGAGCATTGGGGGAGGGAAAAGTGAAATGTGCATTGGCCGGGAATCGAACCCGGGCCTCCCGCGTGGCAGGCGAGAATTCTACCACTGAACCACCAATGCATCTGGCAAAAAGTTTCTTACTGAATCTACCTGAATGTCTACAAGGCGGAGCCTAGCTACCGATTCGGGAAGGAGTAACCCAGAATGGTTGAGGTGGGTGGTTCTCCAGGTCATTCTTCCTCTCTCCGGGATCCGGCCACCGGGCCATAAAGTGACTCCATATGGCCAGGGGCGGACCCACACCCGGGTGCGAACTGTCCCTGCCCCGAGCCTCACAGGCAGGTGAGAAAAATTCAACCACAGACCTGGTTCCCAAGGAGGGGGGCGGCGGGCACTGCCGAGGCCACCCATCTGTGCTCCCATTTGGCCGAAGTAGGGGAAGGTGGGATGTGCTGGGGGCCCTGATCCCAAATGGGAGCCCCCTCCTCAAGGCCTGGGCTCCTCCCTCTCTGGCTTTTGCCAGGCAGCCTCTCAGGGGTGTGTGTGGAAATCTCAGGATGTGGAGGGCTCTGAAAAGAGGCCCCACTTGTTTCTGACTCCACAACTACCTTCTGTCCTGGTTGTTAACCATGTCTTTCTTATGTCCTTTCCCCTGGCCCTGTTTTCTTGTCTTGTTAAATTTTGAATTTACCCTCTTAGTCACTTCCTCCTGAAGTCTCCAAGTGTTGATACATTCTTCGGCAGAGGGCCATGCTTTTGGTCTGAGGTGGGTATTGATCCCTCTTCGTATTCCTTTCCTGTACCTTTATGAGAAGTCACATTTTCTTGCTCCCCAAAGTTCCTAAGAGGCCTCTAGAAACAAGAACTCCGGAGCCCTTGTGTGAGGTTGGTCCGCGAGCTATACTCCTGAATTTAGTTTTAAACCAAATGCTTGTAAATGGAGAGATTTCTTCACTCCTACCCATGCTTTAAAAACGACCCTTCTTCCTTGAAGTTCCGGGGTTGTCCTTTTCACTAGATCTGCAGGGATAAGCAGTCCCCCCACCCCCGACCCCAGCCCCGAGCTTGAGCCGTTCAAGCCAAGACTATCGCATGGTCCGCACAAGCGCGGAGATATGGTGGGAATCGGGTAAAAGTGATGGGTAACAACCACGTCTTTTCCACAGCTAGGCGGTAGGATCAGGCGGCTCTGCTCTGCCCAGGAGGATGGGACTATGAGGGAAGCTATATATATTCAGTCTGGAAGCTAAAGAGTGCTAACCTTTATTTCAGTGTTGGTGGGGGAACGGTGAACCTCCAAGAATGCTACAATTCTAGGAGATCCCCGAATTTCATGCCTAAGCGAGTTCTGTCCCAAATTGCTTAAACTCCCTCTACCCTAATATCCTCCTCCCTCCAGCTGGGTCCCGCTTAGTTGTATAGCCTTATGGTCCTTACACCAACCGGTGGTGCATTCCTCTCACACTTCCCACACTGGGGGTCAGTGCTCCTCTCCTTCCCCTCCCCCTCCACTCTCGGCCTTTCCGGGAGCCTCGTGCCGGGGTCCCTGCCCCGCGGCGTCCAGGTGCTGAAGGGGGCGGGGCCGTGTCCCATCCCTCCTACCCAGTCGCGGCGGGATATAAGGATCCAGGCAAGCGAGCACCGGGTCCGCGCCAGGGTCCGGAGGAGCAATGGTCACCAGGGATCGAGCTGAGAATAGGGACGGTCCCAAGGTGAGAGGTGGGAAGGGAGGGAGCAGAGATCTCTGTTCCAGGTGAGGATGGAGATCTCTGTTGGGGTGAGAATGGAGACGCAGGACTGAAAGAACAGAGATGCTCGTGGGACCTAAAGAACCTGCAGAGTATGAAAAAGGGGCTTGCCTGGGAGGTGGAAGCAGAGGTCTAAGGCTTTGAATTTCGGGGGGCAGCAGCTCGTGGCCTGGAGGGCTCGGGAGCCGACCAGAATTTGGGTAGGATAAGGGAGAGGAAGCCGGGCTAGGTGGCTCACGCTGGTAATCCCAGCACTCTGCCCCAAGTTTGAGGCCACCGGGGTGAGCCCCAGCAAAACAAAAAATAAACAAAGGGGGGGGGCATAAAATAGGCTAGAGAAGGACGAAGCCAATGGAGAAAGGTGGGAAGAGAGAGGCTCTCTGCAAGCAGCTGTGAGCCACATCTAGTCCAAAGCTGTCTTGATGAGAAGACTTTGAGGCATTGGTTCCAGAGGTACGAGTTGAGGGAGTGAAGAACCGGTGGGGAAAGGTGACGGCCTGGAGGGTTTTGAGCGAGAAGAGGAGGCAAGGTTGCGCTAAGGTCCGCCTCTCTCACTCTGGCCTGCCAACTCCCACCCACATGGTACCGCTCACTTGCCTGGGAGCAAAGAGGGTCCCCAGAGTTCTTCACTGAGACAGAGATTACGCAGACAGAGACGAAGGGAGAAAAGCGGAGAGACATAGAAGGGGAAGTGGGAGGAGGAGACCAAGGGTAAAAAGCAGAAAACCTGGGTCGGGGTCGTGGCGGAGGTGGGGTGGGGTGTGTGAATGAATGGTTAGCCCTAGGCAATCTGGGGTTTGAGGAAAGGGGTGCAAGCGGACTCTCCCAGCCGCAGGATCTGGATGCTTGTTGGTCGTTGCTGAGTCTGGGTCGGGTCGGGTCGGCCAGCTCTCCCTATCTCCCTGGTAACAGATGCTGAAGCCGCTGGTGGAGAAGCGGCGCCGGGATCGCATCAACCGCAGCCTGGAAGAACTGAGGCTGCTCCTGTTGGAGAGGACCCGGGACCAGGTCAGTTCCACAGCCAGTCCCACACCCTTAGGCATCCTGGTCTTGCGTCCCAGGGCTTCCCACTGGGGTGGGGACCTAAGCTGGAGTGGCGATCCTCGTTCCAAGGCATCCTGACCCAAGGTCCAGTCCTTGAAATCCCATCCCAGAAACCTTCTCGCTCTCAGAATTCGATCTTCGGCACCCTGCGGGTCTTGGCTCTGTGAACTGGGTTCCCAGGGTGCGTCAGTTTCACACTTTGGGTCTCTAAAGGTCCGCTTCCGCTTCCCATACCCCCCTTTACATCCCCTCCAGATCAACCAGCTTCAGTTCCGTTACTCCCGGGGTTGCAGTTCAAACACTCCCTCCCACGTTGGGAACTGGTTCCCCTCCCTCCGGTTGGGCAGTGTGGTCTCCGGGTGGGACAGGACCTGTCTTGGTCATCTCCGATTTCAGTTCAGGGGGGCACCCGCAGCTCCCGCATCCGCCCCTCCCTTCTTCCCCCTGCCACTTCCCCCCTCTCTCCCCACCCCTTTCTGTCTCTGCGCCCTCCCCTCCCGCCTGTAGAACCTCCGGAACCCGAAGCTGGAGAAAGCAGAGATACTGGAGTTCGCCGTGGGCTACTTGAGGGAGCGAAGCCGGGTGGAGCCCCCGGGTACAGCGCGGGGGTGGGGCAGGGAGGGAGGTGGGGACCCCGGGAGGGGCGGGCCCTTCGGGGGACGGTGGGCTTGGGGAGCTGCCGGCTGGGTTGCTCGGCGAGGTTAATAACCCCCGCGCTTGTCTGTCTCTGTGTCTCCCTCGCTCTTCCCCTCTGTGCATCCATCTGGCCTCCTGTCTGTGCGCCCGTCTGACCTCGGTATCTCTGCGCCCCTTCCCTTCCCTCACCCCTGTTGGGCCCCGGGCCTGCCCGCCTGTCCTCCCGCCGGCCGCACCAGGGGTTCCGCGGTCCCCAGCCCAGGACGCCGAGGCGCTCGCCAGCTGCTACTTATCCGGCTTCCGCGAGTGTCTGCTTCGCTTGGCGGCCTTTGCGCACGACGCCAGCCCGGCCGCCCGCTCCCAGCTTTTCTCCGCGCTGCATGGCTACCTGCGCCCCAAACCGCCCCGGCCGGAGGCGGTAGATCCCAGGCTTGCAGCGGCGCGCCCACCGCTGGACCCCGCCGCACCCATCCTTGGCCCCGCGCTGCAGCAGCGCCCCCCAGTACACCAGGGCCCCCCTAGCCCGCGCTGCGCTTGGTCCCCAACCCACTGCTCACCCCGAGCCGGGGATCCCGGCGCCCCGGCGCCCCTCACCGGACTGCTGCCACCGCCACCGCCGCCTTACAGACAAGTCGGGGCGCCCAAGGCCCCGCCACTCCCACTGCCCGCCTTTTGGAGACCTTGGCCCTGAGCTTTGGGGGGCTGGAGGTGGGGGTTGGGGGTGGGGTAGAGACTGCAGGCCGAGGGCAGGAGAGGGACCCCGGCATCCAGGCGAGGTGTTGGGGAGGGTAGTGGGGCGCGCGGGCTCAGCGCGCGGGTGAGATGTGGTCTATATTAGAGTATCTATATAAATATATATTTTCCTGCTTCCTATCCCTTTTCCCTGCCCCACGACCCTGCGTGTAGGATTGTACCCTTTCTGCCCCAGCCCAACCCCAGTTCCTTCCCGAGTCCCTAGTGCATGGAATAAAGTGGTTATTAAATCCCCGTGTGTCCCCTAGCCAGGGGCCTGCCTTTATGTCGGCGTCCACGCCCACTTGTCCATTCCTTTCGGTCTCCCACCTTCAGTCTCCATGGCCCAAGCCCTGGGGCAGACAGGTAAGTGAAGAGCAGAGTGGGAGACTAAGGTCGGAACTGAAACCAATTAGAAAACAAAGAGTAGGGTGGGGGAAGGAATGGGGGGCCTTGAAATTAAAACTGAGAAATAAAACCGACTCTGGTGGGATTCGAACCCACAACCTTTGAATCGCTTGATTTCATCTCTAGAAGTCCAATGCGCTATCCATTGCGCCACAGAGCCACCTGGCAGGCGGCGCCTTCTCTCAGCTTACGGACACTAGCATAGGAAAAAGGGGTCGAGTCCGGGAAAGCTAGGGCAAGGAAACTGGGCGGAGCATAAGAAGAGCCGGGGGAAGGGCTCAGAGGCCAGCTGAACGAGAGGAAGCCCGCGGAAAGCCCGGAGTTTAGTGGGAATGAGGGTGGGCACGGGTGCCCAGGAGTAGGGAGGGAGAGTAACCGATTCGGAGCTAGCCGGCAGTGCAAAACTTGGGCTGCCCGCTTGGGGAGTGCTACCAAGAGGGCTTATTCTACTCCCAGATTTTATCCCGCTGAATAAATTTGTTTTGTTGTAAATCTCCATGTCTTTTGGTCCATTTGTTTCGCTGCTTTATTATGTTGTCCGGTGTCTCGGTGGTTCCTCGGTGTTTGTTTGAAACGTACAGCAAAAGAGGGTCAGATCGGTTCAGTGTTTCCAGCATAAGCCAGCTACTTCCTCCTGTTCTCTTAGGAAGACGACCGGGACAAAGAACGCCTATGCGGGTAGCGTGGCCGAGCGGTCTAAGGCGCTGGATTTAGGCTCCAGTCTCTTCGGAGGCGTGGGTTCGAATCCCACCGCTGCCAGGCCAGGGTTTTGTTTTTTTTCCCTTTCTCCCAGGCACCGCTGTTACGCCTTTGTAAAGGCCTACTAGGAGTACTGTTCTTTAGTTTTATGAAAACCACTACGAGTGATATCACCATCAACTTTCCTCCTCATTGTTACCGACAAATCCTAAAAGTACTACCCTATTTCTAGTAAAGACTAATATCTACTGAAAGTGACTTTTATAATTAATCTCCAATGTAAACATATCTAGAAATCTAATACTTATATCTCGAATTCAGTGCAGCTCTCACTATATGTAAATAGTTTCCTATAATATTAATCTGATGTTCCATTATAGGAACTTCACCTACCCAGTGTGAAAATTTCCCAAAAGAAAAGTAAAAGTTAAGGTTCCACCGAGATTTGAACTCGGATCGCTGGATTCAGAGTCCAGAGTGCTAACCATTACACCATGGAACCTCCCACGAGCTGGGGCTTTCTGAAATTATATACATTATATTTTGCATCTTATTTTGCATCTTTTACAAACTATCGTTTCTGGAAATGAACGTGAAGACGCCAACTACCGCTACTGGATGTTGTTATTGAATACCTGAAGTACAAATGCTCTCGTCTAAAGACAAAAGATTACGAGAAAAACACCAAAATTTTTCATTAAAATGCTAGTTTAAAAATACCAATTTAACGTTAAAATAAGATTTTCAAATATTGGATTAAGTCAAATATATTATCAAAATTCATTTCTCGTGGCTTCTAGAAAATTCATTGTACACTTGGCTTGCATAGGTGCTACTCTAAAACATCGCCGCTCCCTTTCATCGTCACCCGTAGAATTATATAACACCCCTGGTTTACTTATCACCACTTTCTTTTTAAAAGAAGGTAAGTATTTTGTTGTTGGATTGTTCCAGTTGAGGCGCAGAATTTATAAATTGCAGTTGTAAGAAGAGGTTGCAACAAAAACGAGTGACGCCCGAACAGGGACTTGAACCCTGGACCCTCAGATTAAAAGTCTGATGCTCTACCGACTGAGCTATCCGGGCTCTTATTAAGCGTGGCTTCTTATGTCTAAAGGAAGTCTGCGTGAACCCTCTGTAATTAAGTGCAGGAGCGCTCAAGTGGAAAGAAACTACGTAAGCGCGGAGGGCTGAAGAGGTTTAGTTTTACGCCAGTGAGGCAGCCGCGGCTGCCTGCGCCTCTCCGCCTCCCTTCGAGCCGAGCGGATCTGGTTCGGAGGAGCTGGAGCGTCCCGGTGGCAGGAATCCGGACGAGCCTGGCCTGGCCTCTCCGGGCCGCGGCGGGCTGTGGGTTTCCTTGGTAGAAAGTATCCTTCCTTCTTGGCCCTCGTGACCCAGATCCCAGACACCTAAAGCACCCGGGCTGCTACCCACAGTCCAGCAGGGTGAGGAAGGACCTGCAGCGGAAAGAATGTCACCTGCGGTCTCCAGATACTGCCCCGCAGGAGTTCATTCTCTTGACCCCACCTATCCCAAAGGAGAGATTGAGGTCGGGAATACCAAATACTGGGGACAGAGAGGACCAGGTGTGGGGAAGAGATGAGTGTGTGGGGAGGCTGTATGAGAGCTGTTCCTGACTGCCCTGCCCTGTGCTGAGATGTGTGCTACTCACCTGATTGTGGCTGCGGTCACATGTGATTTATGAGCCAGGGCAGCTTACCTATGTACAGTGTGATTCACGTGGATGATTTATGTGTAGGAATTCTGGTGCTCTGTAACCATTTCTGGTTGGGAAACAGGAGGAAAAGGGTCTGGGGGTAAATTGGAGAGTGAACAGACATGGGACCCGGGACATTAGCCAAGTGTCTGACCAGGCGGAGGGCAGTGTTCCAATCCCAATCTTATATCTGTCACCTCCTCCCTGTCTCCCTCTCAGAGTTTGGTCCCTCCTTCTTTCCCTCCCCAATGGACCCAGGCTCCTGATATCCATCTGGGTGAACCAGCCAGAGGGACCGGCTGTGCCAGAGGCAAGCAAACAAGTATTAGGGTGTAAGACTGTGGGCGGGAAGAGGACACCTGAGCCACCAGCTGGGCTTCGGTGAGAGACAGCTCAGGAACATCCCAGACAGAGCCGGGCCCTTCCTCAGACCCACCCTTTCCCAGCCCCCAGCCCTCTGCCCAGGAGCCCACACTGTCCTACCTGTAACTCACCTCCTCTAGGCCAGCTACTGTTCTGTCCAGCGTTGGGTCTCATTATGGCAGTGTACCGCTTGTGTGTGACCACTGGTCCCTACCTGAAGGCTGGCACGCTGGATAACATCCATGCGACACTGGTGGGCACCTGTGGTGAGAGCCCCAAGCAGAGACTGGATCGAGTTGGCAGGGACTTCGCCTCCGGATCGGTGAGTACATCGGAGAGGCAGGACCTATGAGGGGCAGACCTCACAGGGCACCCTGAAAGAGGGAAGGTTCATTCTTGCTGGAATCATCAAATCCCGCGGAACAGTAACCTGCTTACCATTTCCTTTGTGGTTCCTGCCTTGTGGGAGATGATACATCGTAACAATTGTCCTGAGACAGGGCTGTGGAGAAGGAGCACTAGGAAGGGGCTCCTGGGGCTTACCCTGGCTTCCCGGCTCCTCCCATCATTGACACTGGGCTTTGGCCAGGTCCCTTCCCCACTCTGAGCTTTAGTGATTTTCTGGGAAGCGCAAGGATGGCCTTGGCGGTGCCTTGCCTCTCACTGGCTTGATTGCTACCTTCATCACTCCAGGTTCAGAAGTACAAGGTGCGGTGTGCAGCAGAGCTGGGCGAGATCTTACTGTTGCGCTTACACAAGGAGCGCTTCGCTTTCTTCCGCAAGGACCCCTGGTATTGCAGTCGTATCAGTGTTACTGCCCCAGATGGTTCTGTTGTTCATTTCCCCTGCTATCAGTGGATTGAGGGCTACTGCACCACGGAGTTGCGGCCAGGAACAGGTGGGCCAGGAACAAGGACTGTACAGACATGCAGATTGGGAATTAGGGATGGAGTCTCACAGAATCCAGGGTGTAGGAAATAGAATTGGGGTTAGGAACTCTGGAATTCTGAGCATACACCATTTGAAGTGCACAGACAGGCTCATGTAGACAGATATACATTCTCATACCCAGCAACTTCTCTCCACAGCTTCCCTCAGAGGACATTCTTCTGAAATTAACTTGCTAACTAGCTAGATTTCAACAGGTGGAAAAGGCCTGAATGTTCAGAGAATTAACTGCAGAGACTCTGCTCCTTACTTCTAGCTTTTCTAGTGGGGATGGTGAGGGAGATGAGTTAGGCTCTCTTGTTGGATTTGGATTTAAAGGATGCTGGTGTGAGCCCCTTCTGCCTCCAGAGCTGTTTGTTCCACAGAGGTAACACTAGGTTCTCTCTCTCTCTCTCTCTCTCTCTCTCTCTCTCTCTCTCTCGATGGTGAGGGAGATGAGTTAGGCTCTCTTGTTGGATTTTGGATTTAAAGGATGCTGGTGTGAGCCCCTTCTGCCTCCAGAGCTGTTTGTTCCACAGAGGTAACACTAGGTTCTCTCTCTCTCTCTCTCTCTCTCTCCCTCTCTCTCAATGAGTCTCAGAGATGAAAGACAAGCTTTCTAGGTTAAGGTGAGGCAAGTGAACATTACCCCACAGCCCATAATGTGCTCTTCATAGTTTCATTATCAACCTCCACTCATCATAGAGCACATGCATAGCTTCATTAAAACGTATTTATTCAGCCATTATCAAGAGCATGATGCCAGGCACCAAGCCAGATGCTAGGAGGACAAACAATGAATGTAATGTGACTTCTGTCTAAAAGGAGTGGTGTATCATCTAGAAAAGAGACAAAGACATAAACAGTTATAATTTGGGGGTATTAGTGCCTCAAATCCATGATGGATGAACAAAGAGCATGTAGCTGGCCCCCATATGATGCATATGGGGTTGGCATAGGTTGCATTCAGGGGTTAGAGTGTTCAGGCAACGTTTGCAGTAGGAAGCATTGTTTGAAAAGAGATTTATATGAAGAGCCATTTTCATTCCCCACAGCGAGAACCATTTGTCAGGATTCCCTTCCCCTCCTTCTGGATCACAGGAAACAGGAACTCCAGGCCCGACAAGAATGCTACCGGTGAGGGCAGTCTAATTAACTTCTTGTCCCATCTTTATTTTTTCTTCAGTCTTACTCAGGTTGTTCCAAACTCTGACTTCAGTTCCAAGCTGAAACCTTGGGGACCCAATTCTGATCAGGATTCTCATCTATCTATCTATCTATCTATCTATCTATCTATCTATCTATCTATCTATCTATCTATCTACCTACCTATCTAGTTTTTGATCTTTTGAGACAGGGTCTCCCTTCAGAGCTGGTCTGGAACTTACTATGTGACAAGGCTAGCCTTAACTCACAGAGATTTGCCTGCCTCTGCTTCCCAAGTGCTGGGATTAAAGGCGTGTGCCACCATACCCTGCCAGGATCCTCATTTAAGCTCAAGCCCACTCTAATAGTGATCCTGAGTCTGGACCCAGGATACCAATATCAATAATTGTTCAGAACTGGGGCTCAGTGGTAGAGAGCTTGCATAGCATTCTCAAGGCCCTGAGTTTGATCCTTAGCACAACCCCAAATCCAACACTTACCCCAAGACCATTCTCAACTTCTGATTGCCCCTGATATAACCCAGACCCCACTTTTGGAAATGGCACTAGTATTTACCAATCTTAGTCCATCAAACTCCCCATACTTTTTTTGAGATGTGGGGGTCTTACTACATAGCCCAGGCTGGTCTATCTCAACCTTCAAAGTGCTGGGATTACAGATGTGTGTCACCACACTTGACTACTATTATTGTAATGGTAATATAAACCCATCTATAAACCAGTGTGGGTATTTATGTCATCCTGAAGTGCTATTCTGGGGCTTAGGGATGTGGCTCAATAGTACAGCATGTGCCTAGCATGCACGAGCCCTGGGTTCCATCTCCTATCTGAAGCTCAGTGCTTTCATGGAAAAAAAAAATCCAGTTCTTTGTTATATGCCCAGAAAGTAGTAGATAGTTTCTGGTGTTTTAATCTGAAGTCATAGCTTTAGAAGCTAAGGCTTTTGTTTATCCCAAGCTTGACCTACCACTTCTACCTCTTTCCCTGTGCAGTTGGAAGATCTATGCCCCTGGTTTCCCTCGCATGGTGGATGTCAGCAGTTTTGAAGAGATGGAGTCAGATAAGAAATTTGCCTTGACCAAGACAGCACCTTGTGAAGACCAGGGTGACAAGTGAGAACAAAGGCTTAGAAAGCAGGTGGAAGGGAGGGGTATAGAGGGTCTGCTGAGAGGAAGGGGCTCGGTAGCCTGGAGGCCAGTATCAGAGTCCATAAGAAGTACAGTTTTGTTTTGCTGTTAGGAGCAGAGGGGGACCTGGTCCTGAGTCTAGCAGAGAAGACAAAAATGAGGAATTAGTTTAGATTCAGAGCAGAAAGAATAGGTCAAGATAATGGTGAGGGGAGAACTCTGGGGACAAGATTGAGAAAAGGAATTAAGGGGGACAGGCTGTGGGTTCCAGTGACTGGTCTTCATCCTCTATGCCCCCTTCTCCTCAGCCCTGGGAACCGGTACTTGCCTGGCTTTCCCATGAAAATTGACATCCCATCTCTGCTGCACATGGAGCCTAACATTCGCTACTCAGCCACCAAGACAGCCTCACTGATCTTCAATGCCATCCCTGCGTGAGCACACTGCCCTCCCTGCACTTTGCCTCTCTGTCCCTTCTCCCCAGCTCCTGTCATGCATGTCTCACATGACAGCCCCCAATCCCTCTCTCTGCCCCTTCTCCCCTCCTATAGACTCTCATGCTCCCCCTTTCCTCCCAGCCTCCCTTTACTTGGTCCTTTGAGTCTTCTCTCGTCCGCCTAGTCTTCTTCCTCAGGGCACCTACCCCGAGCAGAGAATAGTCCTAAGGACCCTGCGAAGCAGGATAGAGGCTATGCCCTTAGGCCTTGAAGAGGTGGGGCCAAATTACCTCAGATTCAAACTCCAAAGTTCATGTTTTTTAGATTTTTGATTTTTACATTGTCTCTGGACAGTTGCCTTGATGGTAAAATGACACACCCACTCCAACATCATAAGGTTGTTTGTTTGTTTGTTTTGGTCTTTATTTTTTGGTCTTTTTTGAGACAGGATTTCCCAGTAGCTCCAGCTGGCCTAGAACTCACTATGTAGACCAAGCTGGCCTTGAACTCACAGAGATCTGCCTGTCTCTGCCTCCAGAGTGCTGGGATTAAAGGCGTGCACCACCATGCCTGGCAGTATCATAAGTTTTAAGAAGAATTAAATGAAATAACACCAAGCATGGAATTTCTCAATAGATGTTGTTATTATTATTAGTAGTAGTATTTGAAGACATCCTTTGGCAGGAGGAATTCACAGGATTACTAAGGAGTTATGTATACAATTAATGAATGGTCACAGCAGCCTTTAGCTGTTTCAGTCAATAGCTGGTGTTGTTAAGTGTGATGTGACTGGAGAGAGGAGTCCAATTACCCCCTGTGTACATGGAGAAGAAGGGGTCAGGAGGTTGCTCTTAGGGAGAGACACAGGATTGAAGCAAGCCTGGGAGGGAAGAGATGAGGGAACAGTAAGTGACTGCCAAATCCAGGATGGGGACAGTTATTCAGTTGCTCTGTGGGGAGCAGAAGTCTTAACTCACTACTGGAGCAGAGTGACGTGTGGAGACCCAGAGGAGGCTGGCCTGTCATTTCCTGGTTCAGTGAATCTAGAATGATTCTTTCAGGAAAGGACAAGTGGAAGAGGATGTGGAGGTTGGGGAGTGGGCACTAAGGAGTATGATGGATAGAGTGTGCAGGCAGTCACAAGGATAAGAACACATTTTGAAACCTGGGCATGACTGTGGAGCATCTGGGAAGACAGAGAGAGATCCTGCATTGAGTCCTAGAGGAGAGTGCAGGTCTAGGCAGGAAAGGGTCCAAGAAAAAAAAAATAAAAATAAAAGGAACCACCAGTATGGGACTCTAAGCAAGGCCAGAGAAAGAGGAGGCTGATCTTGAGCAGCTGCACAGGTGTTTAGGGAGAGTCAACAAGGGTAACTATAGGGTGTTGTGAAGATTATTTATGGCAGGCCCTTGGAAAAGGAAGACCTCTTTTCATACTTTTATTCACCTCAGCCTCTGCATTCATAATTGAGTTCTGCCAGTTTTTCTCTGTAGCTCAGGCAGGCCTTGAACACTCAATCCTCCTGCC
Source organism: Nannospalax galili (assembly GCF_000622305.1). Taxonomy (NCBI): domain Eukaryota; kingdom Metazoa; phylum Chordata; class Mammalia; order Rodentia; family Spalacidae; genus Nannospalax; species Nannospalax galili. Next base: position 7,866,535 of record NW_008357929.1, read on the forward strand.
TTAGCCAGCCCAGTAGCTGGGATATAGGCTTGTGCCACTAGGCCCAACTCTGCCCAACTTTTCCTATCTTCCCCAGTTGTGACTGGAAAGCACTCAGCTTATGTTTGTGCAGTGAATGAGCAAGGACTTAGTGAGCACAGATGACCTTATCCCTGCCTGTACGATCATTAATCCACCTCCCAGCCCCCTATTCCTGCCTTCTCCAGGTGCCTACACTCTTCAGGGCATAGTAGCTTCATTACATCAGTCATCCTTATTGACCCCTTGTTACAAACCTACCTGTTTGGGTTCCCTTTCCTTTGGGTTCAGCGCATTTGGTGAGTACTTGTCAAGACAAGCAGAATGGTGTCCTTGTCCTGAAGAGTTCACAGTAGAATTGGAGATAATATGTGTACACTGGGTTTATAATGAAACACAGGGAATTGTGAATGTTTTGTGAAAGATCCAAGGCATATGTCTTAGGGGAGATCAGGTAAGACTTCATAAGGGACTTTGCATCTGAGTTGCACCCAAGGATCAAATAGACCTCATAGTAGTAGGAGGTAACTTTTCAACAGAGACTAAGCTTGAACAAATCCCTATAAATAGGGAGAACCAATCTAATTTAAAGGCTTTTTACTTTTTCCTGATGCTCATGATAAAAATTCAAACAGTATAGAGATCTACAAAGCAAAATAGCTCACCAACCACCTCACCAACTCTACTTTCACCAATCCATGAGTGAACAAAGTATATTCTTGATTATTTTTGGGAAGTAGGCCTTGGTTGGCCTTATCTAGCAAAGAGGTGTGAGAGAAAAAGCTGGAAAGGTTATATAATTTTGCTGGAGGGGTGCACCATGGATTAGCCAGGCTTGGAAGTTGGGGCTTTGTCCTGTAGGCAGAAAGGAGCCATCGAAGGTCTAAAAAATTGTAGGAGTTTGGAGAAAGCTGGTCAAAACTTCAGTGAGGGTGGTTTGTCTACACCAGGGGTACCACCTCTGCCCATGTGCAGTCATTCCTCCAGGAATGACTGCATTTGAAGCAGAACTTGCAGTTTGCAGAGCTTCACTGAAGCACTGTTTTCCCCCATGTGGATTGTTAGGCACATCTACTTGGGGAATGACCCTGTTGATTCCCTCCAGGCTGGGTCACAATGGCCTTTAACAGCCTCCAGCTCCTGCTCTCACCTTCCCCTGCCCCTCAGATCCTTGGGCATGAAAATTCGAGGGCTGCTAGACCGCAAGGGTTCCTGGAAGAAGCTAGATGACATCAGGAACATCTTCTGGTGCCACAAGACCTTCACTTCAGGTATGTAGGACCTGTCCTTTATTGTACCTCATGTTCCTACCCCTTCCTCCTCTTCCTGGGTCAGGGTTCTCAGGGAGACTACTGCATTCCAATGGGTTGGGGTCTGGCTTCACTGGTGATATCTTCCAGATTCCTCTCAGGAACCCAGGCACCTTTTCAGACAAGAATAGGATTGTGAGGCTAGAGAGACACTCTGCTAACCCAGAAGAGGCTCATGGTCATCATTTAGGGGGTCCTGATGTTGATCAGGGGCACCTGACTCCCTTCCCTACTCCTCTCATCAGTTGTTCTGGGCTTTGGGAGATTTTGGTTCCAGTCCCAGCACTGACACTCAAGTGGGAAAGCCGCTCTATCTCTCTGACCCCCTAAGTGTCTAGCACTTAATTGAAGACCTAGTTATATAGTCACTGGGAGGAAAACTGAAGTTGCAATGATGAACAAAGGGCAGGGCATGACTAGAATTTGGGAAAGCAGTTTCCAAACTTACTGACTGGTTCCTTCCCTTGCCCCCCAGAATATGTCACAGAACACTGGTGTGAGGACAGCTTCTTTGGATACCAGTACCTGAATGGTGTCAATCCTGTCATGCTCCATGGTCTCTCCAGCTTGCCCAGCAAGCTGCCTGTCACCAATGACATGGTGGCACCCTTGCTGGGACCAGGCACCTGCCTGCAGACAGAACTAGAGGTGGGTGAGGACCTTGGCGGTGGACTTGATAAGAGGAAGGCAGGTGGGTTGCCATTATGGACAAAAGCTATACACGGAGGGTAGAGGTGGAACAGCCCAGGCCCATGGGCTTCATCCTCAGGGCACTCCTGACTGCCTTTCAAAGAGCACAAATGTGGAGAGGCTTGGGATGCTTTGAGGCCTCTTCTGGAGTCTCAGAGATCCCAAGTGCTGAAGTAAAAGAATGCTGCTTTAGGACAGCAGGTGTAGTAGGAAGGATCTTGGAGGACTAGGAACTCTGAGGATGTGGGGTAGGTGATGATGATCCAGCTCTCCAGGACAACCAAGCCTTCAGGTGTTCTCCAGAGGCAGGGGCTGTGGTTGGTATTGATTTTGCTGTTGTTGGATACACTGAGGCCAGATTTCAGAAGGGGATTCCTTCTGAGCTGAGGGAGTAGGAAGGGCAAGGTATGGTGGGGGAGGAGCACAGGAAGCTGGTTTGTCCCACCCAGAGGCCACTTGAGAAATTTCACAACGACAGACGCATCTGGACCTCATTCCGGACATTCTGGAAGGGTGCGGTGCGGGACACAGCATTGGCCTTTAGTGCAGGCAGCAAGAATTGCTCAGTCTCAAACTGGGAACCTTAGCTCTCCTTGCAACAGAGAACCGAGAGAAAAGTGGGGCACGGGGCAGAGGGCGTGCTAAGTCTCTGTGCGCCCTCTCCAGAGGGGGAACATCTTCCTAGCGGACTATTGGATTCTGGCTGAGGCCCCTGTCAATTGCCTAAATGGCCGCCAACAGTACGTGGCCGCTCCTCTCTGCCTGCTGTGGCTCAACCCACAGGGGGTGCTGCTGCCCTTGGCCATCCAGGTGAGCTTTGGGGCGGGGCTTAAGGGGGTGGAGCCTCAGGGGCAGGCTCAGAGTCTAGAGCCACACCTCTTACTACTACTCTCGCGCGCAGCTCAGCCAGACTCCAGGGCCGGAGAACCCCATCTTTCTGCCTACTGACTGCGAGTTGGATTGGCTGCTGGCCAAGACGTGGGTGCGCAACTCTGAGTTCTTAGTGCACGAGAACAACACGCACTTTCTGTGCACGCATTTGCTGTGCGAGGCCTTCTCCATGGCCACACTGCGCCAGCTGCCGCTTTGCCATCCGGTCTACAAGGTCTGTGACAAGCTGTGTCGAGACTAAAGGGGGCGGGGCCTGCAGGCCAGCTGTGACTTTCGGCTCACGTGACTTCATCCGGTTCGCAGCTCTTGCTTCCCCATACTCGCTACACGCTGCAGGTGAACACTATCGCGAGGGCCACGCTGCTCAACCCAGACGGTCTCGTGGACAAGGTGCAACCTCCCCGCCGTGACCCTGAGGCCCCGCCCCTGAGTATGCTTTGCCCCCACCCACAAGTTCCGTTCTTGTGCCCCAGACCCTAACATTGTCTTTGCTTGCCTCTGTCCACAAGCCACGCCTCACTTTACCAGTTTTCTATTTGTCTCAACCCTAATTCCCTGCCCCGCTGGCTAATCCCATCCGCAGGTACCACCCCCCTCAAGACACCATTCATTCCATGGATAGGTCAGCAGTCCTAACCGAGGGCTGCCCCCAGCTGATTCTGAGCTGTCTCCCCAGAGTTCAGGTCATTCTTTTAGTTATCAGTATCTTAGGGTCTCCTCCTCTGCACACCGTAGGGCTGCAGTCCTCGCAGCCTACGTCAGGGAGGCCCGTGTGGGTATTTGATCCTTGGTCCTGGGCTGCTTGGTAGAGTGCATAAGCTCCTACCAGAGCCGAGCTGTTAGTCTAGGCACTGTGACAGGGAATGGGTGAACTTGGGGAGTCGAGCTATGCTGTGTCCGCAGGTCACGTCCATCGGGAGGCGCGGCCTCATCTACCTCATGAGCACCGGACTGGCCCACTTCACCTACAGGGATTTCTGCCTTCCTGATAGCCTGAGGGCGCGCAGCGTCCTGACCATCCCGAACTACCACTACCGAGACGATGGCCTGAAGATCTGGGCGGCCATTGAGAGGTGCCGGGGCTTGGACTCCTCCTATCTTACCAGGGTCTCCAGGCCTGGAGGGCAGTGTGGGCACCCGTGCTCATGTCAGTTGGGGTGCTTGAGTCTGGGGACTCCAGGTGTTCTCAGACTGCAGCATAATTCCCAAGGGTGAAATAGGAGGTGACCGAATTGCAGTGGAGGAAGGGAAGAGGCATGGTGTCTAGAAGAGTCAGAGGTCCAGGGCTTGTCCAGGCAAGCAGTGTCCTTCATCCTGGGTGCTGAGAAGGGAGGGGAGGACACACAACATGCAGAGTCTCCTCTGCATTGCCCTCCAAGGAGGAGGCCCAGAACCTCCTTGATTCAGGAAGGGGAATGGGACTTAAGGGAAACCTAGGCACTAGCTCCAGCTGGATCTGCAGGTCCTATTGAACCTCCTTCCCTCTTTGGAGATTCTCAGTGGTAGACTCTGTCCATCTGCTTCTCCCCTGCCTGCTTGGCAGTGGGCCTTGGTGCCTGGTCTGGCCTAAGCCCAGGGTTACTCCAGGGGCACTAGTGTCTTTTTCTTGCAGGTTTGTCTCAGAGATCGTGAACTACTATTATCCCAGTGATGCATCAGTGCAACAGGACTCTGAGCTGCAGGCCTGGGTGGGCGAGATTTTTGCCCAGGCGTTCCTGGGTCGGGAGAGCTCAGGTACCCCTCTCTGTCCCCATCCATACCACTTACAAGCCCTTGATGATCCAATTCTCATCCTCCCCCATCTCTCCTCCATTAATCAATTTGTATTATTGAAATCCATGCTATTTCTTTATTGCAGTGCTGAGGATTGAACCCAGAGCCTCACTCATGCTAGGCAAGCACTCTACCACTGAGCTGCAGCTCTGACATCCACACCATTATTATCCCACTTAGCAGAGGAGGAACTAGGCTCAGAGAAGGCTGCTGAGACAGGATTCCAGACAAGCTTGGACTGTCTCTGAAGCTCTTGCTTTTCAGTCATGATTCTGTGGTTCTCCCATCTTTACACAAACTCATCTGTTTACTTTAGCTTGCTGAACTACGTCAATATATAACGTGGTTGGAGCCATCTCTGACTTCAAAAGATTCTAGAATCTTCTCTTATGCCCTTTTGTATCTGTCTTGCCAGATGGTCTCTCTAGCCACTAATTTCTCTTTGCTTCCTGTGATACAAGCCTCTTCACAAAGTGGGTTGGTCTTGCTGCTGCCTGACTCCTGGCTTACGCTTGCCACTTAACAGAAGTACTCCTCTGTCTTCTGACACTCCCTGAGAAGCCTCAGAGAACCACCAATAATGGCTCCTCTCAGCCTCTGTACCTTAACCGCAGGGTTAGGCAGATGCCCCACACCATCCCTCTATTCCTTAATGTTTTCTTAGCTACATGGAGGTATGTATGATCTCTCCCTGCTTATCCTGGATCTGTGGCTTTTTTCTACCCATCCCTAATGGAAGGAGCCTCTCTCCTCTTGCTTCTCTGTAGTGGATTTCCAGGTTCAGAAATCCCACATGCCCTCCCCAAAAGGACTTTTCTTTCTGGTGTCTCACTGTTATCCTTAAGACCAGCACGTGAAAATTACAAATCACTTTTTAAAAATTATTTTTAATGATGTGTTTTAACCTGTTTTTACTTTTAATTTCATTTTATTTATTTATTTATTTATTGTGTATGTGTATGTGTATGTATGTGTGTGTATGTGTTTATGTGGAAGGGGATGCACAATGGCATATGTGTGGAAGTCACAGAACAACTTGTAGGGGTTGGTTCTTTCTTTCCACAGTGTAGGTCCTGGCCTGGGGATTGAACTCAGGTCAAACGTTTAGGCATTCAGTGCCTTTACCTGCTGAGCCTTTTGTCTTTGCTCTTATTAAAGTGGCTCAGATGTCCATGGTCTTGTTTCCCTTGTCCAGGCCTGACACTTCACTCAGTGGGATGTGGTTTTTATCTGACTTGTTGCTTCTGATGTCTATACAGGGACATTATGTGTGGGGAGACCCAAGGAAGAGGAATAGTCTTGGGCCACCTCCAAATAGAGCAAACAGCTATTTCAGTTCTATCCAGAATGAGCTTGAGCTTTCTTTTCTTTTAGACAAAACTTTTTGAATATGTAGATACTAGATAGTGTATTCCAAGGACACCAGTTGACCCACACACCAGATTCAATAATGACTAATATTTTGCCATAGTTAACTGATCTGTTGCTTTTCTTTTCTTCCTTCCTTCCTTCCTTCCTTCCTTCCTTCCTTCCTTCCTTCCTTCCTTCCTTCCTTTCTTTTTTTTGAGACAGCGTCTCACTATATAGCCCTGGATGGCCTAGAACTTGATACGTAGACCAGGCTGACCTGAAACTCACAGATATCTGACTGCCTCTGTCTCCCAAGTGCTGGGAATAGCCACCACCCCTGCTCAACCCCCCTTTTGAGAATTAATTTTTTTTTTCAGTTCTGGGGATCAAGCCCAGGTCTTCCTACATTGTTAGGCAAGTGTTATAGGACTAAGCTATACACTTAGCTGTACACTTAACAAAATTGACAATGCTCTCCAATGCCACTCTCACATCTAATCCACAGACAAATTTCCCCACTTGCCCTATCCACCACCCCTCCCCATTCTATTGAGTCAGAAACCAATCTAAAAAAAAACCCGTATTTCTTTTATTTCAATTTTAAAGTCTCTTCTCCCTTCTCTCCTTTCTTCTCCCCCCCCCCTCTCGACAGGGTTTTACTATATAGCACTGGCTGGCCTAGAACTCCTTATGGTGACTAGGCTGGCCTCAAACACACAAAGACCCACCTGCCTCTGTATTCTGAATGCTGGGATTAAAGGTCTATGCCACCACACCAGGTCTTGAGTCTTTTCTTTGTGTGTGTGTGTGTGGGGGGGTACATACTCAAACTTTATTTATAGTAGAGATATTCAAAAGTTGAACACTTACAAGTTTGAAACATTCAGTGCTGTCTTAAAAGTTTCATGCCACTTTATCCACTGACTTCTTAGATTTTTTTTTCCTTAGTAAAAGCAGATATTTTAACATATAATGGAATAAGTTCTATATTGAATTATTTACATGTATTAATTCATTATACAATCACTCTGAAAGATAATAGCAAGCTAGATCTAGGACTTGTAGTCTTATCTATAATTCTGTAAAGACTCTGTTGGAAAAGAGAAGTTGGTCCTAAAATATTGCCTCACATATCTTGAGAATACTTCTTTTCTGATAACAACCTCTGTTTCTTTTTTTTAATGTACTCTTTCTTCTTCTTTTATTTATTTTTTATGGGGCTTTTAGCTACCCTAACATTCCCCCCTCTGAAGAGGTAAACCTAAAGTCTTTTAAGGATTAGATAAAAGCTCCCAAATACTTTTGACATTTTTGGCCTTTGGAATGGAGTATGTTGCTAAGAGGCCCAAGGACATTGTTTTAGCCAAGAAACTGGCTACTTTTCTTTGGGGTCTTTTTTTCCCTAACTGCCTAGCTAATTCCTACCTCCTATTCTTATCATCCTCTGAAGAGGTTACCCAACGTGCAGACAGGGAATTAGGACTCAGACTGCTCTGGCTTCTTCCATGCTGAACAGGGATGCAGAGTGAGGCAATTGGAGTACCCCTTCAGTGGGTGTATCTAAAAGACTCCCAAATTGCATAACTCTTATCTTTAGGAGG
>NW_008357929.1:7874580-7908754 GCF_000622305.1 Nannospalax galili
ACTCATTGTTATTGAGGAGCATTCCTGATCCTGACTGATTCTTCCCCCAGGACATTTGTTTGCTATTTAAGACTCAGACTGGGATTTAATTACTGTTGGTTCAACTCTCCTATCCATATTGTGTCTGTGATTCCATACAACAGAACATTCTTGAGATTGACAACAGCTCTCCCAACTAGTACAAATTTATTCTAGATTCACAGGTAAAGGTAAAACACACTCATTAATCTGCCAATCTGACTTTGGCTTCCATATTCCAAGGGGGAAAATAAGCAGTATGAACTATAGAAACATTCTCATAGATACTTTGATTCCTGCTTTACCTTTTAAAAAATTCATAGCCTCTAAGTTGAGACAATCAACTTAAACAGAACATTCAGAAAATCCCCATCCACTCCAGACTGAAGCCTGATCTTCTGTCCCAGCCTCCCTCTGCTCAGCCTGGCTCCAAACCTTGGAGTGCTCTTTGGGTGATGGTCCTCTTTGGTTCCTGCTGGGTGGGTAATCCCTATTGTCCATATTATTTCTCACTGTCACCACCCTAGTTCTGGCTTCACAGTGCTCCTGCATTGTGCCAACTACTTTTCTACTGATTCTCCCTCTCCTAACCTCTTGCTGCTCTCCATTGGGCCTGCAGGACAATTAGTCCTCAGAAACGCTATAAAAATCCATGTCCTCCCTGCGTACTACAGCCTCAGTTAATCAGGTCGCCTTTCTGTCCCCTTACCTACCTATGTCCCATGCCTTGCCACTCCAGTTTCTTACCATCTCATGTACTCACTTCACTCAACCAATAATTACAGGGCTCTTAATATTTATTAAGTATTGTTCTAGATGCTAAGTATTGTTCAGAAGCTGGTGCTTGAATAGAGACCTGAAAGGATTGAGGGAACTAGTTCTGTGGATTGTTGGGATAAGAGTACTCTAGCTGAGGTATAAATGCAAAGGCCCTGAGCTCTGGGTGTACTGATGTGTTTGAGGAATATTGCAAAGGCTTGGGTAGGTTTCATAGAGTAAGTGAAGGGAAGAAAAACTGAGAAGGAAATAAGAAGGAGCTGGATCCAGATCAAGTAGGACCACGGGTGAAGTGAATGACCAGAGACCTCTTTAGAAGCTTATGAAAGGTAACATAATCTGCTTTATTATTATTATTATTTGTGTGTGTATGTGTGTATGTGTGTGTGTGTGTGTGTGTGTGTGTGTGGTTAACTTGGGATCTAATCCAGGGCCTTGTGCATGCTATACCTTCCCATACTCCATTTCCTAATTTAATACTACAAAGGGTAAAGGTGGAAGTGACAGGATTCCTCCAGGAGAGATGATGGTGACAGGTAGTGGTGGAGACTGTGGTAATCAAGAAAGATGGGTCTTTGTTGATAAGTAAGAGGAGGTGTGAAAACACAGAGAGTACAACTGTCCCTCGGTATCTGAGAAGATTGTTTCCAGGACCCCCAGGATACCAAAATTCTCAGATGCTCTTCCCAGAGGGACATTTGTTTTCTACTTAAGACTCAGATTGGAATTTTAAAAATATTTTAATTTTATCAATGTTTTGCCTACATGTATGTAAGTGCATCAAGTGCATACTTGGTGTCTGTGGGAGGCATGGGATCCCTTGGAACTGGAGTTAAGAATGGATGTTAATCACCCTGTGGGTGCTGGGAACAGAAACCAAGTCCTCTTGCAAGAGCAGCCTGTGCTTTTAATCACTGAGCCATCTCTCCAGCCCCGGATGACTGTTGGTTCAACTTTCCTATCTTATTTTATTAAACTCTTCTGTGATTTCATTTGTCAGAGGCAGTGGGCAAAGCCATGGACTTAAATGAGGTTAGTGTGGGACAGAAAGGAGGACCATGGGCAGAGCGCTTCTCCCTCCAGCCCTAACAGTGCTCTCTTCTGCTAGTTGTTTGTTTGTTTAGAGACATGGTCTACTATAACCCAGACTGGCCTTCAGCTGGGTATGTAGCCAGGATAATCTTGAATTGATCCTCTTGCTTCCACCTCCAGAGTGTTGGTATTACAGGCATGTACAACCATGCCCAGTTTATGTGGTGCTGGGGTTCAAATGTAGGGCTTCATGCATTTTAGAAAAGCACTCTTCTGTGGGCTGGAGAGATGGCTCAGTGGTTGAGAGCACTGACTCCTCTTGCAGAGGACCTAGGGTCGAATCCTAACACTCACATAGCAGCTAACAACCATGCTTAATTCTAGCTCTAGCGGATCTGATGCCTCCTTCTGACCTTCGTGGGCATTGCATGACTTGGGTGTACTTACAACATTCAGACGGTATACTCATACACATAAAATGAAAATGATAATGAAATATTTTTTATAAAAAAGAAAAGTACTCGTCTAACTAGGCCATTTCCCCATCCCTTCTGTATCATCTTTTAAAAATCTTTTAAATGCTGGGTGTAGTGAGCACACCTTTAGTCCCAACTCTCCGGAGGCAGAGGCAAGTGGATCTCTGTGAGATTGAGGTCACCCTGGTCCACATCCTGACTTCCAGGTGGGCTGGGACCAGAGGAAAAAACAAATAAGCAAACAAAAAATCTTTTAACTTGCTCTATTTATTTTTTTATTACATTTATTTATTTTGTGTATATGTGTGCACATGTATGATGTGTATGTGTGAGTGCAGGTGTGCATGCCATGGAGCACTTGTGGAAGCCAGAGGACAACTTGCAGAAGTTGGCTTTCTCTGACTGTGTGCAACTCAGTGATTGGATTCAGAACATTAGGCTTGGCAGCATGCACCTTCGCCCACTGAGCCATCTTGCTGTCCCTTTTATTTATTTCTTTTTCTTTTTTTCTTTTATTATTTTTATTTTATGTGTACAAGTATATTGCCTGCATGTATGTGAGTGCACCCATGTCATGTAATGCCACGGAGGTCAGAAGAGGGCTTCAGATTTGCGGGGGTCTCTCCCTCTCTTTGCGGGTCATTGGCCACTGGTCCACGAGGGCAGGGGGAGCAAGAGCAGCGAACAGAGTCAGGACGACCAGTGAGCACTGACGGAAGAAAGCCCTTCCGGGGAGGCTGGTTCCACAGCGCAGTGAAACAGCAATGATACAGCTCCAGACTCAGTGAAACAGCTCTGTTTATTCAGTGGGAGAACTAGAGAAATTATAGTGTGGAGGCAGTAGCCAAAGCCTCAGCTGATAGGTGCTCATAGTATGCTTTATTTACATGTGGTAGTGGGCTCCTATCGTCCAACTATCAGGCAATGCCTGATTATCATATAGAAAAAACCTGGGGGTAGTTTTTACTCCAGGTAACTATGCCAAAGGTCATGTTCCAAATAAGGTCAGGCATCCGTGCATGGTGGCACTTTCCAGGTAAGCCAGGAAGAGAGCAGGAGGCCCCCTGCTGAAAAGGGGAGTCCTTCCATTTGGTGCCGAGCCCCTTAGGGCTATCCGGACATGGAGAACTACAACCCTAACAGCAGGGTTTCCCAACACAGATTCCCCTGGAACTGGAGTTAAGGATAGCTCATAGCTGCCATGTGGGAGCTGAGAATCGAACCCAGGTCCTGTGCAAGAGCAGTCAGTGCTCTTAGCTGCTGAGCCATCTGTCCAGCTCCTATTTATTTTTCTTCCTTTCTTTCTTCCTTTCTGTTCTTTTTTGTTTTGTTTTGTTTTTGGTCTTTTTTGAGACAGCATTGCCCTGTAGCCCCAGCTGCCCTGGAACTCAATATGTAGACCAGGCTGACGTTGATCTGACAGTGATCCTCCTGTCTTGGCTTCCCAAATACTGGAATTAAAAACATGCACCATCATGCCCAGCTTTTATTATTTAGTTTTTGAGATGAGATCTCCCTGTTGCTTGCCAGTTGAACTTGACCTCCTAGGATCAAGAAATCCTCCTGCCTCAGCCTTCAAAATAACTGAAGCTATAGATGTGGACTGCTGTACCTGACCTCTGTCAACTTAATTCTTACTTAAATTTCACCCATCCCTCAACCTGGGGAGATCACTTATCCTCCCAGGAAGGTGTCTCCTGATGTAACCCCAGCACCTGTTTCTGTTCTATGTGCCTTCTCTAAGTGCCAGTGCTGGTTTTAATGCTTCTTTTGGCTTCCCTCACTTGTGCACTTCTCAGTAAAATACTCTGGTGTCAAATGTCTCTGCTATTAGGGCAGGCAGTGAAGGATCTACTACTAGTGGATCTACTTGCACAAAACTTGGTAGAATGAGTAGAACTAAATCATTAAGTGCTAATTAATATGGATGTGCCTTGGAGGTCAAAGACAGGCAGTTTAGTACTTGGCTATCATGATTCTTGTTCGCCATCATTTTCTAATCCACCCCTCAGCTCTTCTCCTGATCCCTGATCCCCTTCAGAGACCATATCCCTTGTTGGTGGTCATCCCTAATATTATCTCTGTGCTAATCTTAGACTAAGGACAGTTTCGGCCAGTGTCCAGCCCTTACTCCTTTACTCTCCCCTTGCAGTGAGCCCCTATCCCAAGCAACCCTCAGGAATCCAGCATGCCCTATAACATCCACACCCTTTTCCCTTCCTCTCCTCACCCAGGCTTCCCAAGCCAACTGTGTACCCCAGGAGAGCTCGTGAAGTACCTCACTGCAATCATCTTCAACTGCTCTGCCCAGCATGCTGCTGTCAATAGTGGGCAGGTTAGGCTTTGGAGGGCAAGCCAAGCCACTGGAGGGCAGGCCTAAGGGCACTGGGGCACCCAAAGTGTTAGGTTCCAAAGATGTATTAGGCTTGGCAGTGGACTTGAGGTCAGAGTTCTGGTTGAGAGCATGGGTGGGTCAGGGTTAGGGTGGATTTATGATCAGCTTTGGGGCTGGAGTGGTGACTGGGTGGAGTAAAGGGCTGGTGTTGAATGATGGCTGGGTGGGTCTGTATCCAAAGTTACAATGGAGACTTAAGATGGAATTATACTGGGAGTAGAACTTGTCCTTGGTAAGAACTGGCTACATAGAATATCAAGTTGCTCCATGAGCCATGCCAGCCCAAGGCCTTTTTCTAGGATTACCTCCCCTTTGGGTTCTCCTCCCTCCTTGGTGACTCATTCTACTCAGTCTTGGAATGCTGGGTGGAGAATGACAAGGGGTTAGCTGGGCTTATGCTCCACTTCTGGAACTTTCTATAGGCCCCTCATTTACGAACTTCGAGATCTGGGATGGTGGAGGTGGGATCAGGAATGACAAAGAGGATGCTTGTGGCCGAGGACCCTTGGCCAACTCATCCAACTGGGGCTGGGGTCTCCACAGCATGACTTTGGGGCCTGGATGCCCAATGCCCCATCATCCATGAGGCAGCCTCCACCTCAGACCAAGGGGATCACAACAATGAAGAGTTACCTAGACACCCTTCCAGAAGTGAACGTCACCTGTAACAACCTTCTCCTCTTCTGGTTAGTCAGCCAAGAGCCGAAAGACCAGGTGGGTACATGGAGATGTGGGGATAGAGGTTGGGCAGTGCAGGGCCAGTAAAGTGGTTATTCCAGGGAAGGAGAGGGCTGGTGGCTAACTGCTTGGAAGTATGCCCAGTGCCCAACTGCCTTGAGTTCTTTAGCTTCCACAGGAAATACTTGATCTCCAAAAGACACACATTGAAACAAATATCAGTTTAGTGTCTACCTTACAACTTCTATGTAATTTTTTTTGTGTGTTTTTGAAACAGGGTCTCCCTGTAGCCCCAGCTGGCCTGGAGCTCACTATGTAGACCAGGCTGGCCTTGAACTCACAGAAATCCGCCTGCCTCTGCCTCCCAAGTGGCTGGGACTACAGGCATGTGCCACCATGTCCAGCAACTTCTATGTAATTTACAAGTTATCTATCCATCTATCCAATCATGTATTCATCCACAAATCACTCATGAATTCACCCAAGCATTGAACATTATGGGGTACCTCCATGTGTCAGCAGAATGCTGGATACCAGATATATAAAGTTTAGTGAGATTGTTCTGCCTTCCTGAAGCCTTCATGAGATAGACAGGCAAATGAAAAGGGACACCAGAGTGCTGTAGGAAGTACTCGTATATTAATTCTCATTCAACACCACTTCTTGAGCACCCATGGTATCCAGACATTGTTGGGAAGCTGGGAACATTGTCCATGAATTTGCAGTATCGGGACAGAGGTAAGGGTCTTATGGAACTTAAATGTGTCTGGGAGAACCTAAGAAAGTGTCATGGAAGAAATGACATACAAGCTAAAACCTGTGGGACAAGTAGGAGTTTGGCAGATGGGAAGGGCAGGGTTGGTTTCTAGACAGAGAGAAGGACACCCAGGGGTGGGAGAGTCCTCCAGTGTGTTTGTAGGATCAGATCACTGGGGTGCAGTGCAGTGACATGGCAGGGTAGGGTGGAGAGGAAGGTAGGACTTTGAATAGTATTTCTTCAGAGGATAATAGAGCCACTCAAGGATTTGAAACCAGAGGTGACATGGCTTAATTTGTTTCAACAAGGGTGCTCCAGGTGGCTGTGTCAATGGTGAGAGGGACAGGTTTGGAGAGAGGAGATGGGGCAGTTGGGTAGTTTAGATCAAAGTGAGCAGCCCTTGAATCACCAGTTACTATCATGGCTATTCACTTGGAATTATCAGTCATGCCACTCTGCCTTCCTGATAGTTCCTCCAAGTCAGGTTCTCATGTCATCTGTGAACACCCTCATTTTTCATGACTGACTCGGTTTGATACTAGAAAGATTGCAGATGTTTAACCTCTCAAGCAAGTCTTTCTTTTAAAAAGGTGTTTTATTTTTGTGACGTTTCTCTATATATTGCCCAAGTTGGCCTTGAATTCCTGGACTCAAGCCATCCTCCTGTCTTAGCCTCCAGAGAAGCAACAACTGTAGGCATGTAGCACAGTGCCTGGCTTAGATATGTTTGTGTGTGTGCTATGGGTTGAACCCAGGGCCTTGAGCATGCTAGGCAAGAGTGTAGCAATGAGCTGTATCTCCAGCTCTTCCTAACACATTTTAAAAATTTATTTATGGGGTGGGATGCATTTGTAGAGGTCAGAGGACAACTTGTGGGAGTCGGTTCTCTCCTACTACCGAGGTCAAATTGAGGTCATTCCACTTGGCTGCAAGCTTCGTTACCCACTGAACCATCTCTCAGACTATTTCCTAGAGTTTTAACTTACCATCTTATACTTTGAGGAACTGTGGGAACTTGTTCTTATCCCTATCCCCTATAGTTCCCAGAGGAATGAGTAAGCAAGAGGATGATTGTGGAGGGTTCCTTCTGCATAAGCCAGAGAAATTTACAGCAATAGCCATAGTAGCTGTCAATTACTGAGGATCCATCCTGTCTCAGTCATTAAATCAGATATAAGTACCTTAAAATACAAAACAAATAAGTAGTTATATTTAAGATGCCTGGTATAGTGCTGGCATGTAAGTGTTCAATAACATCTATAGGGGAGAAAACTGAGGTTCATAGAGTTCAAGCAGGTTGCTCAGCTCCCATAGTGAGGAAGCATGTGCTGGTTGTGAATTCAGTCTGCCATGTTTCTGTGTTCTACTTTTTTCATGATTATATTGTAGCATTAGAAATTAGGTATGAATATGGGAAATGAGACATAAAACTGTCTCTGTAAGACAGTCAATGGTAAGCCAGATGTGCTGGCTCACACCTGTAATCCCAGTATTTGTGAGGCTGAGGCAAGAAGATTGCTGCAAGTTTGAGGCCAGTCTGAGCTACAGTGTGAGACTCTGTCTCAAAAATAATCCAAAAAAAGGGAGATATTAACATTTTAAAGATACTATAGCAATTCCAATCAAGAAAAAGGAAAGAACATAAATATGCATTAGTAATAGGAAAGGACAGATACACAGAGAAATTATTTTAATTGTAAGAAAATACTATTTACAGTTTTATGAAAAAAAAATGGAAACTTGGATGAAATGAATGGTTTTCTAAGAAAGCATAAGCCACTGAACTTTGAAAGAGATGCAGATCGTGCATAAGGGGTAGGAATGACAACACATGCTTGTAACCACCCAGAGTCACAAGTTTCAGGCAAGCCTGGATATCACAACAAGACCCTGTCCAAAGAGGAGGAAGAGGAGTAGGAGAGAAAGCAAGTCCCAAACCTATATAAATGTAAAAGATCCAATCCCTCAAACCTTCAGGAAACAAAGAAATCCTATGTCTTTCAAACATCTTGAAAGCACAGAAAATGGCAGAAGCTTCCTGAATCACTCACTGGATTATAGAACTTGGATTTCAGAGCTAGCAAAGGCAGTGATTTTTTTAAAGAGGGAGGTGGATCTCATTAGAGGGCTCCAGTCCTGGATTCACACTTAACACTTTTGTGACCTCTCTAATTTGGTCTCTCTAAGCCTCAATTTCCTTATCTATAAAGAGGGACTGATAAAAGAACCTGCCTTAAGGGTTGTTGTATGGTTCATGTAAAGTGCTTGCATGTTAGCTGTTATTAAGAAAATGAAATTATAAACTCCTCCACTTAGTTACAACAATCTTAAAAGTATATCAGTCAATAAAGGTCAGGAGTGGATAGTAAACAATAATGTGCAACAACAGGGTCTAGTTTACTCTAAGAATGAAAGGATGGTTCACCTTATGAAATCCAGCAATATCATCTGGTACATCAATACAGAAGCATACTGTATAATTAACGCAGCATATGTGGTAAAAGCTCTTGATCAGCGTGAACAGCCATTACTAATAAAAGCTCAGTTTCAAATAAAACCCCCCGAAGGATTTTTGATTAAAGTATATCTTTAAAAAACACTGTATTTATGGGGAGATAGTAGATGTCTTCACATTAAAATCAGGAGCAAGAAAATAAGGCCCACTATTACTGCTGCTATTTAACACTAGTTTGAAGGGCTTTACCAATGCAATCAAACAAGAAAAAGGAACTTTTAGCACTGTTAAAACACTGTATGAAGGTTGTATTAGATGGGCGACTGTGCTGGTTAGGAAACCCGGCCTGAGCATTGTAATGGTAGCTGTGGTGTGATGTGATCACGAAAGGGTGTGGGGGGCCATCCTGTATACAGGATAGCACTGATTGAAGTTCTTTGTGACATTTCTTGATTTTGGTGGCCATGTTGCAAAGTGTGACAATGTTGCAGTGATAGTGATTGTATTGGCAAAAGTTCTATCATGTCGGATGAGTGTAAAGGTATCGCAGAACCAGGTTGCTGGGTTTCCTTAGGGGTTGGGTTTTGTAAAATTATTCGATAACAGGTCTATTCTTGGACCTACTTTCTGGAATATGTCTATGTTAATCTCTATTGAATGTGATGGTGTTCTTTTAGTTCAAAGAGTGGATGGGGCACTTGAACTTCTTGAACTTGTTCAAATCCATCCACCTTCAGATGTAGGAATCCTTTCAAAGCAAGAGTAATGTGAAAAAAGTTGCCAGCAGAGGGAGCACCAAAGCAGGATGGCTGGCTTCCAAGTCAGGGGCTGTGTTCCACCCACACTGTGGGCTTCAGGTTTTGGGGGGCTGTTCTGAATCAAGGTGCAGTGGAGTGATGATTAGGGGCTTTGATTGGAAGGTTCGTGTTTTCAATATGGCAGTAACTGAGTCGTGTTTTTAGAAAACACCTGACTGCATTTGTTGACATGTGATCATTATTCTCCATCTCATCTTGAACATCTTTCTAATACCTCAACTCATTTTCTCCTAGAGGCCCCTGGGCACCTACCCAGATGAACACTTCACAGAGGAGGCCCCACAGCAGAGTATTGCAGCCTTCCAGAACTGCCTGGCTCAGATCTCAAGGGACATCAGAGAACGGAACCAGAGCCTGCCATTGCCCTATGCCTACTTGGACCCTCCCCTTATTGAGAACAGTGTCTCCATCTAAGCCCTATTCACACCACCCCAGGGTAAAGAAAGGTCCAGCTAGGGGGGAAGGCCACCTTCCTAGGGTCTTCCAGACCCTCCATCCTCCCTCTTCTCAGCTTGAACCTTCTCTGCACATGGGGATCAAGATGGCTTTAAGACTGTATGAATGGGCCCTGGGTTTTGAGAGACCAGTACAGCAACGTTCAGGGTGAAAGCCGCTGATTAAAGTCAAGTGCACAATAATCCCCTTGAAAAGAGAGGAACTCCTGTACCTTTTGTCATACTTTGGACATCCTCTTGTGCCAGCCTCATGTAGGAATCTCCCTCCCCAAAGTGGGATACTCAGCTTGAGTTTTGAGGTCTCCTGCCCAGTTCTCCTCAAACTCACACTGTCTCCTGTGATAACTTTTTGATTCCCCCCTTTCCTCCAAGCCCAAGACCCCAAATCCAGTCTCCTTTTTTGAAGGGGTCTTGAAATTGGGAAAGGAAAGAGTATGTGCCTGAATCTGGCATGTAGTCTGCTATGCTTTTAAAGGGAGGGGAAGAATCTGAGCCCAGTTGACCTGGATGTCTAGCTGTGGTTCTTGCGGACACGAACTCTGGCTTGGTCGTGTGTAGGATCTTTCTCCAGCTCTCCTCCTGCCTGCTCTCATTCTATTTTGATTTTTGTCTTTGAGCTCAATGACTTTAATAAAAGCTAACATATTTGGCATCCATCTCATTTTTGTTTTGACAATAATGATGATGTGTGTATGGGGTCGTCAGTGTAGAAGTGCTGGAGTGGGGAGCAAGAATGAATCCATGGGTTATGTGTTCTGATGACAGGAACTTTTCCAGCTCAACCTATCACCCAACTGGCCCCCATATTCCTATCTTTACCTCCTAGAATGAGTCACCAGGAATGGAAGGAATAGCCAGACCCAAGGGACTGATAGGAAGATACTAGGCATTTTACAAAGCCTCAGAATCCAGCTTCTGGGTGTGGTAGCCATTAGTGGCACCAATGAAATCCAGTTCTGCTCCTGGACATGTGGAAGACTCACCCCTGGTTCTCTGTACATGGGTGGTGTCAAATATAGAACTTGGGTCTGAGTTACCTGCAGAGGTGATGTGATCATCTCCAGACTGGTGTGAAGACCACCCAGTGTACTCTGCCTCTCCACACTGGAAGCTTGTGTTGTGATGATGCACTCAGTAGTCTGTTCATCTAAGGGAGTTGAACAGAGGCCCTGCTGATTGAATTGGATGCATATGAAACTGCTGAAATTTTGGATTTGTTTCTTATTATGGCATAATATAGCCTCCCTTGACTGAATGGGTAAATCTGAGCTTTTCTCCCTTGCAGTCACACAGCCCTTAAAAACAAAGATTTGTAGCTGGGTGTGATGGCACATGCTTTTTTAAAAAAATATTTTACTTATTTTTTCTGTTTTGAGACAGGGTTTCCATGTAGCCCCAGCTGTCCTGGAACTCACTAGGTAGACCAGGCTGCCTTGAACTCACAGAGATCTGCCTGCCTCTGCCTCCCAAGTGTTGGAATTAAAGGCATACACCACCATGACTGGCCTATTTATATAATTTTTTTTACATGTATGAGTGTATTGCCTGTCTGTGTAAGTGTACCCATGTCCTGCAGTGCTTGCAGAGATCAGGAGAAGGAGGTCAGTTTCCCTGGAACAGGAGTTATAGTTGTTAGCTGTCATGTGGGTGCTGGGAATCGAACCCAGATCTTCTGCAAGAGCAGCCAGTGCTCTTAATTGCTGAGCCATCTCTCCAGCACATGCTTTTAATCACAGTACTTGGAAGGCAGAGGCAGATAGATCTCTGTGAGTCTGAGGCCAGCCTGGTCTACATAGTGAGTTCCAGACCAAGCAAGGCTAAGCAGTAAGACTCTGTCTCAAAAAAATAAGCAAATATCTGTGTAACTCAATCAAGTATTTCTCTTCACGGATGCTCAGCATATTCCCAATTTACTGCTTTGCCAGACTCAGACCCAGCCTGCCTTACCTTCTAGCGTTATCCTTTCTTCTCTCTCTCTTTTCTTTCTTTCTTTCTTTCTTTTTTTCTTTCTTTCTTTCTTTCTTTCTTTCTTTCTTTAAAATGCGGATTTTCAAAATGACTGCACTAATTGACACCCTCACCAACAGTATAAGCTTTGTTTGAGACAGGGTCTCCCTGCGGCCCCAGCTGGCCTGGAACTCATTATGTAGACCAGGCTGGCATGGATCTCGCAGAGATCCACCTGCCTCTACCTCCTGAGTGCTGGGATGAAAGGTGTGCACCACCATGCCTGGCCTTCTCTTCTCATTCCCTCCTCCTTCTCCTCCTCTTCCTCTCCCTCCTCCTCCTCCTCCCCTTCCTCCCCTTCCTCCTCTCTCCTCCTCCTCCTCCTCCTCCTCCTCTTTTTCTCTCTTCTCTCTCTCGACAGTGTCTTACTATGTAGCCTAGCTGACCTCAAACTTGCAATCCTCCTGTATCAGCTTCCCAAGTTCTGGCGTGTGGTCTGCTTTGCTCCTAGCACCTTTAAGGAGAGGGGAAGGCATGCACCACCACATCCAACTCTCCCCTGCCACCTGAGTCAGATTCTTTGTGTGTGTGTGTGTGTGTGTGTGTGTGTGTGTGTGTGTGTGTTCTAGAGGATTGTCTCTTCCTACATCAATGATTTCAAAGGAAGGAAATCCTTATGCCATTGTGTATGCAGGCGTATGTTTGAGGATATCTCAGCCAAAGATTCCAGCAAGTTAGTCAAAATTGCCAGGTTTTGTTTGCCTTAGGACTAAGAAATCCTGGGGGCCCCCTCTTGTGGCCAGCTGGGCTATCATCAGGGTGGGAAATGGGAACCCCCCCCCTTAACTATGACCTTGATCAGGTCACTGTACAAGTGACCTGTAAGCCTCAAAAGAGGAAGCGCACTCCTTGTCCTGCACAGTCTCCGTTAGAAAGGATGGAATAGCTATCCTGAAAAATACTCTGGAGCAGGAGAGGGAGGGACCAGGTGGATCACTGAAATCTGGTTTCCCAGAAAGCCGACTTGGAGGGAGATTTATTTGGAAGGCACACCCAATGAAGGGAGGACTTCTGCCCTGACTCTGGACACGTTTGGAGATGGAATGTAGGGTAGAGGCTCAGCCCCATGCTGGAGCCCGGTCTCATGGAGTTCTTTCAGCATGCAGGCTGGACCCCTCCATACTTTTCCGTCAGTCAAGAAGGCTAACTTTCATATGGCACAATAAGACGTATGCCTATCTCTTCCTTGCTGGCCTTGAACAAGTTCCCTCATCTCAGTGGCCCAAATCTGTCAGAGAAATCCTAGAAAGTCCCTTCCTAAATTGACATTTTAGGATCTGTTTGACTCATGGCTCTGTCTCCCTATGTCTGTTCTCAACTTCAGGGAAGTAGCTGTAAATTCCCTAGGTTGACTCCTGCTTCCTGACAGACAAAAAAACATACCATTGGACACTTCAACAGAGGAGTCCTTTCAGATGGTGGCAAATGCAGTCCGAGATGCAACCAGATGGCATGCACTGGTGTGACTGGAAGGGAGGCATTAGGTGTGGTGGCCAGAGACAGTCTCTCCAGGAGGTGACACTGGAGTTGAGACCTAGATGGAAGGACAGAACACTTCAGAAACAGCTTTGATGGAGATGCTACAATCAGGACAGGGTAAGTTCAAGGGTACATCTTCCAGGAACATAAAGGAGACTAAAGTCACTTGAATGAGGTGTTGGATCATACATGGTCCCCTATCTATGCTTGGTCTTTGGATTTGATTCTAAGAATGATGCTGTGCTTTTTAAGCAAGGGAGTAATCTGATTTGACTTTGTCCCAGGGGAGCAGGATCCCAGGGGTTGTTCCTTGCTTTTTAGGGCTTAGGGTGTGGCAAGTAAGGGGTGCCCCAGCAGTGAAGAGCTGGCTCCCAGTGTGGGTAGGTGTCATGAGCCACCCCTGCAAGTGTGCATCTGTCCCAGGCCTCTCATGTTCTCTGGGTCCCACCCCTGGTCCAGGAGAACCAGTTCTTCAGTGAGTACCTACTCAGAGTTATGCATCCAAGTTTGGGTCACAACTGGGGAGTGACCATCTGCATCCGTGTGCCTAATCCCATCCAAGTTCCCAGACCTAGCCCTTGCCTCTCTCACATCCCTACCACACCTACTTCTACCTCTTTTTCCCTAAGGGGCTTAAGTCCCACAAGAGGCTTGAAGCCTGATCAAACCCAAAGCTGCTTAACTTTTGGGAGAAATGGGTTGGCTTTAGGGGAGACCTATTGCTACAGGGTCATGATTAGGGAGACAGATTTTTAGGGGTGGAAAGAGTTCCCTCCATATGCAGTCACTTCCATCCCCTTCTGTACCTCAATCCCATTCTCTGTGTCCTCCAAGCCCTCTCCTATCCAGTCCTCCAGGATGCCTACGAGCCCTTACCTCCTCACCCCCACACAATGTTCTTACTACTGGATTAGAAGGATTAGAAGGTTAAGGCTGGGTCTCTTGCCCTCAATGCCTCAGGACCTGGCCACCTTCAAGGGGCCAGTGGTGCTGTTTCTCAAGTCCCTAAGTCTCAATTTACCCCTTCCACCACCCTCATTAGCAGCCCCCTGGAGGCACAGTCTCCAGGGCAGGGGAGTGGCTAGAATCAGGAGGCGTAGAAAGTTTACATGGAATTTGCATCAAATTTGAATATTCAGGTTCTCAGTATTCCCCCAAGAGTCATCAAGGTGCACAGGAGGAGCAGAGCACAGGAAGGCGGGCCTGACCAGCCTGACAGCTCCTGCCCTCAGCCTAGGATGGCATTGTGCCTAGGGGAATGAGACAGCCTGCCAGTCACCCAGAGATTGGGTCATGGCCTTCTTCCTCAGCATTCCTTCCTTCTCTTTAACCCATTCCCTGCCTCCATCGCTCCCTCCACCACTCTTAGCCCAGCCCCGACTTTGTTCTTATTAGTAGCCCACCTAAACATTAAGAATCATGTTTCAAGAGTCTCACTGTTACCAGGTACTATGGCAGGCGATGGGAAGACACCAAGCCAAATTATGGGCTGTGTAATAAAAAGGGAAACTGGACATAAATAAAAGATGTTAGCTATGGTGTTATAAGAGTCTTCCAGAATTAAATTTAGTCTTCCTTACAAAAGTAAAAAAAAAAAAAATTTGAACCTAGGCTTCATGAATGCTAGGCAAGCACTTTATTACTGAGCTAGAGTCTAGACTGAAAAAGCAATAATTGAGCTAAAATCAGAAGGAAAATGAGGGCATTAATTGGTCTGAGAGATAGAGAGGGAACAGCAGGTGCAAAGGCTGTGGGGTAAGCTGATTTCATTTCCTTCAAGTCTCAAAAGTTCCTTCCCCAAAGAACTTTCTTTCAGCTCAGATTTGTTCCCCTCTCTGGGAACCAAACCCAGGATCTTGAACCCAGTGGGCAAGCACTCCACTGCGTCCACCCTCCCCTATGCTTTAACCTGTCTTCCCTTTGGTTTTTTTCTTCTCTTTGACACTGATCACCATTTAATATGTTGTTTAATTCCTTTGGCTGCTGTGCAATGTTATCTACTTCCCTCATTAGCACCATGAGTGCAGTTTGTTTTGGTTACACTATATTCTCTGAGCCTGATACAGCGCTGAGCACGAATGAAGAAAATACACATAATACTACTCTAAGGGCAAGGGAGAGATGCTGCTAGGCTTGATGAGGCATGATGGGGAGCACAGAATGACATGAGTAGATTTGAGTCATGAAAAAGTCATTTCAATCTCTAGCTCCAACCACATTCCTATTTCTAACTAAACCTGAATTACAGTTGCAACCCCATTCTTCTTCTAACCCCAAACATTCTGGGACCATCTCTCTATCTTAGAATCCCAATTACCTTTAACCCCAACTTGGCAAGGGCACTGTGTAGCCTTCCCGTGATGGTGGCAAGAGGGTGCCACCAGGGAGGAAACCAGAGCTGGCACTTCCTGGTTGACAGGAGCTGCATCTGGGAAGAAGAAGGAAAGAGGGCTTTCTGGAAGAAGGGGACAGGAACGTGACTCTTTCCTCACTCTCTCTGGGTCCCAAACACTATCTGGTGGGAGTAGAGCTCAGATAATCTCCCATTACTGCTCCTCCTTTTAGTCCAGATACCTGCTGCCTATCCCTGGCCTGACCCCATCCCAGCCCTACCTGACTCTCTATCTGCTTTTTTCTGTGTGTATCGAAAACTACCCTGGTCCCAGTACCTTCCCACTGCAGTTTTATTTTCTTCAGAGCATTTATTTAATTAACTAATTAATTATTTGGGTCTTTAGGGGACAGGGTCTCCCTGTAGCCCATCTGGCCCGGAACTCTATGTAGCCTACACTGGCCTTGAAATCACAGAGCTCCACCTGCCCGTGCCTCCCTGAGTACTGGTACTAAAGGCATGTGCCACCACACCTGGACTCTTCAGAGCATTTAATATCCAAAATTATAGTGAAAAAATGTTTGCTGTCTCTTGTCCTCTTTGAGCTATTCAGTAAGTGTCAAGTATATTTTTCCCCCTTGTGTCTGCATTGCTTGAAACCCTGTGCTTTGTGTTCAAATTAATGGAGGAAAGGGAGGGAGAGAGGTGGAAGGAAAAATCCAGGTTCTTGACAAACTCAATTCCACGGGAGCCCAACCCTCATTCCAATCCTCATCCTAGCTTCATATTTTTCCTATTTTTCTTTAAAATAGTTTTTAAAGACAGTTCAGTGATTAAGAGCACTGGTTGCTCTTGCAGAGGACCCAGGTTTGATTTCCAGCACCCACATAGTAGCTAACAGCATTGATAACTCCAGTTCCAGTGGATCTGATGCCCTCTTCTGGCTTCCATGAGCATTGCACAATATGGGTGCCCTTACATACATGCAGGCAAAGCATTCATACACATAAAAAAATAAACAAGTAAATTAAAAATTTGAAATATTTTAACATTTATTTATTTATTTATTTATTTATTTGTGTGTGTGTGTGTGTGTGTGTGTGTGTGTGTTTTGGCATTCTTGCCACAGTGCATGTACGGAGGTCAGAGGCCAACTCTTGGTAGTCAGTTGTCTCCTTCCACCATGTGGGTCCTGGGGCTCAAACTCAGGTCAGGCTGTCAAGTTTATTAGTAGGTAGTGCCTTTATCATCTGAGCCATCTTGCTGTTCCTCTTTTCCTTCCTTCCTTCCTTCCTTCCTTCCTTCCTTCCTTCCTTCCTTCCTTTCTTCCTTCTTTCCTTCTGGTGTAGGTATTTAATTTTATTTATTTTTGGAGACAAGATCTCACTATGTAGCTCTGGTTGGCCCGGAACTTGCTGTGTAGACCAGGCTGACCTTGAATCCACAGAAATCTGCCTGCCTCTGCCTTCCTAGGACTGAGATTAAAGTTGTGCATTACCATGCCTGCCTGTTTTTCAAACTTTCCTGGTAAGGTGTTTTCTTTACAAAATCAAGAGACAACATTGATACAAAAAAATATGTCATGTGCTCTATCTACCACCCAGATCAAGAGAGGGAACATGTCTAGTTGCCTACCTGGTTTCCCCATTCCAGAGGGACTCATTGGTCTGACTTGTGTAAGACATGTTTAGTTTTGTCTGTTCTAGAACACTGGATCAATGGAATAAGAAATTATTTCAAGCCGGGTGTGGTGGCGCACGCCTTTAATCCCAGCACTCGGGAGGCAGAGGCAGGTGAATTTCTGTGAGTTGAAGGCCAGCCTGGTCTACATAGTGAGTTCCAGGACAGCTGGGGCTACAGGGAGAACCTGTCTCAAAAAAAGACCAAAAAAAAAAGAAAGAAAGAAAAAGATATCGAAATTATTTCGTATCTGAATGTATAGGGGGCATCTTGCACTCCATGTTTGCGCTGGAAGATTCATCCATGAAGTATCTTAATTCTGCTTTTTTTTTCCTTTCTCTCTCTCTTTCTTTCCTTCCTTCCCTTCCTTTCTTTCTCTCTCTTTCCTTCTTTCTTTCCTTCTTTCTTCTTTCTGAGATGGTGGTCTCCCTTCATAGTTAAAGCTTTAAAGCCTCCTGATTCAACCTCCCAAGTAGCTGGAATTACAGGTGTGCACCACTATGCCTGGCTCTTTACCTTACGTTTTCCTTTTGGGTTTCATGCGCTACCACTGATCTACATCCCCAGCTCTTCAGTTTAATTCCCCTGCCTCAACTTTTCACTGGACTGTCTTCCAATTGTGTATTCAACATCAGTCTTTCAGAAGCAAATACTGACTGGGAAGGAAGCAACAGATGCCCCTTTCCAGATCCAGATCTCCCCCTCCCACCCCCATAGCTCTCTAGGGCATTTCCGTACCCTTGTGGCCCCTCATCCCTGACTTCAACAGCTTTCTGGACACGTGTACTGCAGACCTGGGTCCTAATGCAGAAGGAGGGGGCCCCGTTTCGGGGAGAACATTGGAAAGAACATTGGTACCATCCCCCCTCCTCTCCAAAGGAGGTCACTTCTGACCTAGACCGGGTACAGCAAGGGGTGTCTGGCGCTGTAGCCAATGGGAGCGAGCTGGAGGAAGGAGCTTATTAGACTGATAAAGATCTGGAAGCCCTGCCCAGCCCCCTCCCCCAACTTCCTTGGGGCCCTGGCTCAGGCTGGACGGCTCCCACGCCCTGAAGGGCTCCTTCAGCTGCGGCATCTTCTATCCGCCCTCTCAGAGGCAGACCCAGCGCCCTGCCTGAGGTTCCGCCCTACAAGCTCCCACAGCGCTCAGGAGCAGACTCCTGCTTTCCAGCCACCCTCCCGGCCCTGCCCCGCCTGCCTGGCTCACATCTTGCCTGCCCGCCAAGGGCAACAGCTGCTCCAGGCTCCAGTGGCACCCGTGGACCAGTGGTTCCCGCTGACTGCACTCCACCGCGGGAGCTGACCCTGTCCACTCTTCTCTCTGCCTGGATTCCCAAGTCTACCTTGCTCTCCACTGTGTGGCCCCAGTCATAGTGTCCGGGATTGAGCCCTCTCTTGCCTCCTGAGGAGCGGCCATGGCCACCTACAAAGTCAAGGTGGCCACGGGCACCGATTTCTTTTCGGGGACGCTGGACTCCATTTCACTGACCATCGTGGGGACCCAAGGAGAGAGCCATAAGCAGCTGCTGAACCACTTTGGGAGAGACTTTGCCACTGGGGCGGTGAGTGTGTGTATCGCTTAGGATGAACGGAGGCTCAGGATTGGATGGAGGCTGAGATAGATGGAGGTGCTGGGGAAGGTGCCAGAGCTTGGCGGGGAGAAGCCTGGGGCAGTTCTGAAACTGTGGGCTCCAAAGTGACTCTGAATGCTTTACCTGCACCCGTTTCCCTACCATGCTCCTCTCTGCTCCTTCATCTCATCCCTTCCAATCAGCCCCATATTTTCCCTCACCCTTGTCTGTTCTCTTTCCCTCAGTCCTTTTCCTCTCTCTGGGTTCTGCTTCTCTCAGCCCTCACCTTCTCCTCGACGTCCCTTCAGTTCTTCCCTTTCCAGCTATCATCTCCTCTCTCCCAACCTCTTCCCTCTCTCTCCCATTCTTACTCACTCTTTCTAAGCCAAGTTGCATCACCACTTGCTTCCATTTGCATTGGATTCAAATGTGACTTCAAATGGTATCTGACCTGCCTGGCCAGTGGGGACCTGCTTTGCCCTTGATGGAAGTCACTCTTTGTGATTTTGATAGCCACCCCTGCTATGTGACCTGAATAGGTTTCTCCATGTGTGTGGTCATTTCTGAATTTCGACATCTTCCTTGAGAAATGGGAGAAGGGTCTGGTTGGACTCCCTTCCACACTAGGATTGTAGGAAGCTTGAGAATTAGTGGCCTTTCTTTGACTCCTTTGTACCCCAGCTTCTGAGGCTCTAAATGGCTCCTGCAGTCTCAGATGACTGGGGAAGAGGGTAGGAGAGGACAGGACCTTAGGAGATGGAGAGGAGGGGAAAGGGACTGGGGTCCTTCCTTGCCTTGGGCAGATGGATTCAGCAGGGGACAACCGAGTTAGACCAATCAAGAATGTGTCCCCTTTGTGCCTTCTTCATTCCAGGAGGTGAGCATCAATCTCTAGCATGAGCAGGGCCTAGGTGAGGGGGTCAGCTTAGTGGGAGATCTGAGGAACTGGTTCAGCCACTAGCTCCCATGTTCTGCACAGGTGGATGAGTATACGGTGCAGTGCCAGCAGGACCTGGGGGAGCTTATCATCATCCGCCTGCACAAGGAGCCCCATTCCTTCTTACCCAAGGACCCCTGGTACTGCAACTATGTACAGATCTGTGCCCCCAACTGCCGTGTCTACCACTTCCCTGCCTACCAATGGATGGATGGCTATGAGACCCTGGCACTCCGGGAGGCCACAGGTGAGCTAGCACAGCCTCATCCTATGCAGTGAGTTCTCTCACTCCAGCCCAGCTACTCCAGATTGGCCACTCCAGGATCCTTTCAATCCAGACAGGCAACAGGGATTTCAGGGGCTTCCTGGTACTGTCATATATTATCCTCAGTCACTGCTGCTACTCTGGGCCCAGATCAGGGCTGCACACTGGAGAAGCCCAAACACATGCGGCCCAGGGACCACTATCAGCACCCTGTAGCAGAGAGAATTTCCAGATCAAGCTTCCCCTTCCACTGTCTTTTGACTCCTATTGCATGCTTGACCATGCTGCAAAGAGCCCTATGGCATTATGGAGCAGTATTCTGTTTCTGCAACAGGATGCTCCGTTGTTCCAGCTGGGACTGTGCGTGTTGTTCCATTTAGTGTAGTTTCAAAGCTTTCCAGTCACCAAGGCTTTGCATCTGATCTCTCTCTCTCTCTCTCTCTCTCTCTCTCTCTCTCTCTCTCTGTCTCTCTCTCTGTCTCTCTCAATTTTTTAAGACAAGGCCTCACTATGTAGCCCTGGCTGGCCTAGAATTCATTACATAGACCAGGCTGGCCTTGAACTCATGGAGATCTACCTGACTTTGGTGAAATTAAAGGTGTGTGCTACCACGCTCGGCTTCTTGTATATGATCTTGATGCTACAGTTTTATGATTTTGTTTCTTATTAAAATAAAAAACCCTATTTATTTATTTATTTATTTTATGTGTGTGTGCACACACACTCATGTACAAGTAGAGATCAATGGATAAATTGTCTCTTTCCAGATGTCTCTTTCCACCATGTGAGCCCCAGGGCTGAACTCAGGTGTCAGACTTGGTCATTAGAGTTGGCAGCAAGGGTCCTTACCCACTGAGCCATTTCACTGGTCCAGTTGACTTTCTTTTTGTGGTTCTAGAGATTTAAACTAGAGCCTTATGCATGGTAGGTAAACACTCTATCATGGAGCTATAGCCTCAGTGGTTTTCTAATTGAACATTTTTTTTTCTATTAATGGGCCCTTATATTGCTCCAGAGGACTCTGCTACACCAATGGGACACCTTATTTTCCTAATAGGACTCATTGCTACCCCTGAAGGGCTCCTGTATCCCACAAGGGTTCAGCCTGCTTCCGTTCATAGAGGGTGCCAGAATTCTGGATGCTGGGGAATGACAGGCCTGATAGCACATTAAGGCTGCCCTGCTGTTTTCGGGCTGTGTGGGTTGCAGAGGGACAGGACCTGAGTGTCTGAGTCTCACACCTACCCCTGCCAGAGCGCCTTGGGTCAGCTTCCTACATGCGGCTGCCACATGACAGGAGGCCTGTCTTCTCTTATCCCTTTGGCTCTACCCTTTGAGCTTCTGCAGGCTTCTGTGTAAGTGGGGAGGGGTATAGCTGAGGACCCTGATGCCTGGAGTTCCATCCTTTCTGCAGCCAACCACCCCTGTCCATTCATTCCTTGAGCTGGAATGTTCTCCTGGGAGGAGGGAATGGGGCTGGAGCCAGGGGGAAAGGAGAGGCTGAGGCAGAGGGAGGAAGACCTAGGGGAAGGTGGGGATGTTTCTAGGAGAGTCACTGAGGATGCAGAGTGTCTCATGGTTATAGGTCTGTGTGGCATGGAAGCAGGGGATGGGCAGGGGACAGGCAGGTGACATTAGCTGGCTGGGCAGGAATGGAGTTGGGTGGGGTGGCTGCCGTGCAACACCAGGGCAGGGAGACTTGAGTCATCTGCTGGTCCCTCCATCCGCCCTGGGAATGGAGCCAAGTTGGGGATCTGGTTGCGTAACTCCAGGGGGTCCTATTCCCATAGAGCACAACGGGAGCTGGGGCAGATGGAGGTAAGGAGAAGGCAGTGATGTGAGGGCCTTGAAGGAAGTGATGGGGTTGCAGAGATGTACACAAACCAGCCTGGGAACAATCAGGAGGCTGGAAAGAGATGGGCTTGGAGTTTCATTTCAATCTTTCATTCATTCCCTGGAGGTTTAGGTGCATTAACACATTCTTCTAAGTTTTGATTTCTTCTTCTACAAAATGAACTAACAACAGAACCAACTTCATGGAGTTGATGAGCTAGTCCAGTGACATAAAGCCTACAAGGAATTGCAAAAAGACTTAACCGTCATGGTTATTACTAGGTGGGGATGAGGGTCTGAATGCCTTGGATCAGATCACAGTATAGCTGCTTTCTCCCTACATTTGCTTGAAGATGTGAGAGCTTAGCTTGCAAAAATCTGTTTGACAGCAGGTTGTGATGGTGCATGCCTTTAATCCTAGCACTTGGGACCAGCAGAGGCAGGTTGCCAGCTTGGTCTATGTAGCGAGTTTCAGCCAGCCAGGGCTACATAGTGGGACCTTGTCTCAAAACACACACACACAAAGAAAAAAACCCCAAAAAATCAGCATGACAGCACGGTCTCTAGCTGGAATTGTTGCAGGGGCAGAGGTATTTTGAAATTTATACTTTCTTTAGAAGCTACATACAAGTCTATGCTCATATGTTTATATATAATATGTAGAAATAGACACACACACACACACACATATATATATGGTCTTTTTGAGACAGGATCTCCCTATAGCCTCAGCTGGTCTGGAACTCACTATGTAGATCAGGCTGGCCTTGAACTCACAAACTCTGCCTACCTCTGCCTCCCAAGTGCTGGGATTAAAGGTGTGCACCACCACGTCCAGCTCATATTTTTAATCTCTCTATCTTTCTATCTACAGAGTATCTGTTATCTGAAATGCTTAGGTCTCAAATGTCTTGGTTTTTTATTTAATATTTGCATATATGTGCGATATCTTCAGGAATTGACTCAAGTCTAAACATGAAATTTTATTTATATTTCATTTATACCTTTTACACTTAGGTTGAAGGTAATTTATATAATATTTTAGTGCATCTGCATTTTGGACTATGACCCATCACAAGAGGTCACAGAGTGGAACTTTCCATTTGTACTACACCACAAGTTTTAGGCTTTGAAGCATTTTGGATTTGGGATTTTGAAAGATTAGGGGTAGTCAACCTCTCTCTCTCTCTCTCTCTCTCTCTCTCACACACACACACACACACACACACACACACACACACACACACCATGTAAAAAAAGTGAAACTTCTATCACTAGGGTACTCCTAGTCACACATTAATATTTCTCATCAAAATTATAGTTACAGGCCAGGCATAGTGGTATACACCCTTAATCTCAGCACTTGAGGGGCAGAGACAGGCAGATCTCTGGGAGACTGAGGCTAGCCTCATCTACATAGCAAGTTTCAGGCCAGCTAGGGCTACAGGGAGATCCTGTCTCAAAAACACAAAAAACAACAAAAATTACAGTTACATCAGGTGAGTTAAATAAAGACTATATATAGCCAGATATGGTAGTGTACACCTGTAATCCCAACACATGGAAGGCTGAGGTAGGAGGATCATGAATTCGAGGTCAGCCTGGGGTACATACCCAAACTCTGCCACAAACAAACCCTAAATATAGCATCAGGTAAATTTAGAACAGGGTTTTTTTTTTTTTTTTTTAAAACCAATGAATTTGTTGTGAAACAAACTTGATTTCCATAGGCTTTGGTATTGTGGATTTGTAGAAAGGCGTTGAGGACCCATATATAATAATAGTTACCTATCTCATAAGGTTGTTCTTGTGAAGTTTGAATTAGCAATATAAATACAGGGTTTAGAAAGTGCCTGGTAACTAGTGATCCCTCAAGAACTATTGACTATCACTATTTCAGGGTCTAGAAGAAGAACTTTCCTCAGCAGCAGAGAGAACTTGAGGGGAGCAGCAAGGGTATGGGGGTTTGGCAGGGATGGAGTCTCCGCCTCCCAAAGGCAACTCTTTAGTCATGTCCCCACTCTGAGAGCTGGCCTGGGGACAGAAGTGAACTCTTACTCTCTAAACTGGGCAGGACTGGCCAGGGGCAAGGGTCAGCCCTTGAGCATCTTCCTTGGTCTCCCAACAGGAAAGACAACAGCAGACGATACTCTCCCCATCCTTTTGGAACACAGACAAGAGGAGATCAGAGCCAAGCAGGACTTCTACCAGTGAGAGGGAGGGTGGTAGGGTTCACGGCCTGAGGGACCCAGGGAGGTCCAGTACTGGCTGATGGCTCTGGACTGCTTTGTCTTGCCTGGGGTGGTGTCTTGGCATCAGGGCCCACAGACTTGGTTTCTCTTTGTAGCTGGAGGGTCTTCGTTCCTGGCTTGCCCAACTATGTGCACATTCCTAGTTATCACCCTCCTGTCCGGCGGTGCCGCAATCCCAACAGGCCTGAGTAAGGACCTGAAGCTGCCTTAGTCCCCCTTCCCCAAAACCAGCACCTGCATTTGTGCCCCTCCTTGCCCCCTGGACCCCAAGTATCAGGCCTCAGCCCTGTTCTTTTCCCACAGGTGGAATGGCTATATTCCAGGATTCCCAATTCTCATCAACATTAAGGCCACCAAGTTCTTAAACTCAAATCTCCGTTTCTCCTTCATCAAGACAGCTTCTTTCTTCTACCGTCTAGGGCCCATGTGAGTGTACAAGAATAAGGGCACTTGTAGAGACTGCCCTCTCTCTCCTTTCCCTACCTTAGGATGGCTTTAGGTTGGAAAGGCTCAAGGAGGTGGAAAGACAGAGTAGAAAATCTGACACTTGACACCCACAGATCTAGAGACAAAAAGATCCTGGGACAAGACCCCTGGGTCTCAAGGGGATCTAGAGAGCTTGAGACCCAGAGACCTCAGTGGATAGTTGGTCCTGTCTTTTGGCCTAGTACACCTGGCAGCCCCTTTGACACACCACCTCTTGCATTCCACCTCCTAGGGCACTGGCATTCAAACTGCGTGGCCTGGTGGACCGCAAACGTTCCTGGAGGAGACTTAAGGACATTAAAAATATTTTCCCTGCTACCAAGACTGTCATCTCTGGTATGGAGTGGGTTATCTAGATAGAATATGGGGCAGCCCCATGGTCTTCTGGAGCAAGAGGCAGGCTTCTCCCGTGGGATCAGTGGGTTCAAGAGGGAGCAACGAAGAAGTGTTTGGGAGTTAGGTGGGCCCACCCTCTGAGGCTTCTTGGAAATTATCATCCTGGGTCCCTCTGGTCACTCAAGGCAAAGTTAGGGGTTTCATTTTCCTCCCTGAGTCTTCTTAATGCCCACGGTCTTCTTGGTTATGTCTCTTCAACCCTGAGGAGGGCTGGATTGCATTGTGACATCCCTGCACCATCCCCCCAGAGTATGTGGCTGAGCACTGGACTGAGGACAGCTTCTTTGGGTACCAGTACCTCAATGGCCTCAATCCGGGATTGATCCGACGATGTACGCAGATCCCAGACAAATTCCCAGTTACAGACGACATGGTGGCCCCGTTCCTGGGTGAAGGAACATGCCTACAAGCAGAGCTGGAGGTGAGGCCTTTTCTGGCACACCCTGGCCATTCTCCCTGGCTCCTTTTTGGACATCCCTGTGTCTCCTCAAGGTCTACCTGAGTTTACCCATGCCTGCATCCCCCACGTCCCCATCCCTGTCCAACAACTGAGTCTTGGGGTCAGTGTATTCTGCATCTAAGGCCTGGGTTATAGGTGTCCCATCTTGATGCCTACCTGCCTGCCCATTGTGATTCCCCTCCAGAAAGGGAACATTTACCTGGCAGACTACCGCATCTTGGAGGGAATCCCTACTGTGGAACTCAATGGTCAGAAGCAGCATCACTGTGCCCCCCTCTGCCTGCTGCACTTTGGACCTGATGGCAACATGATGCCTATCGCCATTCAGGTGCCAAGGGTGCTGGTGGGGCTTCTGTGTGATTGTATGGTCAGTGCTGAGCCCGTGTAAATGAACGTACATCTGTGTGCATCTGTGTATGTCTGTATGCTTGTATGTATGCACAAGTGCATCTGTATGCAAGCATGTGTCCATGTTGGGCACGTGTGCCTATGTATAGCCCTTGTGTATGTTCATGTATGTATCTTAGAGCATACCTATGTGCATACACATCCTCATCCATGTGTGTCCATGGGGAGCCTGGACTGAGAACCTGTGCCTCCCTACATGTACACATTTGGATGTGCCATTGTCTATTTTTGTGCCCAAACGTGAATTTAGGGCCCTGTGGAACATGCATATGTAAACTCTGGATGTAAAATGTGCAAGTTGTGAGTAGGTACACAGAGGTGACCAGATGTTAATGGACTTGGTAGCTGGAGCTTGTCTTGTTATTATTTATCCATCCTCCTGTAAAACAATCTTTGCTAGAGTATGAAGCTAATCAGACTAGCAGGAGAGGAAACTGAGGTGTTCCTTCTTTATGGGTCCTCACAAATGTCATTTGTAAATTAGAAAAAGGTTCCTCTCTGGGGTATCAGCCAAACCCTGATACTTCTGGCTTGTGAGTGGAACAGTGTAGGATCGATTACAAGGATAGCTTTCTCTCCCTCCCTTGCTTTTGCATAGTGCACAATCTGCTGGCTGTGGAGGTTGTGGTAGGGAAGGGTTATCAGAAGAGGCAGCTTCTAAACTCCTCCTCCTCCTGCTGCACTACCACACTGGCCAGAGATATGATGCTTCTTAAAGAATGAATAGGAGCTGCTGGGTAGAGTCAGGTCTGGGAAGATACTTCAGGCAGATGGAAAAGAAAGCAAATTTGGGGAGGGAGGAAGGACCTTGGGACACAGGGGACAGAAGAACTGGAGTACAAAATTCCCTTTTGCCTTCTTTCTGCAGTGGAGGCTTTCACAGGATGGGCAGGGGGTGTCTCTGCCCTGGTTAACCCTCCCTCTTTCCTCACCCCTAGCTCAGCCAAACCCCTGGGCCTGACTGCCCCATATTCCTGCCCAGTGATTCTGAGTGGGACTGGCTGTTGGCCAAGACATGGGTGCGCTATGCCGAGTTCTACTGCCACGAGGCCATCGCGCACTTGCTGGAGAGCCACCTCGTTGGGGAAGCTTTCTGCCTGGCCCTGCTGAGGAACCTGCCCATGTGTCACCCTCTGTACAAGGTACAGGGACTTTGGGGAAAGGGGCCCTCAAAAACTTCTGGCTTGACTCAGCAGGTAGAGGGGGGGGTTCAGTGAGCACTGGGAGGCATCTGGGAATTCCCAGAGAGGGCTTGCAGTGGGGGACTTTCCAAAGTGAAGAGGTCTGATGTTGCAGAAGTGGGGTGCTGAGGTCCTTGGGAGAAACCTCAGCCCTTTCTCATTGTCCTCCTTGCCTTCCTGCCCAGCTCCTCATTCCTCACACCCGCTACAATGTCCAGATCAATAGCATTGGGCGGGCCCTCCTTCTCAACGAGGGAGGCCTCTCTGCCAGGGTAAGACTTCTGCCCCAAGACACTTGCTTTCCTCTGGCCTTTGTAATTAGTCTCAGAGCAGGACTTGTACTTGCTTTGGATTCTGTGGTGGGGTGGGGCAATAGGGGACCGATTAGAGTGGGTATCGTGTTGAGAAGGGTGGAAAGGCAGAGATAGAAAGTGAGGGAATGAGGCAGGCTGGGCCGAGGGTGAGTCCTGGAGGCCCTGAGATTGGTACAGCCCTTAGGGAGCAGGCCCAGTTGAATGTTTACCAAGTTCCTTCTCCCTTGAGGCCATGTCCCTGGGCCTAGAAGGTTTTGCCCAGGTGATGGTGCGGGCTTTGTCAGAGCTCACCTACAAAAGCCTCTGCATCCCTAATGACTTTGTGGAGCGTGGGGTCCAGGACCTGCCTGGGTATTATTTCCGTGATGACAGCTTGGCGGTGTGGTACGCGATGGAGAGGTAAGGTGGGGACAGCATCAGGTGGTACTCTGGTGGACGCCTGGGATGTTGGAGGGGGAATAGGAGCTTTTAAGGACCTGGCCTTGAGTGTCACCTGGGGCTTGGCCTTAGGAACAGGGTCTGGGTTGTTCATACATCTGCTCCCTAAGTCTGATGGGCCCCGTCCTTGCTTTGGCCTCCACCCTGGCTCTGCTGGTCAGACCAGACCCCTCCTGGGCTTTGAGCTTCCCCTTTCTGGGGACTCTTCTGAGTAGCTTGTGACCTTGCCCAGAACTCTCTCCACCTGCCCACAGGCCTTGCCTTCCACAGGCCTAGGGTGACCTTGAGGCTAACCAAATTCAGGGTGACCTGGGGGAGGTTTGAGAAACTCCAAACTGAGGCCCCATCTCCTGGGCAGGTATGTGACAGAGATCATCACCTATTATTACCCAAATGACGCAGCCGTGGAAGGTGACCTGGAATTGCAGTGCTGGGTTCAGGAGATATTCAAGGAGTGCCTCCTGGGGCGTGAGAGCTCAGGTATGGGTATAAGAGTCCAGAGGGACTTGGGGGCCCAGGACCCATCCCTAGGCATGTCCACCAGGACCCTCCTGATCTGTACCTATTTCCTTGTGGGCTGAAGAAGGCCCAAACACTGCCCTAGGATCTTCACAGGGCCTTGCCCTGGGCCTTGGAGCAGCAGCTGGGGTTTGGGTAGGGACATAGCTGATCACTGGTGCTTTTTTGGGCTCAGGCACTATAGCTTATCTCTGCAGAGACCTAGAAGGGTCCTGGTCCCTCACCCTAGAAACAAGCCTTTGTGGACTGAGAAATGGAGTGTGAGCTCCAATGAGAAAGGACAGTGAGAGGGCTGGGAAGTGTAATGAAGCATGGCACTTGGGTACATACTCAGCAACTATTTAGTAAGAAGCTATGATGTGCTGATGATGACTATTGTGAGCTCAAAAGGGAGCAAGCTGGGTACAGGTGCTACCTTCAAGATATGCATAGACTGGGGTTGCATTTCACGAATGGGCATTTCCACTGTGGCAGGACTAGGGCAGTTTGGGGGAGCCTGAGGAGAGAATGAGGGGTCTGGGGGAGCCCAAGGAGACAGCTCATCCAGTTCAGGTTGGGGTGGTAGATGCAGGGTGGGAGTGGGAAGCTCTAAGTTATGGTCTGGCTGAGATTAGGCTTTTTGGCTAACATTTAATAAGAGCTGCCTGCTGAAGAGGTCTGCTGGACAGACCCCTCCTGGGCTTTGAGCTGCCTAAGGGCCTCCTCTGACCCTTTCTGGAGACTCTTCTGAGTAGCTAAAGAGGTCAGCACGTCTTTTCCTGATGAAAGGGGTAAGGGGACTGGCTGCTTAGTGGGAGTTGCATGTGGAAATGCTCCAAAGCCAGAGACAGCATAGTGAATTTTGGCATCTTGCAGCTGGCACTGAGGGTTGAGGTCAACAGGCTCTCAAATGGCCTAAGGCTGGAAGCCTCAAGCAGATGCCAGGCTGCAGGACCTGGTTAAGGAGTTTTGAATTATCCTGGGTGTCGGAGGGATCACAGAAGTTTGCAGAGAGATCAGACTCGCATGTTAGAATATCAGGCTGCACTGATGGCCAGGGGATAGTTTAGGGTGATGCTCCAGTATCTAGGAGAGAGGTGACAGGGACCTGACTAGGATGAGAGCTGTGGGGACACATCTGGATTTGGGAAGATTGTGACCACAGGAGGGCAGAGCAGGCTGGATGAAGGAATTGGTGTGCAGGCAAGATAGTGTGAGCGGGGCTTATGCGCCCTCTGCTGGGCATCCAGGCCTTGTCTGGGACTGACAGCTGCCTGGTGTGTTTTTACCGTCCCTTAGGCTTCCCCACGTGTTTGCGAACCGTACCTGAACTGATCCAGTATGTCACCATGGTCATGTATACCTGCTCTGCCAGGCATGCAGCTGTCAATACAGGCCAGGTACCCGTACCCCCACCATCCCCAATCCATTTCCCTAAACAGCTGATTCTAACCTCAAACTAACCTCAGCCAACATCCCTGGTCCAGCCCCAGCATCTCTCAACTGAGTTCCCTCTTCAACCCCAATTTCTATTGTAACCCTAGGCTCAGCCTCTCAGTCCCATCAGCAACTCTGGTCTAAACCAGGGTCATCCAGGGGCTTGAGGGGTCCAAGATCCACGGGAGAGGGGTGGTTGATGGGCCTGGTTGGTGGGAACTGGGTGTGCTCTCTCACTGACCGACACTTCTTCTACCTCATTCTAGCTGGAGTTCACCTCCTGGATGCCCAACTTCCCATCGTCCATGCGGAACCCACCAATGCAGACGAAGGGGCAGACCACTCTGCAGACCTACATGGACACGTTGCCAGATGTGAAGACCACGTGCATCGTACTTTTAGTGCTTTGGACTCTCTGCAGGGAGCCTGACGACAGGGTGCGGGGACTCTGCGCACCTTTAGGGAGTTGGCAAAGATAGTTGGGGGATGTCAGGGGCAGAGAGCAGGAAGTAGAAGGCGGTGAAAAGGAAGGCTCTGAAGGGTGCGGTGTGGGTAGAGTGAATGGCTCTGCCATGTCCCAGCTCTGTTCTTTGCCTACAGCGGCCCCTTGGCCACTTCCCAGACATCCATTTCGTGGAGGAGGTCCCACGGAGGAGTATGGAGGCTTTCCGTCAGAATCTGAACCAGATCTCTTACAACATCCGCCAGCGAAATAAGTGCCTTCCCATCCCGTACTACTACCTGGACCCTGTGCTGATTGAGAACAGCATTTCCATCTAGGTCTGCCCTTTGCCCCCACCTCCATGCCTTAAATCCTTCTATTTTCCAATAAAATCACTTCAAATACTTGTTCTGGGGCTGAGTGCTGGGTGTTTTACTGGCACAGCAGTTTGTGGTCTGGGGGTGATCACATGGCCATGCTGTTCTCCACCACCCAGGTAGGCATAAGGCAGCACCAGGCCTCGGTTACACACCTAGATGACCCTGGAGATTCTGATTTCCAGACTGCTCTGGAAAGCAGGAATTCTCTGCCCCCACAGTGGAGTCTCTTAAGTGAAACACTTATCTGAGTACATGTCCAGACACTGCTGAGGGTGGGGAGCAGAGAAAATGGCTGAGACCTGGATCCTACCTTTCAACTCAGGACTCTGGTCCATCGAAGTCCTCCCTACCTGGGGACTAAGTCCATCCAAGCCCCATCTACATAAGGGAACCAGACCCCAAGATGAGGCCAATTTGAAACATAAACCATGCACTCATTTGAGCAAATGACCATCAACCTATAAGAAACCTAGACCACCCCAAGCCACACTCAAACTGAGACTCAGACTTAAAACTTAGCCCCAACAGAAGCACATGGGAGTGACCTCAGGGAGAGAGGCCACCAAGTTTACCTGGCCTTTGGTGGTGGTGGGGAGGGGGTTGCATGATGGTATTGGGCATCCAGGAACTGAAGTCAAACTGGCACTCTAAATTTAGATAGTGCAGAGACTCTCGTGCTTATGTTTGGCCCCCTCCTCTTATAACCCCGTTTGCCATGCTAGTGAGATACCGACTTACCTGACCACTAAGAAAATGGAGATGATCATGGATGAGATCAGCATAGCTGGGTCCTCCTGGAATGAAGTGAGGAGGAGAGACCAGAGCTGAGGCCCGATGGGGGTTACCCTGTTAAAATAGAGGATGGAGGTCAGGGACCAGGAATGGAGGCCACAGAACTCAGAAAACCTTTGTAGACTATCTTCCTGGCCAGTTCCTGCTTGCTACCCTGTTGCTGGGTAATAGCTGTTGACAATATTGCTCACGAAGCTTTGAGATTCTGTAATAGATGGTGACTAGGGATGAGGGTTGGAAGAGACCACCAAAACCAACAGCTCCAAAAGGAGGAATTGGAAGCAGAGGGAAAACAGTCAACTACGTGGAATGTGAGCTACAGGGCTGAGTTTCAAACCTGGAAGCTGTGTTCCTCACTGTGGATGCAAACTAATGGCCCAGTTGCTCTGTGTTTTGATTGGCTGGCAAGTTTTATTTTATTGTTTATTTTTGCCAATATAGAATTATTAGAAGATGCCTTGTTTCTCTTTAAAAAATGCTGAGCATAGCCGGGCGTGGTGGCATACCTCTGTAGTCCCAGCACTTGGGAGGCAGAGGCAGGCAGATCTCTGTGAGTTCAAGGCCAGCCTGGTCTACATAGTGAGTTCCAGGACAGCTGGGACTGCAGGGAGACCCTGTCTCAAAAAGACAAAAAAAATTTTTTGTTAATCCTTTTAAAAAAAAAAAAAAAAAAAAAAAAAAAAAAAAAAAATCTGAGCATCTGGCCATATTCAGGACTGGGTTCCCTTTGTCCCCACCAGATAAACATGAGTTCATTACTGGCCACAGTGCCTGCCTGGTGAAGGAACTGTGTGGTGGAGTATTTGAGGTGACAGGGCAGAGGTGAGACCCTAGCTGAGAACTCTGTGGCCTGGAGAGGTACCTCCACTCAAAGGTGTCCTGCTAGCCCTGTTCCCAAATCCTCCCCTGGCTCCAGGGCACAGGGGAGTGTGGGTGAGAGCTGGAGAGGTGTCCTGTGTCCACAGTTCAATTCTAAGCCCTAGGCTAACCTCAGTTCTTTTCAGCTGCTATCTTGACCTTTGGTGCTTGCCTCTACTTCTCTAGGTCTAGGAAGTATAGGTCTCCTTTTTGCTCCTAGGATACTCTATGCTCCCTTTTCCAGCTGGCTCCAGTTGGCTTCCCTCTGGTAGACCTCCCCTCCTCTTTGTCTTCACCTTGTCCCCACCCCTAACCTTGTAGGGGGAGTCTCTGGAAACTGCTTGAAGTAGCAGACACTGAGTCACTCCATGGTTACCCCTGCCAGCCTTTGGGCTTGTCTCTGTCCCAGGCCTCAGGGATTTTCAGGTGGATGTGGGTGGGAGGGACCGAGTTCCTATTCAGAGGCGGCCAGCAAAGGCATTGGGGAAGTGCAACATGGATGGGGTGAAGACCTGAGTTCAAGTCCTCAAGCACCCACATAAAAAGCTGGGCAGGGCATGTGTCTGCAATACCAGGTAGAGACCGGAGGATCCAGGGGCTTTTTGTCTGAGAAAATGAGGTAGGGAGTGATAGAGGAAGGTAAAAGTTCTCAGATGTGGGATTTGATAGGTAAAAAGTTGGCGGAGAACGAGCCGGGGTTTTGGCACCATCTGATAGGTAAAAAGTTGGGGGAGAACGAGCAAATGGATAATGAGGCACCGAGGCACAGCTAAAACTCCATCAAAATAGGGTTTATTAGCAAAGGAACACATGGGGCAGATTCCCTTCTGGGCAGGGAAAATGTCTGCCCGGGTCTTGAGCTGGGGTCTTTTTAAAAGGGAGGCTTCTGCTTCCTGCAGAAGGCGGGAAGATGTATTTATTTTAAAGTTGGGGGGAAGTGGGATAGCAGGACTGTTAAAACCTGTCCTCTTTAGAGACCAAAGGGGAAGCCTGCTGTGTTGGCCAAACAGTGGAGAAAAGTCTGCTTCTCTTGACTTCAAAGACCAAGGTGCTTATCAGCTAGGTTCCCTTTTCTCAGGAGCATGAGAAGTCCTTGGGATCCCGTTGGTGAGGGGGCAGGGCTATCTGAACCTTAACAGGATTCAAGGGGGATTACTCAGATGGTTGTTGGGGTAAGAAGTTTATTAGAAGAGTTATTAAGGCCATGGACAGACACAGACCTGACAGTATGGCATCATTAGAGTTCAGGCCCCAGAACCCCAGAGCCACAGATGGTGGAGGCTCTGAAGAGGGATGAGGCCAACAAAGCAGGATCAGGCGTTCCTTTTTATATGTCTCTGAGGAAGAAAGTGTTTCACAGCATGAGGCAGGAACCAGGTTCCCTGATTCACCTGAAGGAGGCAGAGAAGAGGTTGGGGAATGGGATGTGTGGCCACAGTAGCAGTAGGTGGCCCTTTGTCAGAGCCTGCAAACGCACTTCCCCCAGTGAGAAATTCTAGCACCTGGAAGTCTATGAGCTAGAGATTCAGACAGTGCAATCAATCAGCGCCTGTCGTATCTGTGAGAAGGGAAGGTCTGCTGCAGGTATTGCGGCCTGAGCAGTCTGGATTCAAACATAAGACACCTGGCATTGACCTCTGACCTAAACACACACACACCACACAGAGTTTACAAGCTATAATAAGCACAAATCAAAGTGTAAGAGTGAGACCACTGAGGACAAGTCAGCCTTTCGGGTTGCAACAGCAAGAGGTTTATTTGATACACAGGTACCTGTGGGCACAGAGTCTCCTCGGAGGACTTGCGCGCCCCAGGTTGGGGTTTGGCAGTTTTTATAGAGCAGAAGCAGGGTACAGAAGCAGAAGAG